>NW_020455488.1:2973363-3018558 GCF_003342845.1 Nothoprocta perdicaria | reverse complement strand
AAGAAGTTGAACATAAAACCAGGCTGAACTTTTTCACAATTACATTTCCATCACCTTGAAGGATACTACTGTTTAGCATCCTTTACATAATAGCAGAGATGATTATATGCACTGTTCAAGCATGAGTCACCAAAAGCTATTTATAGTTTTCAAACTTCCTGCSGGTCAGTTTGGCTTGAAAAGTATCATTTTTGTTTCTTCCCGCAATACAAGCGGGAGTTAACATTAAACGCAGCATATCCATCAAAAGCAAAGAGTCAGAAAAATCTGTAATTCTGCTCAGTAACACATTTTTTTTCTTATATGAGGTTCATCAACATTATTTCTGTATGCTTTAACATTTCCCCTGCTCCCCCCGAACATACACACAGTAAAATGTGCTGGATTATTTTATGCAATGTTTAGAGATTTTCTAAATTTTCCTCAGGGCCTATTAACATTCACAACTTCAGCTACCGAACCATCTGCAGATTTCATCATGAGGCTGCTTGCCTTTTCTTTGAGGTAAAAGGCTACTTAAGATCAGCTCTAATACCCTTCCTTTCAGTACCCCAGACACTTTTTCAATTACATTTTGCTATGCCATCAGCTAGAATTTCACCCTCTAATAATAACCACAAATACCGCCAAACTGACAGCACAGCAAAGCTATAGAGCAGAGAGGAACCCAGCTTTTGAAATTCCAGTGAAATGCAAAAAGGGTCAAACTAGATCACGACAGACATTTCCAGCAGCTAAGCTACTTGGGGAGCTTAACTTCTTAAAGAACAATTCTCACCCGTCTTCGCAGTCGTCTCTCCAACCAAAATAACGTACACTAAGTAAAACCTAGAAAATTGACATACTCTGCTTTTAGAGTATTTAAAATACTACTGTGCATATGTTATCTTGTTCTCAAACAGCAGAATTATCAGAAAAAATAATTTGGAGGTAAATAATTGACATTATACAAAAAAGTTCTACACATCAAAACTTTTKACTGCAGCATTTAACATAAAGTTTGCTACCATGATTATATTCCTTGGCCAAATGTTACACTGTGTTAGGAAAGAGATATTTTTAGGATCAGGGTTTTAGAAACCAAGAAATTAGAAGTCTGCAAAGAAACAGGCCATAAAATGGTAGAAAGAACCCTCAGGCAATGCTGTGCTGTGTTCCATTTCAGACAAAGGTAATCATCATTTGCAGACACACAATGTTCATGACTTGAAATTTTATCGGTGTCCCTGCTATATACCACTCCAAGAAAAGACGGGGTCTCGTTTCAAATGCTGGAGCACTTCCAGTATCTCGTGAATTTTAACATGTATCCTTCGCTTGCCAAACATGAAAGCTAGCTGTCAAATTCCTCCAAGATATGATAAAGACAGCACTCAGGATTCAAACTCTCATTTCTACAAAATAACAYGGACAAAAGGTTCTAGGCAGGATATGATGTGAAGTTAGGTTAAGCTTCACAAGATGTTCTAACTAGTAGCATCTTTGATGCAAAACATTAGTCTAAGGAGAAGATCACGAGCAATTGCTAAAGAATGCCATTTTTACGGAATATAAAACCCACCCTCTTCTCCTTTTCCTCACCAGAATGTTACAAAGTGCTTTGAACTAGGATGAACAGGAAGGAAAGCTCCAAACTCTCATTTTAACTTTGTGAGAAACACCTTTGGTAAACTGCACACTTCAGAACGCAGTTTCTTGCCCAGAGCAGGAACTGGATTGCTCATTCTAAAATGAAAGTCTTCAGGTAAAGGTTTAAAATGGTTCTCAATCTACTAATAATGAAAACACTGTAAGTCAAGCTCTCAAATGTATTTGTTCTCCTTTTACTTTCTGTTCAAATTAGTAATCATTAAATCATTAAAAATACCTTCTTATTCCAACAATGACATATATATATGTACATACATGTCCCTCACCTCATATATATTTTTCTGCATACCTATGGCAGTTAAAACTTAAAATCAGCCATARCAGCAGTAGGCTGRATGCCTCCCTTCAACAGCAGTAGATGCAGATAAGCCATATGGAACATGAAAGGTTTCCAAGTGTAACAACCCAGCTACATAACACCCTTCATAATCTTTTAGAAATTCTTTAGCAAATATATTGTCACCTAACACTGCTTGGAACTCATCACTGGCTAAGAAAATATTTTTCTAAACTCTCATCACAATTCAATTTATTTTTTTTTTAAATGGGGGAGCAAGGGGGGTCTTATGGTCTATCTGCCTACGCAATAATGTCAAAATGCTACTTCAAGCATTTCCTGCCCTGTACTTCTTCATATGGCTGCAAACCTAGAAAGGTTATCAGATAAACTACTACAAGGTCTTGCTACTCAACATAGCTTAGTATTATCAAAACAATAATTACAGACATTAGTAGCAACTATCCCTAACAAAAACTATTAGTAGATTCTAAGGCTTGACACTACGATTAAAATTTCATTCAACTTTATAGCGGTAGAAACTGGTTACATTAGCATTTACCAAAATAGGCTTCAATTACATTTACTATTAGCATGAAAACAGCATTTTATTTGGCCTAAAAAAGGTGGCAAAGTAGATAAACAGATAAAATTATGAATGGATATATGCATCTGTCCACTCCAAACAAGTGTGTACCTAAAAGCATCATCTATTCCAGTTGATAACATGAATGGAGAACATTTGCAAAAATTTAGGTGAATACAAAAAGAATATACTTGAAAACTCTAACTGATATAAATATACACATTAGGAAACAAAACCAACTTCTCTAGAAAGAGAATAGTAAGTAGATATATTGCTATTTTTAGAGAAAAATTTAATTAGAACACAGAACTCCAAGATACATGAATAAGTATTTCATAACTCCTGTTTTGAATACGGAACTTCTCAATTATGTGTCAAAGGAATACAGTTAATGTTTTTCTTTGCCTAACATTCACTTAGGGTGAATTATTCAAAAGCTAAAGCACCTCTTTGAAGACTGTCCTCACCTAACCTTAAATGGGGCGGGGGGAAATCAGAGATGGGACCTGGCAAAGTGTAAGAGAAAAGGCTGTATAAAATCGGGGACACTGGACTTAGAGCAGGCTCTGTTCTGTACCATGGGTACATGTTAATATTGAAAAAGAGACTGATTACGGATGGCACATTTAGGTTTTTTGTTCTTTTAAATAAGTTGCTATACTCTAAAAGCCTTGAACTGTAAATTCATGCAAGAACATGGTTTTAAATAGCATTGATTTGTTACAGTTAAGAACTTTTAGCAGGACAATGAGCAAGAGTTTTGATCTAAAACACAATGTTAATTCATGATATTCTCAATGAATTTATTAAAATAATTAAGTTCCTAATGCAGGTAACCAGTATAGTTCCAGTAAAACATCATTTAAGTGTTAGCACCCATAATGCGACCAGTGAACTAACTTAAATGATTTTCTGTTCCTACTATATTCTGTTCCTACTATATATATACTATAAATTAAATAGGTGTAAGCTCCCACATCAAATATTATATGAGTGACATTAATAAAATTTCATACTTATCACTGGAAAGGTAGGATAATTACAAAAAAAAGCTATTGCCCATTGTATATGTATTGATTTACAAATCAATTATGATGAACATATACAAGGAGTATTAGAAGACTCATAGGCTTGCATTGTAGGAATTGTCTGCATAAATAACTCCTTTATTCAGGAGACCAAACAGTTGTTGAGAAAAAACTACTGGGGGAAAGAATCAAGCCCTCTGTTCAGTTCAGTGTTGGGACRGGCCACACATCCTTTCAGTAAAACCCCAGTAAGATGCAAACAACATGCTTCATCACACAGCCAAAAATCCCATCACAGCTGCACATCAGTTATGAGACAAGGAGGTTTTAGACAAAGTGAGGAGCCAAATGAATCCCTAAACTGAAATCCCCCCTTCCCTCTTTCATGGGAACACCACAGTTTAAGGACTGACCTCTAAGATTATTCAAAAGCAAAGCATTAGAAGCATTTTCAACAGAAATACAGCTTGYAAACAGGACAAGGAGCAATGAAAGTTATGTATTTAGATAGTTCTTTTGGCTGCCTTTTCTGACCTCTATTACTGAGGGGCAAAAGGCAAACCGGTAATGAAGCATCCTAAAGACAACATTCTATAGAAACAGCAATGAAGGTGACGCTTCTACTATCCCTTCAACAAGGTGGGTCACCATCAGCAGGTAAGCAGGACTGAAGCAGAAGACCCTATCAAACAACCACATCTAGGAGCTCAGAAGTCAAAGGCTGCAATTAAACCCCTCAATGCTGAAATCAAGCACCATGAGAAGAGCTGTGTATGTTACTGTGGTTCCAAGGATCTGTGCCTCACATGCATCGCTCAAAGTAATGTTAGCAAATTTTATGAAATAAAAGTGGGGTGGTTTTTTTGTTTGTTTGTTTTTTGTTTTTTTAAATGGCCATTTTCATTAGTTTTGATTCTTAGGAATACGTTAGCCAGTGGAACAAAAATACTTTCCCAAATCCTATGTGGTTGTGTTGCAAAAAAATATATATAAATGTGGAGCCTTTGGAGAGGACAAGTGAGGGAGGGATAGGATGCAACAATGGCTCCATTAAACCCTTTTGAGTCAAGGAAAGACAGATGAGAGTTGGATTTTTAAGTAATCTCTCAAAACAGTCCAACTTATTCTCCTGTAAAAATATTTTCCTTTTATYACTACCTAAAATACTTGAACATTTTAAATTTTGTGTTTCCACATTTCAACAAAGATTTTTTGAAAGAGGTGCAGTGAGTATGGCACTGTCTGCTCATCTGCAATATAAACCAAAATGAAGGACAGCAGTTTTCATACAAACACAAACAAGAAATAGCTCAGAACTACAAACACACAAAAACAGATTCTACCCAATGGCAAGTATTACAGCTATTTATAAGGCACTGTGAACCTTAATTTAGAACCAATTTATTTTGAGACTACCTGGAATTCACCAGATTTATAATACCTGTGGAGTGAAGCTTAAAATGGAAATCAGTATATCCTCACTGATTTAGAAATCACTATATAGTCGCTTACTTTCTGCAATACAATTTTATTATTACCAAATGAAAACAGTTGCCTCTTTCCTCTGCACAATTGGCACAACTTTTCCCTGTGATTTTTTTCTAAGTATATTAGAATTACTTTCTAAGGTCCGAAAAAAATAACTAGATTTGGGAAAKCTGCCATTCCACTTCAATGAGGTTATCCTCAAGTAAAACTAGGCATTTAAATGCTAACAGAATAAAATCAGTAAATTCATAAATAATAATAATATCTAATACTAACACACCTTTTATGGCTTCATTGACCTTTAAAACGTAATCTAATAGCAACACACAGTAATACTGTATTATTTATGCTAAAACACAACAGCTTTATACAAGAGGAGAAAAGACAAACAAAACCTAGTGTTGTTACCCTCCTCACACTAAATTTCCAAAGCTTTACTTTCCTAAAGCCCAAACCTTTTTTTTTTTTTTTTTTTAAGATCACCAAAAACTCGTTTTCTTTAAAACCCATCATTGTTATTCACCAGTACGCCGAAAGCAATTTCAGTAGTACCAAAGAATTAAAAGACCATTTTACTTGCAAAGCAGAATATTAGGCTGAAATGCAAGATTCAGAAAAATTAGTGAAACAACAGTTCACAATAAAAAGATTCTGAAGGATGAAGTGCTGGGAGGGGGAGGAAGGGAGGGAAGGAGGGAAGGAGAATATAAGCCAGAAACCCTTGTGTAGTGGTGACTGCAGCACAAAAGAGACAGGTGTCTTCTGTCATTATATTCTAAATAAATATTTTAAGCTTTCAAGGAAGCTGTTTCTTCCTGAACCCCAAAGGCAAACAAAATGCAAAAACCACACCCGGTTTGCATGTCAGCTTTGCAATAGACACTTCGACTACAGAAAAAAGAAAGGAGACTCAGGTTAGTAGATATCTAAGGTAAGCARTGAACCTTATTCCAAAGCACTTCACAGCTTTTATTCATTTTCTCTCTTTTAAGGTAGGCTAAAAGTGTGATTTAGTCTTCAACTGTACATAAATCCTCCTCAATCACCTACTTAAGATGTCTCCAAGGCATTTGTCTGCTGTTTCAAATTATTTTAAGTGTTATATATGGAGTATAATTACATTTACATAATCATTTAGCAAATCAAGTCTGATAATGCCTACATTTTCTCAGCATCATGCACAGAGTATTAAGTCATTTCTTTACTTGACTGTAACCATTTTCAAAGCTTCTTCCCTCTTCTAAACTTATATCTGATTTCCAGATCATGTTCCATGCCATTCGGATATAGGATACCAAATAAGTGGTACAATCACCGATAACAGAGCACTCGCATGTAGTTTTCCATCAGCCCAAAGCTGTTTATTTTTATTATCTAACCCACTACTGGCAATCCTCCATCTATCAAATACAAGGGAATACAAAATGACATGAGCTAACCAGGACTGTCATTTTCCCTACAATCAAAGTGTGCCTAACACCAACATTCATAGCATCATCTCTCAGCACTGCCTCACTTCAGTAAGGCCATATTGATATGTAAACTTGGAGCGTTTTGAGACACCTACACGAAGCATTAAAAACACGCAGCAGTATATGTGACTGCCTTTGTTTTTTTAGTCATAGTGTTCCAACACCAACTTTTCTGTTTATGCTCCCCACACCGTCACGCTTGTCTCTYGGCATATGCTCCATCTGGCTCTGGAGATGCATCTGCTTCTTTACGCTGCAGGCTCTGCATGTGCAGATGAGCTCTGCACACTCAAAGCTAGGATCTGACAAACAAGTCTCTGGTAGTCTCATCTCTGACAAAAAAGTGGGTATTGCTCCTACAACAACTCTTTAGTAAAATGGTGTGAATAAAAATAAAAATAGGTGTGCCCATTTAGCATTTCAAGGCAAGATTATGCACGGAACGCAGCTTATACAAAGTGATAGCACTACAAATRACAACCCACTGCCACACTTGCACTACTACAAGAAACAGCAGGTGCATTTATGCCAGTTCATTGTTTCTTGAGAGCCCTTCAAGTCAAACTATCCCGTCTTGCTCACAGTGGTATCAGGACTATCTAAGCTATGCGATAACCAACATCATACCAAGTCTTCATGAAAGCTACTTCCCATTAAAGAAGGATCATTTCCCAGTTAAAAGGATTTTACATCTAAGCCACTTGCTTGACATTACACCAAGAAAAGCAGTCTTTTGTGTATATATATATATATATACACACACACACACACACACATCTTTAGACATTTAGTTTTGACCGAGTACAGATCTGTTTTGTATTTCATGACAGCTGTCAATATTTGGCATTGAATCTAAGTTTTATATTATATTGAATAGAATATTAAATTATACAGCATTGAAGAGGCTCATTAATAGACATCTGTCCAAAATTTTGACAGGCACAGATGCCAAATGAAAAAGTAGGTCRCATTTTAAGATCAGTTTCTAAATTCAACTTACTTCAGTTTGATGAGGTGACATGATGGAATGTTCATAACCACACATGGCCAAGTGCAAGTTAATTAACTCAGGTTGTCCGTGTACATAAATATGGACATATACACGGACACATATACACCTCTAACATTTCAAGAAATCAAAACATATACTGAAAAGTTCAGTTTCTTCAATATCCCCAATATGGCCTATCCTAGTCTGTGAAAAAAACCATATATATGTTGACAGAAAGCTAATTAAGCCTTATTGCACAATAATGCAAAACTACTCTCATCTGATGTGAAGAGGCTCACATGCTTCGCAAACAAGAAACACTGAGAAGGTTTTCCAACAATGCAAGTTTATACTTCGGAAATTCTATAAATTTATTGGAGAATTTCAATAAAAGACATGCTTTTTCACCTTGTCTATTTCAGAAGGACATGGAAGAGAATCTAGCATCATTAGACAGCTGCATTTATCTTGATCAGAACGGATTTTTTTTCCRAAAGTGCTGCATACCTTAAGAACATTTTCAGAGTAATTTGAAAAAGCCCATTTCCCTATTCATCCCTCCTCTTCACATTCTTTAAAACATGATTCTCTTTTAGCAATTTCATTTAATCGCTGGCAATATTATCATCTACGTAGTACTGAAAAGAAGCGGTAGATTAGTTTCTTCCCTTATACATCATAAACAATTCAGGAATGCTGACCCTTTAACTTCACCTGTGTCATGTCACCCCAAGGGTGAAAGGGTCAGCTTTTAGCAGCCTGCTGCTGCTTAAAGGGAGAGGGGGAAAGGAAAGGTCCTACTCTTCCCCACTTGACCCTTCTCTATGTTCCTCCCTACTATGCTCCTATTACTGTGTCTCCTTCAAAGCACTTGATGTTCCTCACTCTGCAAATTCAGCTCTTACAAAGAGCAAGGAGATAATTTTCTGCTGGATTTACTAGCTGAACCTGCTCACAACTGTATCGCATCAGCACCAGTCAGCAGCTGCATGACGCGTAAAAGAAAGAAGGGAGSACTCTCTGTTTGGAACCTATAGGTAACGTCGAGATATTACTTAGAGGGCTCAGTATGGCTTGCACAGTATTTATTCCTGCAGAACAGAACTCTTTTAAGCCTGCAACATGAAAATTGGGCATGCAAAGTTACAGAAGAAATACAAATTGAACACCTACACACTTCACTTTGGAAAGAAGTTTCAGATCAGTGAAACACAACATTAGTATTGTTGCTACAGTGACTTCTAACCAGGAGACTTATTTCAGCATATATTAGGGAAGTCTACATTTTTTAAAATAAAATCTGTCAAGAGTATCTTCTCTACTTGGCTATGTTTCTGTTTTCACAGAGATATGGATTCAGCAAAGGCATTACAATTTATCAGAAGAGTAAGAACTCCAGCCCGTACAAAAGGGCATGTTTCTAGAGGAGTTAAAACAAATTCCACTCATTAGAAAATGACTTTTCTTTTGGTTGAAATTTTGCACTTYGTGCACTTTTTTCGTTAATTAAAACACTTCCAAGGAATGAGAAATCAAAATTGGGATGAACTTTACTGTAACATTCACTGCTTGCTTCATGCTTAAGTCAAGCCAGAAATCAGCAAAAAAGTTGTCATCTTTGTTTACTAAACTGCCTGTTTTGATAGAACTTGARAAGAATGATTTTCACCAGTTCATCTTCCCTAGTATTTCTTGTACAAGGCCAGGCTAGGTTACCACATGAATACGGTTTACCTGAATAGTGCCAAAATACTAGATACRAAGGGCTCCTACATTTCTGTGCAGCTTAGATCTAATAGAAGGTGCATTCAATCTGCACATTATTAAACCAGGGATTGACAGCCAAAAAGCCATCACTACAATAACAATGGCAAATTTTTAATGTATAAATACACATACACACCCCAGAAAACCAAAACAAAACCATCAAATAGATCATACAGCAAACCTAAGCAAAAGAATAAGCCAATAACCTGGAAAACAAAATTAAAAAGTAGAAGTTTATTTAAACCATCCCAAGTATTTTAAATGTCTCCCAAAAACAAACCTCATGTAAGTGGAGAAAAAAAAGATGCAATTTACTTACAGTGGCAAGTAAGCTGTCCTGCCCAATCATGACTTAAATTTTTTAATTGCCTTAAGAACTATAGCCAATAGAATACAAAATTACCATATGAACAGAACAAATCAGAAATGCAATAAGCTACAAAAACTAAACTACAGAATCTCTCTGAAAAACTACACAATACCCCTCCATCCCACCCAAAACATCAAYCTCCTTAAGGTACAGCAAGCATGTTTATATTTCATCTTTCTGATTACACTTTGATACGCACAACACAGCCTAGAACTCAGAGCAGATTTCTCTCTCAAGAGAGGGTATGCATTTTTCGCTGTGGCTAAATAAAAGGTATTTTCGCTTTTATTAAGACAATGTTAAGAAAGGGCTAARCTAAGTTGTCTGACAATTGCTTTTCTAACTCAGAAAAAAATGCACTTTAAAAACCAAGAGCACACCCAGAATGATATATAAAACCAGACGAAATAATATACTCCTTACRTAATTTCTTAAATGTTCCTTCAGAATTGAAAAATATACATATGAACTTTGGGCCTGCAATTTTGAATGTGTTTGCCATAGGTCAAATGCCTAACATCAGGATAAAACTATAGGCAGCTCTCTGTAGAAATGAATTTGGAAAAGACTCTCACTCAAGATGCAAAGAAGTTGTAGTCCCACAAGTCCTAACACAAAAACAGAGAAAAACCCCACACCTCAGCCTAGTCAGCTGGCTTACTTGCATATCCMGCTCGTGTTCTGTTTGTCACATCTCAAAAGAAATAGATATTTTCCTCTCTTCTACAGGGTTTAACTCTTATATAGGTTACTTGAATGATTAGGTAATGTTCCTTCAACCCTTCAAAGCCTGCAGTTTTCCTTTAGTAGTATTCAAAGCTGAAGACAGTAGTCGAGAAAGGGGATAATAAAGATGATAAACTAACCTTCTCAAAAAGAAACAAAACAGACAGTTTTCTGTTTCTCAGTTTGGTCTCTGTTGGAGACATAAGTCATATCTGAAATCTTCTAAAAATCACAATGCTGCAGAAACAGAACCCAAGACCTCTGAAAGCACAAGCCTGAGGGCTCRAGTAGTAGGAACAAGCACAATCTAATTCAGCTTCTCTCCTTTCTCCTGCCCTTCTTTCCTAATTTAGTAGCCAGTCACCATTCAGCAAGAATAAACATGATGAGTTACAGGACCCCATTAAGTTCCATCCACAAATTCACTGTCTGTATTTAACCATAATTTTCCAAAACAATGAACAAAACCCAATTTCCTCCTTTTAAAACTAAGGTTTTTGGTGACCCATTGTTTCTCACTAATTCTTTATTTCTTCATATTATGGTCAACTTGGTTGTCCCTTTCTGGAAAGGCCCTGTGCTACATTACAAATGAAGTTAGTTTGTAAAGAAAGTTTTATTTGAAGGTATAATACCCAGATATCGCAATGTGAGAGTGAAAACACTGAGAATATTCAATAGCAGAGATATCTAATTTGCCTATTTACTGCATCTTATTTTATAAATCTAGAAATTTTAAAAATATTAAAAAGTATGCACATAGGCCAAACTATATCCAATCACATTTATAAGAATCTTTAAAAGATAATGCAACCAGATTTAGTCATTTTTAATAAAAAAATTAAAAACTTCAGCTTTTCAAAGAATTCAAATACAGCACCAAAAGACTCCAACTGCCAAGAGAATCCTTGATTTCTGATGTATCTAATTTAGAAGTTACATATAGGAAAATTCTGAGTTAATACTTGAACCATAAGCAAAACAAATGGCAGAAGAAACCAACACCTCTAAGTAAATATATTCACACACCCTTCTATTAGTGCAGAAATTGTGGTTGTTTTACTGCTGACTACAGCTGTTTTTTGGCTGAAATACTGGTTGATTTAGCAACAAAATCAAAGCTCATTTTCCTCTACGGATGCAGCTTTTCACCTTTCTACCCTCTTCACTTTTCACTCCCCCTATATTCATCATATATCATAAGACAATGCGGCTGTAAAGAAAACTGCTTGCCCTAAAGAACCCAAACTAAAAACAGAGATTAAGATTTTATGACAATGTTTTAAAGTTATTAAAGGCATACAATTAAAACTGCATAAAATAGACTAAATTGAACCCTTGTTAAGATAACTGATGATTTTTTCAAAATGTTACCTCAACAATATCTGAGTTGGTTCTGCTTTCATGGGGCTCGTTGTATTCTGTGTACTTAAGAAGAACTTTGTCCATATCAGTGCTGGCATACTGAAAGAGTTTGTTAGAGCTGTTAAAAATGATGAGTGCTATTTCACAGTCACAGAGTACACTCAACTCATAGGCCTTCTTCATTAATCCAAACTTCCTCTTCGTAAAGGTGACCTAGAGAAGAGAGAATAATGATATTTTTCCCCAAAAAGGATCAAGTTGTGAAGGATATAATCAAGCACTTGAAAAAACACAAGAAGATAGTTTATTCCTACTAATAAAATTACACAACACGTACAAACTTGAGAAGGATTGTTCGTCTTATCTAGGTATTACAGTTCTTAAGAAAATAATTACAGCTGTGCTTTTTAGGGTAGATGTTCCATATTGGAACAAGCTAAAACATTATTTGCCTTTACCAGCCATCTAACTCTACCCACTGTCATGTAACTACCAGAGAGTTAAAGTCTGGAAGATTCCCTAACCCCATTTCCTGTGTTCAACCAACAGRGAGACTTTCCTGGTATTATAATATTTCCTTTTGTGATTGTCACTGTTATTTTGTAACACTCATACTCATGAAACTGTACTCACAACCTTAATTCTACTAAATCAAAATTAAAGCTAACAGCAGCAATATCAATGGAAGCAACATTGTTAGTATGCAATATAATTTCTAATTATGCAAAGCTAACAAAGCTTTTTTTTTTTTTTCTGCTTAAAAAAAATCTAACCAGATTCTTATAACTTGTGCAATTGGGTTGTYTTGGGCTATTTGGCCAAGTCATAAAACAAGTATTCTGTCCAGTTAAAACCATTCTGGAGGAGTAAACTCATTATAGAACAGTAAAAAAAGAGCATTTGYCACAGGGAAGGAAAAAAGAAAACAAAAAAAACTTTAACACAAAAAATTCTGTCAATTATTAAGAAAAAAAAGTGGATTTTTTTGATGTTTTGGGTTTTTTGTTTTTTGTTTTTTTCAGATTTATTCCTTGCACAAAATTACACCTAATGATGTTAGAGAGTTGGTGTATTTTTAAATTCCCCTTCAGCTACAGGTCTGATGTCAAAGCTAACGTAAAGGACAATGTTTTTACTAAACTTCCTCCTAAGTGACTTAAACAGGCACTTAATCTACTTCTTTGAAATAAATCTTCTGAGACCTTTTAGAAAAAGGTGCTATTTTCAGAACTAGCAAAATTTTAATCTGTGCTTCTGGGTATAATGCAACACTTATGTCTGAAGTCACATTCACAGCCCCCATTACAATTCAAGCTCCAAGCTTCTTACGATAGGCAAATAAGATGCATTCTATACATTTAGAAGTTATTAATCAGGATATTTTTGCAAAATTGGAATCAAGCAAAGCACAAGAAACAGCAAAACCTGTTTTAGAAGCTTCTATAGTTTAAAACGTTGAACACTTAAGCATACATCAAGGCTACTTAACCTGCCTATTGACTTACTTTCTTTTCTATCTTCTGTCTGGCTATTTTAATTATAAGCTCTTCAGCTAAGGTGTATTTCTCATTTTGTTTGGCTAGTGTTTATCAGAAGCCTGTCCTGTTGGAGTTCAGGCCTTGCAGTAAAGCACACCACTTACTATAAACTCAGTGTTCTTTAAGAAGTCTGCATTAGTCCTGCAAGTTTCCCTTAGATTTTTTTTTTGCTGTATTTACAAAACACACTAAAAATGAACATGAGCATCTTCAATGCAGGGCAATTGCTTCTTCAGTAATACTGTAATATTGTTTAGTGAAAAGGGGAGGGGGACGGTGGCAACGAGAGCAACATTGAGCTCCTTTGATATCTAATTTACTGCACTTAATTCTCTTCGGCTTGACGAACATACGTGCCCTACAGCTCAAGTTGATGAGCGCTTAATTAATAATATAACGATGGTCTCATGATAATTGCAACCCCCCAGAGTAACGGTCTATAGTCTGTTTTGAGCTGACTCACAAATCACATGTGAAACAAAAAGCTTCTGTTGAAACAACAGCTTTTCTTCCCACAGAAGCCGTAAGAACTTGCTCTTGCAGCAAAGTTGTGCTCCATCCTACTCCTATTTCCAAATGAAAAAACATCACAGGAGAACTTTACCTACTGTTTGTGAATGAACTACTAACCAGCTACGTGTGCTGCAGAAAAACCAACAGAACACAACTGAACTCTGCTCTCCTGCTGGCCAAACAAATCTTCAATACCTGTTTTGCCTAGGTCAAGGAAAAAGTTCCTCAGCAGTAAAACAATAATTACTGCATATACTGTACATCAGGATACCTTAATATGTCAAAACTGGATACGATGTCTGACAGAAAAACTAGATGCAAGCAGCCTTAAACATCACCATCAATAGCTCTATCAAATTTACTGATAAAAGCTCTGTAATGCCTTTAAAAAGGAATTATCTCTAGGTTTTTAGGGAAAAAGAAAAAAGTTCAATTCGCTTTTAAAAGCTAGAGCCTAAAATCTTTTCCTAGTCATTACAAATAGCACATTACAGTGCCAGTCAAACAGCCAGAAACAAAACTTCAAGTTCAGTCTCCTATTTATTTCTGGCATAAAGTAAGGAGCTGGTCGGCAACTATAATTTCAAGCAGAACAATCAAGGTTACCCAACTTCTTTAAAAAAAAAAAAAATCTCAGCTTGCCTGAAGTTCTAGCGTAAATTCTGAAACAACTAAAATTATTAATTCAGTTACTTTTACTATGTGTATTTAAGTCATTTATCTACATCAAACATAGAGTTATTGTGTAATTAAAGCTGTTCAAACACAATATCTGGCTTGCTCCCAACCTACAATAATACTTTTCTTGCTATATATAGTGTCCCCAGAGTTTACATGGCTTTAAAGTGACACTGGGAAAAAATAGCCCTGATTTCACACAGGAAGCAAAGGGCTCCAACCAGGTACGCTGGGAGCAGGAGAGTCTCACAGGGCTCCATTACCCAGGACTCCACTAGCTTGGTGCTCAAGAAGTGTTAAAAAGTAACCCAGATATTATGGAGGAAGAGAGAATCAACATCACTACTAAATGGCTCCATGATTTGGATTCATCTTGCATGCTCTGTGCAATGTTTCTTAAAGGAACAGGAAACAGACCTATTAAATTTCCCAAAAATGTTGTAAATTTTACCTCTTTAAAGCTCAAGGGATGACTAGACAAGTTTGATTGGGGCGGGAAGACAGGGGGAGAGAGAGGAGATGACTGCATTAATAGTTATTAAAATATACGGAAACCACATCAAGCGCAGGAAATCCCTGAACTAAGAATAGTCCAGTGCTAGAGGAGAACAGAGGGTAGCATAACATGTGCAAGTCTCTTCATCTTGCTCTTCCCTGGTCATTCATTTATAACTGCCTCTGGAGCAAAAGTATTAGACTAGCTGCATCTTGCGTGTCTGACATATTATAATTACTCTTAATGGCAATTCATTTCTACAATACTTTTCCYTATTTCATTTTTTAAAATACTTCAAAATATATTTAAATATAGTTTATTATCCAGTGTAAATAGGATCCTGATTCCGTTTTCAGCTTAAATGTGCCCAGTAGCTATCAGTTCAAATAAAATRCCTGTTTCAAAAAAGTCATCTCTATCGTCCTCCATCTTATTAGAATGTGCAAACTAATACACCACTTCAATAGATATACTACTTATACAATGAATTTGCTCTGATGTAATCRGTATTATTTACAATAACAGTTTTCCATAATTCAGCAGTAAARCTATTTAAAAGACATTCATTATTTGTAGTCTGGTAACCCCATCACACATGATTATAAAACTCTGCATGAAAAGACTGATTTAAGAAAATTAACCTATTTAAAGTTTCCATTCATTGCTCACTCACCTGTCTATTCCGTTCATCCATTATTCTTGTGATCTGTATTTTCTTTCGCCCCATTTTGATTCTCTTCTTTCCTTTGCTTTACAATCCAGAAATATATTAATCCAAGAAATTTCACTCTTCAGTATTCTAACACATGATACAGTTTTCTTCTACTTTGTCTTCAACTTGATGAAAAGTTTCCTTCTTGTTATAAACCCCTAAAAAAAAAAAAAAAGAAAAAAATCAAGGTTTAAAAGTTTAGTGTCATTTTCTCTCTAGCAATTTGCAAGTTCAATATAGTATAGCCATACAATAGCATAAAATTATTCCAGTGACCACTAAGATATGCTGGAGAAAAGGGGTCTGAAAGAGAGCAAAGGAGGAAGGGGATATATCTTTACTTAGAAAGAGTAAAGGACTTAAAATTCATTTTCCCAACAGAACTAATTAACAGTTACCAGGATACCAACAATCAAAAATTCACAAGGTTACTCTTCCTACGTTAACCTACATATCACACGTTTACCAACAAACCACTTATCRGTTCAGCACTTTGGTTAGAAAGGTTTGGTTTAGAAAGGTTAAGGTACATGCAAACTTGAAAAACAAGGGCATATATTCTTTCTCTCTTGTGCTACGTACCAGTCAATTTGACTTACACAACACTGATATTAAACATCCTATTCATTTTCTGTTTWAAAAAAAAACATGCTAAACATACTGATTGTAGAATAGCAGCTAGCATCTAGAACATGAACTGAACACTATCTTTAAAACATTACTAAGGCACAACTTATTCAAAATACCTGTTATTACCTAATACTCATCAAAATTTCACACAAACAGGCACAGAATTAGTTCACAACCTAACCTTCCAACCCAAAATGCCTTTCAAAGCCAACTTTTGGGTATTTTGTTACAGGCGTTGCACTTGTCAAAAGTGGTGCAACCACATCACCGTCAGACAGCTAATAAGAACAGACAGCTAAAGGCGATTAGTCACTGGTTACACTTCACTGTACACCCAAATCTACGCTGAAGAAACAACCATGACGAGCTGAGGCTGATGCAGCTTTGGTGGGGAAAGAGGCGAAGCACATCACAAGATGGAGAAGCAATTTTTACATTAGTGAAGTATTTTCTCAGGGTATTGATTGATTTTTGAATCAAGCACTTGAGCAATACATGGAATCTTAGATTTAATAGCTCTTCATCAAATTCTCTTCCATAAATATTTCTTCTGGATGCTAAAAGTTTACATGGATTCAGAGGCAAGGATTTGCACAGTTAAATTATGTATCACAATAAAAGATGCATCCATTTAAGTCTATCCTGCTAATTATATCCGACATCCCCAGTTGCTGCATTAGATGAGTGCCCCCCTCGCATCAGTCCTGATTTTAAGGCTTGCACTATGTCTTCATTTAGCTTTTTAAAGTCAAAAGAAATAATCCTACTCAATCAGTCCTTACACAAAAGCCATACTCCGCCCAGCCACCCTGTTCTCCTCTCTCCCTTTCCCGCTACTCGCTGTAGTTTCTCAAATGAAAGGACCAATAGCATTCACATTATTCAAGACACTGGGTATATAAAATTTATGGTAATCTATCATAAATTTATACAGAGGCATAATAATATATTATGTTCTGCTGAGTTACACATTCACTCAGGCAAATTTCATACTTCTCTTTTTTCTGCATCAAGAACAAATGATTCAGTGCTCCAGAACATGATTTGCAAATTGCTCTTTGAAACCACACACTTTCTTTCTACAGTCCTATCTCATTCACTCATACCTTCCATCTCCTACAGGAGATATTTAAAGGCAAGACTATGCAATGAATAAAATGAGCTTATGGGGCAACAGAGTAGATGAGAGGGGAAACATGATCATGTAATACAATTAACACATGTGATTATGTACATTACAATACACAGTGCCATGACAAAATGAGAAATGCACAGACATTTTCCATGAGCTAATGTAAGAAACAATAGCAGCGAAATGTTATTATGTGCTMCAGGAGCCAGCACATGAACGGATATGAGGAACTGAGTCATTTTTGCCAACATTTTGTTAAAGTTTTTGGATAGTATTTCAGATTTTTAAAGTTGGTATACTCTACCAGGTAGAATCTCTTCCAACAAATCCTTTTCTCAATTGCCATTTCCATGTCATCAGTCTTGCTTGACTCTTATCTGAAGTCTAGCACTGCTCTTCCAGATCAAACACTTCTCTCRCTTTGCAGCCCACAAACTACCATTAGCAGATCCATGTCCTTCCTCCCTCTCCAGAGACTGCAGTGGAGAGCACAAACCTGGATCTCCTGCCAAAGGCCCAGCGTTCTGGAAGGCAGCATCCTCTTAAGTCATGATCAACAAGACGATTTTCAAAGTTAAGAAACACAATTTTCATACATGCTTGGAACATTAAAATAGAAGCTACCACCAATAACCAACACACATGACATTTGTTATGGGGCCAATATCTTTTCCTCTTTCTAACCCTTTGTTATCAAGTTTACCTCTCAAAAAACATCAACTAAATTACTTCATACTGTATGTTAATATTTTAAGTTTTATATGAAATTGCAGCATAATTTCCYTCCTTGATCAACAATAATACCGGTGAGATTGTATCCATTAAAAAAAAAAAAAGAATTAGCAACTTTGCGAATGCCACTAAATCACAATTCAACAGCAAAATCACTAAATCAAAGCTGTTCCAAAAATCTTTGGCCAAATACAGGAAAATCAGCAGATATATATCCAAAGTTAAACAACATGAACAAAGGTAAATTTCTACTTCCTTAAGCAACAGAGTCAAATTACGACTACSAAAACTCTTTTAGATCTGTTTTCATGAACACATCCAAGTAAAATCTCATATTTTTTTTCTGTAAGAATTTCAAGCATCTATTAAACTAAACATTAGGAGCACGCCAAGAAAAAGAAGAATAAACGCTTGTGTTTCACGACATTCAAACAGAAAATACTGCCAGTCTGCAGTTAAGTAGGGAGACAAAATTTGCATTAGTAGCTCTCCAAATAAAACCTTTATGAAAATACATATAGATAYATACTCATTCTTCTCAGTTTTGCTGGTTTATTCTCATGCCCTAACATACACGGAAATGACACAGTGGACAGTAAAAGGCAACAGAGCCATAGGCAAAATAAGTTTTGATGACTGCGTATTTTTGAGAGCCCAGCTCAGCTGGCTTCATGTCAACGTCGCACACAATTTCAGAAACAGTGAAAGACACAACTTTAGATCAAATATAGTTTGTACTATTTAATAAGATTGTTTCAAGGGTCCGCTGAACGGCTATATTGGTGCAGAATGCACAAGGCCTTTAAGCCTTCTCAGAGAATGAGTGTGGAACAGCAAGTGGAATGCTGTCCATTTGCTTTCAACTTATATACCTCCACCTCTGAGATGTTTTCTTGGGACTTCCATTTCACACCATCATGGCTACAGATTACATTTGACCATAACTTCATCATCATAGCTCATGTACTGAAATCAATACAAAGAAACAGGTATGAGGATGTCTTAAATTGCCTATTAACTCTCAGAAATCCTAGCTCATGAAAACAACTCCATAGAGATGCATCTTAGCCTGGCAAGCTTTAATCCTAAAATAAGATGCACCACAATTTTGACAAAATTCATGCTAACAAGAATATATATTTATATATTGATCTATATTGATCAAGATGAAAAAGAAGTCTATCACCAGATGCTAACCATTTTATATATACCAGGATAGATAACAGCAAGTGTAAACACATATGTAAAGGGTCACCCGTATTTTTAAGTGGAAATAACTGGTGAAAATTAAGAGTCAAAAAATTCACCAAAATAACTAATCAAAAGGTCAAAAAGGTAGAAAGAACTAGGACAAATCTGTTTCTTAAGAGTTTATTTCATTGTCTTAGGGCAATGAGATAGGAACATTTTCTCCTTCATACTCTCGACCAGAACATAAGCCAATGTAGGACAAGTATACATCTCCAGGCACCTTTTTTTCTTAATTTCATGCTACTCGTACAAGATCTATACACTGGGATCTGCACTGAAACACATTTGAGAGCTCCAGGATTTTATTACTGTTCTAGATGCTCTGCCATCCCCGCTCCAGACTTCATCGCTCTACCACTTACAGAGCTATATTTCAATATAATACTTCAAGCACAGGGACTCTTCCTTCCTATATGTTTTCATTTAACAGGTGAAGCTCAAATTCTTATTTTCCCCCTCTGTCCCAGATATAAGCAAAACAGTAACAAAAATATTGTCTTCAACCACAATTCTATAAGCCCTGTCATCATACAATACCATTGATGAGTAATGTAAAATGCAAGTATAAAATAACTGCAAGTTGTTTTATACTTGTTATCACTGGTTCTCACACGTCTCACAGCAGCACAGGCTTAGGAAATGAATTCTTTCTCCATCTTCATGCTTAAGGTCACTCTTCTAAACCCAAGTAGAGCCTTACAGAAAAAGAGACTGACCTAAGAGCTTCAAGGTCCTCAGCTAATAAGGGATACAGAAATATTGTTATAAAACAATAATACGACCTTTAGCCAAACCAGCTTATTAAAAAAAAAGTGGGACATTTCCTTCCTCAGTAGGAGGCAGCCACCAGGATGTGCCTTCCAAAATGCTGATCATAAGCATTTCTATTAGAAACAGCTTTAAAACATACACTATTTCACACACAAAAGTCATTAAGAACTGCTCTTTCTACAAGAGGCAAAACAAACCCAATGAAATTAATTTTTCACATTGATCTCAGTAGAAATCACTAGGACTCTACTGCTCATCCCACTTGAGAAGAGCCTCATTTTTTAAAAGATGCCCTAAGGATTCAGTCAGCTGTAAAGATCTTTGTGAAGGCAACAGCATTGCCAATTAACTAAATGAATAATACCTGATTGCTSACAACATGGACAATCAAAAAGTCCTTCATAACATCATCTTCATCTTACTGTAGAACATAATAATTGCAAGYTTATCAATAGATTAGAAGAATACAGTTAATTATGTGGGGAAAGCATTGCTAAGACATCACAGTTCCCTACCTCAGTATTTCTACAATACCTCTGCCCCACTCGTTACGTGTACACTCATCTCAAAGAAAATTAGAGCAAACTGGAGGATAGATAATGCATAAATCAGGGAGAGCAAGTGGCTAGAGGATGGTTTCACAGTTATGACAGACGAATATTGTACTAAAGTGCTGAACTGATTTGGTCAGATTCCTGTGAAATTCTAGACAAGTTGCATCATCAGATTTTTCATCCATGCGGTCACTAGCTGGTTTGTTCATTTTGTCGATAAGAAATTCAAAACTTGAACATTGCAGCCATGGTCAGCTAGATGCAGTAAGAGCAGTACTTTAAACACCAACATCTCCATGCTGAGGCAACCTTAAAAAGTCAGGCAATTTTTCATTAGTTCTTATTAGGCCTTTTTTTTTTTTTTTTGCTTCCAAGATCTATACGATTTAAGTAAATTCTCTCTCCCGTACCAGCAATATTGAGGGTTTTTTGTTTGTTTGCTAACATTGTTCAGAGCCTTAACAGGTAATCTACATATAAATCAAGCGAGCATTCAGAAACTAAAAACTAGACAACAACCAACATAGCTCAATATAAGTTCTGACATATCTGAACCGCATCGCACAGCTTGGTTACAGAGCAAACAAACACAGAAGCACCTGAAAGTAGCTTCAGGAAAAACACAAATACAGACCAATGCTTTTACACACAAGTCAAAAATAAACCTGCTGCCAACCAAGGTGACTCAAAACAAACATCTTGACATAAGATCTAAAACKTGCATAAACTAAAGTAGAAGAGTCTTTTTCAAAACACACCACTTGGAATAGGGTAGTGTTAAGAGGTTTACTACCCTTCAAAAATATCTTTAAAATTGTATTTAAATTTCACAGGTTGCATTTCAGCTTCCTGGTAGGAAATGTTAAATAAGCAATTTTCCAGTTAAATAAAACAGGACTCTGTTCTCAGTATATTAAAACTAATCAGAGTTTAACTAGAAGGGTTTCCTGGGGACAGAACAGTATGTATATAAAAAGTATTTGATAATCAGTGCTTATTAGTTTCTGTTAACTAATTAACAGTTAAAAGAAAACTGTTAAAAGTTTCTGAAAAATTAAAAGATAACATGAATTATGAAACTATCRTATTGAAAATTACTTTTAAATAAAGCAGAAATTGTACCAGCGTGAAACTTCCATAAACCGATTTTGTGATTTGCTGCTGGACTTCTGAAAGCCAGGGAAGTTCTAAACACTCATCAGGCAACTAAGCCTTCCATACTTCATTTTTACTTTTTGCAAAGTACAAGTTAACCTGCCTAAGAAGTGCAAACTGCTGAGGCAATACAACAAACAGCCACGTAACAGCAGTTACAACACACACTTTTGAACAAACATTGTGGCAATCAGAAGCATTAACAGCTGACTTCAGGAATGTGAAGGCAGCCATGCTTTCACACGGCCCTGCTTGCACCTTCTCCTCACAAGTTTTCTCAAAGAGGACTTAAGACTTAAAAAATGCCAGATTTCATCAAGCAAAATACTTAACAAGCAATTAAAGCGAGCAGATGAGAAACCAGAACTATAGAGGGATGATAAACGAGTTTCCTGTTTGTGCACTGCGCCCTTGCAAGACAGTCTTTTGTTTCCTGCTTTGGCTTCAGTCAAGGGTAGCTCCCTGACGCAGAAAACTGCATGTGCCTCCTTTGTCCTTAGGGAACTTCCTCCAGTAGCTTAGCTCAGTCCTGGCTATGGTGTTCCTCATCCTATCAGTTTTCCTTCAGGCTCTGCATAAGCTGCTGGCTCCAAGATTTTTGCACAATTCTTGCTTTATCCTCTTCCTTCTGCTATACCAAAGAGGCTCCACAAACATTGCTCTTCTGAGCATTCTCAGTTTCTCGTCACATATGTCCAGAGGATTCCATACAACCAAGTACCACTTTTAAAGGTGGTAAGGCAGAAAAAAACAGAACAAATGGGATACCATGCATTAAAGCACTTGCAAGAAGCTTATAACTACTAAACAACACAAAAGTTTCCTTGATTTAATGTCTGATTAAATGACAGCATGAAGTCACATTAAGTGCAACTATTATCACCAGACAGACATGACAACATAATGCTGAAAACAGCCTTTATGCCCCAGTGAGATCCTCAGCAAACCATAGACGCCTACACACTTCAAGCAAAGATTAGTGGCAAGGTTTTCTCCATAGCTGCAATGGCCTTCGTTCAAAAATCTCAATCACTTCTTTGAAGAAAGACACACAGCATTAGTTAAGAGTTTGAGCTAAAGAAACCTAAATAGTTACATTGTACATAGGGTATTAGACTAGGTAAGACGATCACATTCCAGTTCATTTTTTCTTCAGTCTTTTTAAGCAAATAGTCATTCTATAGTTAGCTACCCATTCCTAATAGAATGGGGCTTGTCTCACAAGATAGATCATTTCCAGACAGGCATGGAGACTGCTTCCTTATAATCTAAAAACTTGGAATGAAGCAGACAATTAGATGGCAATTAATAAAAGTTAGAGAAGTCCAACTACTTTGCCTCAGGAGTGACATTTTCAAAACAAATATTAAAATACAGGCAGAAAACAGGCAACATGAATGAACTCGAGAAGACAGTTACTAGACAGACGCAAATCAAGAAACCAAACTCCTAGCAGCACTATTATTTTGGCAGCCCATTTTTAAAGCAATATAAAAAAATAAGTGTTCCTCAAGACCTAAATACATGTTATTGACATGTACTTCATAACCCATTGCGTTCTATTTCAAGGCTGAATTCATTCCCTTCCATGTGGGATGTTTATGCTTATAACATTTTTCTTTTCCCCTAGCACTGGCAGCAAACCAGCATACACAGCAGGTTAATGCGTTTTAGCTAATGAGGGAAAATTCTTGATACTACGACTCCATTACTTGCTGTACCTGCATGCCAGAGCACTTGATAAGTTTTCATTATTGCACTTTTCTGTCTTACATGGTGTAACAAACAGAATACTCATGTCATCTGACCCAACTAACATTACTGCTTCATATCAAAGATTCATGACTCACACTGTATATAGGAAGATACATTAAAAAAGATCTATTTCAATAGCTTCTGGAATTAAATATCTGGCCTTTTAAAATACTTAGTGACTACAAAGGGGAGAACAGTCTGACCAATTTGGTCCCCTTATATCACTGAAAATAGAAAACAGAAATCGTCCAATGTCTTTTTTTTTTTTCCTCTTTTTCTTCATTTTTGTCAGCAAGTCCCAGCAAACATCCTAAATGAACCAATTTTTAAGGCTGCCAAAGGGAAGCAAATGTTAAATGCACATTTTAAGAATGATCATAGCCCTCTTTTCCCTAGTGTAGCCATAAACATGAGTCCTCCTCAAATCCATTAGTCAAAATAATTGAGCCACTAAAAAAGTATGAAAGAGAAAATGCATTTGACAGAAGTTTAGTTAAAAGCCCCAAAATGTTTAACCGACCTCAACAAGGATCTATTAAGTGACCTGTACATAAATACATAAAGCCCTTCTGGTAAACTCCATCACTGAAGAGATAAACAACAGCAAAGAGGACTAGAAAAATCAAGACAAGACATTGTAAAAATCTGAATCTTAAGGTGATTGAAAGACAGCTGGCCTAGTTTCAGCTACATTAAATAGCCAAGAATCTGAAGCAGAACTCCAAATACGTTCAGGTCATAATAAATTTGCCTTACTGAAAACCTCTTCCATTTAAACTATTTGACATGAAATATTATAGCAGAGATGAGCTTTCTGAACCTGCAAGGATTCTCTATCTTTAATACCCACTCAGCCAAGTGCCATTTGATGTAACGGCTGCCTAGACCTGATAATCATCAGGATTAGTCAAGGATCAGAGACTATATATAAAGCTGGACACCCCAAACTGCAACTATGAGTTCTGATGTACAAAGTATACACACACAATTTACTRCTCTTGATTTTGTTTCTTTGTAAGGGAAGACTGCATCAAGCAACCTCAGTTGCTTCCAGTACTAGATGGCTGAAGTAGACATCTCAACATAAATATTGTGTCAATGATGTAAATCTGCTAGAAAATACACGGTTGGATCCCTTCCATCCATACAACCTTTAAGCTCAACTCTGACAGAAGCCTTAATGAAACTCTTAAATGGCACAYAAAGCACTTAGATGAAGTCAGACACGAATGACTTCTTACAAGGCACGGACTATGCCTGCTGCCCTTCATTAACAGCATTATCTTATTTGTGTGAGAGTAGTCACATCCCTGGACCAAATTCGATGCCACCTGTAGTACTGGTAGGAGTGCRCTGTACTTGCACTATAACATGCAGGTTCAAAGACCTAAGGCAATCCTGAGCTTGGAGAGATCAGCAGTTAAAGGTGAGATTAAAATTACTGCATGTGATTTCTTTATGCTCATGTTTGAATTAATGCATCACCCTGTTCAYTCTTGTTCTCACACAGACAGTATAGCTGGAACACGCAAGGAAGACTCTGCTCTCTCTTTGATTCCTTTCCAATACGACAATAAAGCACATATCTCTGTGCAAAACCTATGAGCTTACCTACCCATGCAAACAAACCCCTCACATAGTAAATATATTCATGAAATATATCCATTTAGCCCCAAACACCAAACTCCCTCAAAATGGTTGCTTTGTGATTTCACAGTACCCTGTCAACATATGGTATGAGTAAATATATATATATATATAAAATATAAAGTGAACCACTGCCAACCAACACACAGTTTATATGCAAATTTAAAGAATCTTCTTAGAAGAGTCATTCTTAACTTCTGTTATCCTGCAGTAAACACTAACTCCACCTAACCTGTCACCAAAAAAAAAAAAAAAAAAAAAAAAAAAAAAAAGTTATTGCCAACTACCCCTGGCCTTCAGGACATTGAAATTCTCTCTCTTTTACATGCTGACTTGAAGCCTTGCAGCAACTGAAGCAGTAAATATTGACAGCTAGCTGGCAAACAGCAGAGATACCAGTGCTTGCAATCTCCAATTTCACCTGCATCAGCAAAGACAGGGCCTGGAAGGGTCAGTTTAACTAGGGCCTAGCTTGTTCATCTCTTTTATTGTTGCCTTTGTCCATCTTAAAAAGCACTCCTCTCTTCCCTCCATAAGGCTGGAGTTCTTTTGAACACACCCACTTTCATATATCACTTTAAAAACCTTCAATTATCTATTAAATTTCCCTGCAACATTTAGAAATGCAGTAATTAAAGTCTCTCTCGCTACAAACTTATTGCAAGAAAATAGTCTTAGACAGACAGTTCTATCCTTTCATACTGTTACATAGTTGGTACATTTTTCCCTTAACGATGCCTTGCAAGTTTTGCATWTCCAACTAAGTTGACTACTTACACATTGCTTAATAAAAACTAAACAGTCAATTTAGTACAAACTATGTAGAAGCTATACACTGATTTATGAGACAGTCCTGATAGCACAACAGAAAAGAAGTAGCAGCAAAATGGTTTTTAACTAATTCATATTATTGGACACCAAGTTCCACTTTTCTCTTGGTTCTCATCTTGTATTCTCTAGTGTGAGGCAGGACTATAGACGCAGTAAGGAAATGCATTCAGATTTGCTTAAAGGGGGGGGGGGGGGAAGGAAAAAGAAGAAAAATAGAGAGATTACAAAAATTAAGTTGCTGTCTTCCCATGACAGGGGGGAAGGAGAAGAAGAAAAGAGCTTCACAGCAATTCACCCCGCAGTTCACCCAAACTGTGGATTCATCATTTCTTTTTAGCTAAATTCCATCCTGCTGCCCAGATGAGCAGATCTTAAACTAAGATTTCTCACAGTAAGAATTCTCAGTCTATCCAAAMCCACTGCATTTTAATTGTACTGCAACAGAAAACACCAAGTCAAGTCTAGTTCTCAAAGCTATAGGTCACGACTTCATTTGAAGCTAAAATTGCACAGTCTATATTTTTAGAAATTTGCCTGCATACAGAATCATTGTTTTCTCCTGGATATAACTTTACGGAGGGAGATTTATCTTGAATGTTGTAAATATTTTTCTATTTTCAAAGGAAAGGTACGAATAAAACAAGCTTATCTTCCACTTCTAGCACTAAATGCCTTCCATAACACAGTAATATTAACATGTTAATTGCACCAATACTTCTGGAAATTTTTGCTTACAGCTTCTTGCAGATTCTCCTTCCTCCCTGCCTAGTACTGATGATACTAATTTTGAAAGTCACATGTGATTAAGAACATTAACAGAGCTTTTTCACATATGAAGCACTTAGCCCTGTACGCATCATTTACACAAAAATGCAAGTCCTTTGGCAGTCTGCACAAGGAAAAGTAACACCTAAAATCTYAGCCCACCATAAATGTACAGCTTAGTAATAAATAAGCATGCAGGAGTGCTGCCAATTGCATTGCACTCCTGCATTGCATCTAGAAAGCAACAATGCACTGACTTTGTTTAAACAGAGTGAATTAAAATTACTAATTTTAGGTTTTTATGTTACCAAATCAGCGCATTTCAAGATCTGCAAACTATCAGCTTGGGCACAGAGAAGAAAAAGACCACAGGATAGCCAATGAATCTTCACACTCAAGTTTTTGTTTTATTAAAACAACTGGCCTTTCAATAGTTGGAACCAAAAAAAAAAATTGCTGAGGTTTATACTAATAATCCTTGTAGAGTTTGTGTACAAAGGTGAGATAGGGTGTGTTCCCTTTTAAGGGGAGTCCAAGTCGGCTTTAGGGAAGATGCTCACTCCATGCAGTTGGAAGAAAGGCATTAAAAAGCAGGGGAAATTCCCTGAAGCAGAGGAAAGGTACAATAGAGGACACAGATGAAGAAGGAGTTAACAACATTTACCTGTAATGAGCTCACCATGGAATTTTATCCACTTCAAGACCACAATGTGTGAAACAAAGCCTGGCAGAGTGCTTTTAACTTAGTAGGCTCAAGCCRGCATTAAGGAAACTCATCCTCGCTCTCTTTTAAAGAGGTCACAATATAAGATGATTTTTCAAGGAGACACATGGTATTCTGTGGACCTCTAAAAGCAAAAAATCATATGAAGTCCAACACTAATTTGTTGGAACCAAAAATGTATTTAGGAGAGACAAGAAATAGCAAGCCGTATCAAGGGAATGCAATTAGTATGTTGGTTCACAGCACTGACAAGTACACTGCAAAAAAATTAAAGCTTTCGATAGAGGTCTAAATCCTCACTGGTTCCTCTGTGTTATTTCAAATCCACTCTGCTACAGATAAACATACAAATTCTAGGGAACTTTCGCTGATTTCATATATCAAGTCACTCAGGCGAAATGATTATTAGTACTTCAAAACAAACGCAAGAATAACTCRGCTTCCAAAAAACAATTATATTCTGCAGGCCTAGGAAACAGCAGGTAGATTAAGGTACGTAATTCTTCATGCCTGAGAGCATAATGTTGTCATGTTTTATGGAATAATTTCAGTTCTCTGTTCTATTCAAGTCAGCTTGATGCTGCTTATCTATGTGTGGCCGTAAAGCCTGATGCTGCTTATCTATGTGTGGCCGTAAAGCCTCAAAAGAAAGTCAGTTGGGCTCCCTCATAATTGTTCTAAATTCTACCAGAATTTCTCTCTCAGAAGTCATGGAAACATCCTCCAAGACAGAAGGATTTTACTAACCTACAATCATACACTATCCAGAAGGCAGTACCTAATATGCAGCTCAAAGAAAAAGGACAGAAAAAGAAGTTATCATGCACACACCACCCAAACCACGGTTTGGGAAGGGAGTGGTATTATCTGCCTGTAATGCAGTCACACCAGCAAGCGACTTGCGCCTTCAAACACGAACAAAAGCATTTAGAATTTTTCCGAGTTTTACCCAACCAAATTTTACAGCTTGAGAAATTCAAGCATGCAACTGCATAAATGCACTACCCCAGATTCAGGACTGTAGCTACAGCATGCTACTTACACCCCACCCAGCACATTTTTATTCATCTGGAAGAATAAATGAATTTTTATTCATTGCTCAGAGGCAATACCAAGAAGCTATGACATACATTGGCACTGCCAATATTTATAGTAGTTAAAAGTTAGGTACCAAAATTGACATTTTGAGGTTTCATTGAAAAAAGTCATCTTTAGCCCTCAGGGAAGAACACAATAAYAACAGCAGCTTAAAAAAAAACAGGAAAAAAGTTCAAATATTTTTGAATTTTCAGTTCTCTTTTCAGTTGGCATGCAGGCACCACGCTTTAATATTCCAAGTTCTGCAGCTGATTATATCCTATTTACAAACTAAGTATCTAGAGACCATCCATTTTTGCTAAGTTAGCAGAACTCCAAAATTATTATTCAGATAAACTGTAACTTTTGAGAATTTCACTAATTCACATGCATAAAATCATAGGATTAAACACATGCCTGCTAAATAAGTCATATGGAATCATGTCAGCAATTCAGTTATGTACAAACCATTCATATTAAATTTCTCCTGTAAGTGGCATTAAGAGTTTAGCTCTGCTACAGCAAATATAGGAAGAGGCCTCRCATTCCTGAGAACCATCTGAAGGAAAAGTCTAAGCCAACAAAGTACTAAGTGTGCCAGTGCTACTTTAACCCRCTTACTATTTTAGCGCACATAGGTAATCCTTGCACTTAAGTCATCTATATTATGAATGTTTAAGATTCAAGATCCCCAAATTAATTAGTTTATCTTGACTTGCCCACTACRCAGATTTAAGAAGGTCAGAAGAGTCTTGAAGTACAAGATTAATGAAATTCAAATAAGGACATATTATTAAATTAATAGTATACAGAAAAAAATGAAAAATTTGGYATACAATTTCAAATACACATTGGAGACATCCTACTGGATATTATATTTTCTGACTACATAAAAGCTTCTAGAACATATTAAATAAATTTCCTTAGCACATCTAGACCATTTTGATATCTAAATGGATTCATTCTGCAAAAGACAAGTTGCATCAGCAAGCAGAAAAGTTACCCTGGTCAAGGCACAATAATTAACTAATGAACTAGTACAATAACCTACAATATGAAGAACACTCAAAGAAGTGGGAAAAACAAATAAAACCTGTCTAAAATTCCTTGATGCTCCTCATCAAAGAATTTCACCAATACAGTAACAGCTGAAATACAAGTGTTTATAAGTGAAGGAAATACTACGGAGACTATTCCAACAGAGAGAAGTTACAGTCCCACAGAGCTTTTGAAGCATATTTTGACTAAGAATAATAAATGTTTAATAATACACACAGCATTTTTACAACCGTTGACCTYAGAGTTTGCCAATAAATTATACACAACTATTTGATGCATATTACTCTTACTTCAGAGAGAAGCAAATGAAACAGAACACCACAAAAACACCTCATACTACAATCAATAAAAAAAAGAGCTTACACAGTATACAACTATGCACCTGCTCTATTTTTTTGATCAGGGATAAATAACTGTCTTGTTTTCAKAGAAGTGTTGATATGTATCAGTCCAGTCCTGAGGCATATATTTTCCAAACCATTAGTGGAACCAAGCAATAAAACTCAATTCTATGCTACATATTCAACTGATCCATATGAAACTTTATTCATGACAGCATAAAACGACGAACCAAAGCTAAGACGTGCTCACAAAGATTCTTACTAAGATGAAAATTCACAAGTTCTTAGTTTTCTTCCTCAAGAGAAGGTGTTAGCACTTTAACAGTTAAATCTGACAAAAAGAAAAAAGAAAAAACACACACACACACTCTGGGAAGTAGAATGAATCAATGCTACAGGAAAAAAAGCAGAGGAAAAAGTACAGAAAAAAGTTTCAAACCTATTTGTAATTCCTCCCCTTCCTCTTAAAAAAAAAAACAGAAAAAAAAATACAGCTAAAGTCTGGCACAATCAGTCTTTCAGATCCTCACGCCTACAATTATACACTGCACTGCTTCAACTGTTTACATCTCTGCATTTTAGACAAACTGTGTGGCACGCCACACCTTATCTGCAATAAAACTGTTTTGCCTGTCACACTGACAAGGAACAGCACAAGAGACTGCTGGGCTGTCCTCACAGACAAGGAGAGGTGATTAAGGCCCTTGCACCAGGGTCAGAACATAATCAATCAACATCAAAGGCCAGGCAAGGCCTTGCACCAATTTTCAATTTCCTCTGTGGCAGAGCAGCTTAACAAGGCAAGGTTTGCCAGGGAAAGTACACTCMGTACAAAAGAAACTGATTAGCAGACAGGCTTTGGGGCACAGAAATTATCATGAACAAAAAAGACCAGTACAGGTTAGGAACAAGAGCTCTTAAAGTCTCAGGCATCAGTTGGAGAACAGAAAATGAATGCAAAAATACAGCATTCTAAATAAAAAAAAAAAGTGGCTATAAGTAATCTGCCAAATATCCCCTCTTGCTATTTAAGAAAACTAAAGTTCAGACAGTCATGCATCCCTCTGATAAAGTCAAAGTACAATGTAGAATAAACTATCACTGCCATCATCCAACCAGTATCAGCACCATAAGAGCTGTGCACTGCATTGTTCAGAATTCTGTCATACATGAAGATCAAAATAAAACTAAATCCTCACTTGACTTTTCTGACTTGTCCAAGGTTGTCCAAGTCAAAGATTTCTCTTAGAAAGAATCAAGAACACGGACAAATTGCRGAACTAATCTTTACTGTAAGCCATAAAACTCCTTTCAGTTTAAACATCGAAGTTAAATACGCAAAGAAAAATAAAAATCTTTTAGGATTTAAATTTGTCACACAATAATTGAAGAGTTTCAAGTCTACTTTGGAAGTATTACAGCCATCTAACAAAGCAAGGCCTATTACATCAAAGAATTTTAATAATCTCGAAATTCATAAAATCACCTAAACACATGTAATAAAGAAACCTACTAAAAGGAACAATGTGCAGACTGCCATTTTCTTCACTGGAATATATAAAATAGTTTCAGTAAACTTCTGCTAAAGATAAGAACAAGAGCTGAAACAGGAATTCACAACTCCAAACCACACAAGAGCATGTGATAAGACATACCCCCTCTACAAAACACAGGTGCATTGCCATCCACCTCTCGTTAGTGAATACACTCTTAATACAGCACATTAACTCACTTTCTGAAAGATTTGAGAGATAATAAATACCACCTTCAAAAAGCATTCTCCATTATGAAGTTCAGTGCCACTTAGATACTACAATTAAAGAGCACTTTCTGATGTCGTGGATTTCTAAGTGGTAGAGGAGAAAAAAAACAAAATAAATGCTTTCACTGTGTTTCTYAACATACCATTCAGCTATGTAGCTACACTAAACTAACTAGTTTAAAGGTAGTCTGCATACCTCTATCTACACACAAATTGCAGTCACACCTTTAATCACTATATAGCTACACCTTTGATCTAGGAGGGGATCTGAGGAATTCTAGCTAACAGACTGAAGGACTATTTTCCTGAATTTGGTCTCTAATCTGGAAAACAGATCTAGCGAGTAGTATTTTTCCCATCATATGTTGTACAGTATAGCAGCTCAGCAAGTCTTTCAGATGTGAGCACTATTAAGATAAGCAAGGAAGCTTCTGTATATGAAATACAGGCAGAGCCTGTGAGCTTGTTGCATATCCAAGCACACTGTACAGACATATATAGTGCAGTGATCTACGGTCAGAATGAAGAAATTCACCGTTCTTTCAGTGTCTTTTAGGAGATTTTATATATCATTTGCATTAGATTAATGAAACAGTGCTGGGTCCTGGACACAACTTTCCTCCCAAACTTACTAAAAATGACAGAGACATCTTCCCTCATTATCCAAACAACTTTGGGCCTCTCTAAATCCACAGCATCTTCCCATTGCCACAATATAGACCCTGGACAGATAAAATGACTTAAAGACCCTAACAGGCACAGTGTCTGTAGACAAAGCAGAAGTCTTGGCAGGGTGCCCAGAGGCCTGTTGACGGAGCTGGGTAGGTAGATTATGGGCTCCCTCTTCTAAGTCACTGACTTGAGCCAGAGCTCCTTTCACCCCCTGGGATTCAGCCTTATATGCTCAGGGCTTCCAAACTCATTGAGGCATTCTGGAAGCTAAAAGTGCAGCTACATTCATTAGATTGCAATGTAAGAAGTGGATTTACTATTTACTGCAGCTCTCAAAAAGAGCTCTAYGGTTTTGCAACGAATAGCTGTAGAAATGTTCTAATTGTATTATCACTGTAGAACAGTRATAATACAATTAGGTATCACTCATTTAGAAACATATATTACTTGGATTTGGTTCAGACTGTCTCCTACACTCAAAATAAGAATTTAATGACCCAATTTAGTACAGGGCAGGGCATAGGAGAAAAAAAGATGTAAAAAAAAAATTAAATTTAAAAAGTTAAGAAAGTAAGAAAGCAAAAAATAGGCTTTTGCATAAGCTTCCTAACAATACACAAGCCATTTTTCCCTCCCGAAGGAAAGGGACTATTAGCATCCCTTCAACATGCTTGACCAAGCATGATAATACAGTTTTTTGTTGATACTATTTTAGAAAGTTTTGCTAAGGCAACTTGTATATTGACAATAATACAACTAATATGCCGTTTTATAAAAATAACAAAAACAAGATCTGACSAATTTGTATTTAAGGAGATACCTTCACTAACATGGAAAAGCTAATTTTACCATTCACAACTAAAGTCCTGTAAAGGAAGCATTTCTGTACTAGTCTTCCTCTCCTAGTAACCTCTCTCTCATATTTCCAAGACACAAACTTTAACAGTATAACAGGAAACAAGCACATGGGCAGTGATGCCAGCTTATAGCAATTTAATCTAAATAGATCTAATAGGCAACTGGGGGGGGGCATGACAAAAAACACCAGAATAAGATCTACATAGCTTAGACCTCTGCTAGGGCAAAAGGGTGTTGCTCCAACAGTGAAACTACTTCACCACTGATATCTCATTGTAAGCACAGTTAATGAACATGAGAGAAAAAGGAAAGCTGAGAATCAAGCATTACAAGAAACACACAATTCAGTTCAAAGTCGATTTCATCTCATCTAGTTTAAGAGTTTCGCCAGAATAATTCCATTGCACTAGACTGAACCATACTGTAATGGTACCAATATCAAGATTTCATGATCACAAGTAATAAAAGTTTCACTTCCTAATCTTCAGTTGTATTACAAGGCTATCTGTATATATATAAAAGGACTAGCAATGCCAGCAAAACGAAACTAAATTAGTTTAAAAATTAAACTACATACAGGACTCCCAGAGTTGCTGCCATATACTAAAAAAAGTCATGGAAACTGTCCAGTACAGATGAGACCTGAGAGTATAGCATACAATTTAAAATACTAGCTTTCTTAATTCCTGTCTCATGGGTGGAAGAAATATATAAAATTTATAATTGAAATTGGAAGAATTCAACCATTATCATCAGGAGAATTTTTCCAACTACATTTAGCTACAAGGCTAAAAAAAAGACACTAAAGTATTTTACATGTTGAGATGATAGAGTATTTACTGCTTACAATCCAGAGAAGACAGGTTTTTTTTTTTTTTTTTTTTTTTTTTTAATATCCCACATCAGCTGAGGAGCTGAACATTCTGACCAAATAATTATTTGTATCACACTAAGAGCCAAGCTCTAAGAACATGGCTACCTGGCACATATTTTTATTTTCTTTCATAAAGAGAAGTGTAGTACCAAAATAAGGTGTCTTTCAGAAATGACTGAAGTACCTTAAAAGCAGCATCTTGAATGTACTTCACACCAAATTCCTTCTTTTGCATAGTAAAAAGCGACAAAACGTATTCTAGTCACTTCAACATCATAGAAACTACAATTGCAGCACTTAATCTTTTCCAAAAGCATACATTTTCAATTCAGAGCCAACCCTTCAGAATTAGCACACCTACAACCATCTTCCTCATTAATATATGCATTTCTTTCCTTGCCCATTTTTGTATTTGGGTCAAAGACAAGTAACAAAACAGGAATGATAACTCAATTAGAGAAAAGAGTCTAACTCAGATACACAGTCTCAAGTAAATTGACACATTAATGGCAGGCCTACATTCTAAATCAAAGTCTGAGAACCTAAAAAAAAAAAGAGATTGAGCTAAGATGAGAACACCATTTCTCAAATCAAAAAACTGATAAACCAAGTTAGACACACTTAAGACTACAAATACAAAATACAACTTAAGCAAAGGAACACTTGTGGAACTGCTTCTTGTATCTTCATTCTGTGTTACTTACATCTTAGTTGTTGGGGGAGATGTGGAAGCATTCTATTCACTTTAATTGGCTAAATGAAAGCTGTAAATCCCTACACAGGTGGGTTGAATATTCATGTTCAGGGTCCTACTACATCCTTTTAAAAAATTCCTACCCACTCCTTCCTTCCTCCCTAAAACAAATGTCCTAAACACAAACACATCTGTGTGGGTGCACTATATGAAACGTAATGACGACTGCTGGGCTAGCTGCCCCTTTACTGTTGCAAGATTGCTAGCAGAGCAGACTATTTTAAGATAAGCTAATCATGCCAGTGAAGTATCTTGGAAGCCATTAAGATTAAGCAGAAGAGACCATGAAGAATTAAAAACAGTRAAGAACTGGATAAGACAGTAGTAAAAGTCAGAACAGTGACTCGTACCTAAATTCTAATTTTCTCCTGCTTCTTACAGTTATAATGGACACAAAAGAAACTATTCACATCAAGGACTGTTCTTTCTTCACAGGTCTCTGTGGTTTGCTGGCAGGCACTACCTACATGCAAGACAGAGCTATAAAAACATTTATATAAGAGACATTTCTTATAAAGAAATAGATCTAAAGCAAAATCTTCAGCTCACGTAAGTGAACTTCTTCCACAGGAAGCATTCAAGAAGTTTATCTGACTACCTTCTCATTAACATGTCATCAGAGGAATATATGATGGAACAGCAAGTTAAAACCTCATTTGATACTAGCCCACTAATAACTTCAGGAATATAATGGCATCATGGAGAGGAACACGGTGTAACCCATACATACAAATACACCAAAATAGTCAGGTAGGTTTCATTACTGAAGTGTTATGTCTTCAAAACATCAATGTAGTGGGAAAAATTTAACAGGAAAAGGGAGAAAGGATGGTAGCCTGAACAAGACCTCTAAAGAATACAGATTCTTACAGTTTTTTTTTTTTTTTTTTTTTTTTTTTTTTTTTTTTTTGTGGGGGGGGGGGGGGGGCGGGCAGGAAGGGAGGGGGGTACAGGGAGTGGGGCAGGGAAGAGAGTAAATTTTAAGAACTTTTTGAGTATCTCTTAGGAATAGCAAAATAAGATACTCCTTCCCTTTGGGGGAAGAGGGGAAGACGAGGCATAGAAACAGAAAATATATCTAAAATGGTTTCTAGCCAAACAGGTCTTCCAGCTTTATTTGACAGAAATAGCCTCTTCTCCCCCACCCSCCTCCCGCCCTAAAATACCTAAGTCTAATAAATGGCTGCCCACTCTGAAACCATATACAACTGTGGTCCGAAGTCTGGCATGAGAAAAGCAGATGACAGGCAGCAGCAATCACAGCCCACTGAGCTGCTACCCCAGACCAAAGAGCCAAATGCAGAGTACCAACACTGCACAGTCATTCCTTGCACAAATCCCCAAACCTCTACAGATTTTTTCTAATACCAGCCAGATTAGATTTTCCTTGGGTAGGAAGCAACTGCAAATGTTTTATAAACTATCTTCTCATTTACYTACAAACAGGCAGCATCAAAATGAAAATCTAAGACTAACTTTATTCTGTTGAATGAATCACAGTAACATGACATTCAGATCAAATCAAATACATTAAAAGCAAATTAAAAAGCCAAATACAGAGTTCTAAATTATCCTAAAGAGTTTATTTCATAAAATCAAATAAAAACACTTAAGAAAATAACACTGTTTACCAATATAAGGTTACAGCATTATCAATGAGCGTATTAAACTGCTYGAGGAAAAAAAATGTATTATCCTCAATTTTTAAACCTGCTTTTCTATTAAAATGAGGTTTGTATCATCACAGTCCTTTCACTAGTAACTTTGAGACTTGAGAAAAACATATACAGTAAATGCAGGAAGCTCTGGAAGATCAGGCAACAAGAGAAGAGTCAAAAGCAAAGGAAACCAAGTTCCATCAGTTTGTTGCTTGCTCAACCACCACTTAACTAGTGCTGTTTGGACTGTGTTTAATTATGGCTTTTCATATTGGTTAAGTAATGCAATAGCTCCATACTTTCTTCAAGAAATATTTCAATACCATAAACAAAATAGGCTGTTAGAATATAGACTGAATGTTTGTAAATAGACATTATCCATCTTTTCCCTCTTCCTCATCCCATGCTTCATCTGTCCCTGACCGACACACTCATAAGGCTGGAATCCTTTTATCTCATGCCTCTATGCAATCACACCAGTTGTGCTTGCCTGGGGCCAAAATCAACAGGAGTTCCTACAGACCCTTTAATATTCTAACTCTGGGAGAKAAACTAAACACAGGAGAGGAAAAATGGCAGAAAAGCCCAAGAGCATCCATTAATAACAAGAAGTTGGTTGTAGTCTAGGTCTGTTTAGGTGCGTTTCCTTCAATTCTGTTCCAAGACCAAATGGTTGTGTTCATTCGGAAGCTCAACAAGGACCCCAAATGTTGCACAAACATGTTCATATCACCAGAGGGTGCTGCAGTGGCTCCTAACAGAACTACACAGCAGATTTGGGCTTGGACTGTAAACCGCTAATATGGGGCAAGCCCATTTTTCAGTTTCTAAAAATAATTTTACTTGGACCTCTTCATATTTGCAATATTTTAATCTTCTCTCCAACAGTCACTTTTAAAGCAAATGCCTTCCTACTCAGTTATTTTCTGGTTAAAAAAAAAAACAAATTATATAAGCAAATCCTGCTAACACAGAACAGTATGCACTTTATATACTCATGCATTTGATAAGCAAGTTCATAGACTAATGCCAGGACTTCCTCAAAAGAAAACTATAAAAGCATGCATGTCACCACTAGGCTTACCTTCACAATAAGAGAGCCCACTTCCTCAGTAAAAATATATATGGAATAGAAGTCAGGGAGTAGGGGAGATGGCACACACTGCTCTGAAGTCTCATACTTAGGTCAGGTGAAAAGATCTGTACAGAGATTGACTGAACAGTAAATCCACAGTAGGACAGCTGTGGACAGTCAGCTTATACACACACCCCCGTACTGTGAAGCCAAGTCTCCTATGGATAAAAGGTTGTAGAGAACAATTCAAATAGGAGTCACCAGRAATTTACAGAAACCTTCAGAAAGCTAAGGCAGTGAAGACTGTTGAAATTTKCATAGCATAGCACTATCCCATTGCTTAAACCCTGCTTGAAAGTTAGCCTTTTCAAGTCCTTTCTTCATATCTACAGGTAGCAAGTTGGCAAAAAGGACCTATCTTACTCCAATAACCAGGAACATTAATCATTTTGCTGAAAATCCAGAACTTAGTCATTTGAACACCATATTTACTCAGTTTGTTGAGGTTACTAAATTAATAGGATGAACAGAAATGCAAAGACTTCTAGCACCTGCCCCCTCCTCCCTCCCTAAGGGGGGGAAAAATATATATATATATATATATATTTATAAAAAACATACATCTCCTAAGAAAACCTCTGTGTTTTTTTCATTCTCCCCCTCCTCCAATTACAACCCAGAGTAAACTCCTAAGTAAGTCTTGAGGACCTTCTAAATTTTTGTGCTCTTCATTAAACACAAATGTTCTATTTTTCTATCTAATTCTATAACACAAACCTGACCAAAGAGTATTTTTAATCAAGTAATTCCACTGGTTGATTACTATTGGATGGGGTCATATCACCTGTTCATCTCCAAACTTTATGAAGGTTATTCAGGTCATCAGATAAGATGGTTACAGCAAAGAAAACAAGCAGCTACTTAAAATCTATTTCTTTTCTTTGATCTGCAATAATGTTACTGCTCTTTCTACATATTTCTTGCAGAAGTTTTAGGGGAAAAAAACACACTCTAAAAATTCACATTTTTTTCACATACCCCATTCGAGTTTTCCAATATCCAATGGATGCCTGCCTCACCTACTGCCCACATCTTCTCCAGTCATCCATGATTTTGCCTCTTCGCCCTTTAAGTCTGACCACTCTACCGCTTCCTAATGGAAACCATTAATACTTCTACTACTACCACCATTTTTTCTGTAGTTAAGCCTAACATCTCCCAAAGCAAACATCTTCATGTGCACTTCCATGACAGAAAGATAATGTCATTYAGGAGAGTATAAAGAGCACAGCAARAAGAAAAACAAAAGGAAAACCCGCACACACTCCCTAGAAGAAACACCATAGAAGGATACACTACTAGACTAAAAGGAGTCTCTCAAAGAGAATCCATCTTCTTCACTCAAAAGCTTCAAATCCCAGAAGCGACCTAGCCCAACTACCACATCAGCAAACTGAGACTACCATGAGCAATTTGACTGCATATCGATGCCAAAACATTAGCATAACAAGCTTAATATTATGTACACTGAAACAGCACATCTCTTGCATTGTTTTTTACTTTTTCCTCTTTTGCCCTGAATCTGATGGGTTTTGAACATAAGACATCTGAATTGTAATTAAAAATTCATATATTACACATCAATTTTAACATCAGATTTTTTCATTAACAAAAAATCCACTACTAAAGAATTTCACTTCCCTGAGAGAAAAAAAAATATAACAAAAAGCATAGAGACAAAGACACATCCTGTTTTCTCATATATCCTCAGAAGATACAGTGCTTTGAAAGCTAGCATTGCAGAAAGCAACATTTGTGAAGCACAAAAATTGCATATACACCAAGTTATTAGCAGTCACATTTGTCAGCTTACAGTTTTTAAAACAGGATGCAAGCAGTCATATCAGGAAGAGCGCAGTTGCTGTGAAAGAATGATACCAAAAAACAAGATGTCCTTTATGTTGATAACTTCACACAGTATTTCACAGTTATAATATACAAGTCTTCCAAAACAGTAAGACAGCTGATTAAATATAATTCAAAACACCTGGAGAAAGATGCTTGCTTAAGAATATGGTCACCTTTTGATATATCGGAAATCAAAAAAAAACATTTCCTACTGCAGCTATTATAACCCCTTTCTCAGCTTGACTCAAGCCCTGCAGATTTCACATTACAGTCACTCTTGTCCTAACACCTTTCAGTGGTTCCTTTAATGGACTCCTTACCAAGGCACATCTGTCCTGCACATTATGAACACTCTTCTTTCTTTGTGTATATATCTGTAAGCCCATTAAGATCCAGCTAACTGCATCTTTCCTCTTACCTCCATTTGTAATTGTTCCATATCCCTTCTTTTATATTTACGATATCTTCACAGAGATCATAAAGGATTATCAAAATGATCTCACCTAAATTCCTTCTCTAAACTCTCTGCGCCAACACAAGAAACGATTAACTGTGGCTACAGGACAGTCCAGTTATAGCTGAAAAAAATCCTCCTCTTAACTTTCTAAATATTATAAATCAGAGAAAATTTCAAGGTGAGGCCTGCGCATATTGGTACAGCATGCAATACTGATACCGACCATGGCATGCAAGTATTACTGCAAATACCAGAATCACATAATCACTCTGAATATAAGAGTCACAGGTCTATTGCTAACTTCCAATAAATAAAAGTAACACCAATCCAAGCAATCTTAAATTATAATGCTGGGAGCACTATGGCTTTCAAATGAAGTTCAGTTTCAGAAGCACTTCCAGGAATTTAAAATAAATGCAATAAAGTCCTTACTTTCGTTATCATGACAGATACATCATGAGCACAAATACATACAATCTAAACCCATCTTACTCAGTTAGAAAGAATTCCCCACAACCACAGTAAKAAGAAATATAAGTGTTTAATCCTAGATATCTAGCTCCCTATTTGAAACTCACAGTGAAAGATGCTTTGTCATCAATGTCTGTTATACTTATTCAAAGCAAGTACACTTCTACAGTTATGTTTGGCTGACAAATMACAACACTTATTTTCTAACTGAGCATACTTAAAATACACATACAAGACTTAGTAACCATTATTGAAATTCTGCTAGGCACAAAGGGTGCCAGAGCAGACTTTTAAAGTCTCTAGATTACTTCGTAAGGACTAAGGCAGAATTCAAAAGCTCCTCAGGGACAAGGACAAACATAGCCAGAGATGTGAAGCTAATAGGAAGACCCATCTAATTAAGCATGGCTAACATTTAGAATATAGAGTAGTTAATAAGAGTATGATTAAATGAATTATTTTTCAGGAAATTAAGAAGGATGCCTCTTCTTCTTAGCATATGGGCACACTTGTTGTGTTATAACTAAACATATGGGGAACAAATAGTTTAGTGTTTACTGTAGAAAAGGTTCTCTGTTCCCCTGCATTTAAGTTTTGAAAAACAGATCAGTCACAGAAATGTTAGTTGTCTCTAACAGACATTTGTTCCTGCCTAGTTCTTCACGGCATACTCAGATTCAGGGCCAAAGAGAGGAAGATACACACAACACGGCTTAAAATATTAGAGTTTGCTGACTGTTTCAGTGTGGTAGTTAAAGGAAAAAAAGAAAAAAAGAATAAAAGAAAAAAAGAAAAAAAAGAAAAAGAAAAGCCTCAGGGCTGTCTTGCAAGATTTTAATACCCCTTTACTGTTAAATGGAAATGAGACTAGGCAGAACACGGATTCATTTTTCCCAATCTCTATCTTCAATTGGGATATATTTTTCTTTAGGAACATTTTCACCGAATCATTAAACATAAGACTCTTACTTTTGCTTTTTAATCRTATCATTAAACTTAAGATGGAGGATGAAAAAGAAAAGCAACCTTCCCTTAAAATAAGAACACATTACATGAACACGGAGGTAAGTGGTAGGTATCCAAATGAAATGCTTTCTTCAAAATAAACAAAGCAACAAACACCACTGCAGAGAGTATTGCAGAGAGCCTACAATGATACTATGGCATTATTTATTAGCAGGTCCTTTATGATAAAAAACACACTAAATAGTGTGTATAAAAAAAAAGTCAGATTAAATAACACGGAGGGAGAGGAGGTTAACTCTAATAGTACTGTTTTGTTCATTCATTTGACACTGTATCAATCACTTAGGATTCAGGAACTTTATTTGGGCAAGTAACCAAAATGCATCTTTTCTCACTGCCAGTTAATAGAATTAACTTTGGGGGTGGGGAAATATTGTAATCTCATATAGAGGAACACATTGAAAACACTTTATAAGACTTGGGGGAATAGTCAAGTATGTTCAGTTATTTTAAAATCCAAATGCCACCTCTGCAGATTTTATTTATGCCATATAGCAGAATAAATAGTTAAACTGAAACCACATCCAGCATCCTTGAGAAAAGTACCTTCAAACAGTACCTTCAAATAATTATTCCATTAGCCCTTCAGCACTAGCAATAAAGTACACACAAAAATTGATGATGGAAGAAGAGATATGCTTTTCCCTTCATCATTTTACCAGAGCTGAAGGAATCTAATGTGGATTTAAAAAAAAAAAAAAAAAAAAAAAAAAAGAAAAAGAAAAAAGCAGGTGCCAAAGTTCCTTCATATTATCATGATCAGAGATTGACTTTTGTCACATGCATTCAATTAAAGAACACAGTATTACAGATGTGAAAGTATCTCTGATATAAGAAATGTCAAAACAATGATAAAGTCAACTTTGTGTATAAAGAATCTACACAATAGGTACATCAGCACATGATGCTGAACTCAAAAAAAAATCTTGTTTCCATTAGAAGTATGCTCAGTGTCTTGCACAGGCCGCTGTCATGAGTGAAAAGGCCCAATCCCCAAGTTTTTACACAGATTACCTAATCATGTGACCTTTAAAAATAAAGAATTTGATAAAGCGAACGTGATGATTTTCATTTTTAGAAAGATATTCTTAAAATCAAGCTGAAATACACAGATATCACTCACACATGGCATAACAGACTGCAGTTATTAGAAATTCAAATTATGTCTTACTTGGGCAAAAAAAATTAAATTAATACAAATTCACAGACTACAGAGTTTCACACTACTTTTACAAATGCTGCAGAATTGACAGGCTGTACTTTGTTGTGCATGGCATAGCTGAAATGAAGCAAGGCAGCACGGCACTGCTCACAGGCTAGCATGATATTTCTGGTCTGGAGGCAGCACTTAGCCYCAGAATACATAGAATGACATCAACAAGTTATCTGAGAAACTTGGCTAACAGTCTAACATAAACCCTGTAAAAGCTTTACTGCCCACATTAACCAGTTTAAGGTAAACTGCATTCACTTCAGTTCCAATCAAGTTGCTCAAAATGCGAGTCCTCAGCCACACATAATTCTGAAGAAAATAATGACTTATCTCAAGTTTTAATATAACCATGTTCTTCATATGTTGCTGGTCCTACATGACTAAACGAGCAATTCTATAGATCCCTTTACCCATTTCATCCTTTATTTCTTGGAGTAATTCCTGTAAATTTGTGTACAATTTTAAACAGCAGATATCTAAGCATATGCAAATCAGTCTATGGACTCACTTACAGAAATGACATATAATTACAATGGTTTAAACACACACTTAGATGACAGAGCAAAACAAGGAAACATACTGTCTGACAGCTACTGTATTACTACCATATTTTACAAACTGTGAATACCTTTTAACAAATAAAACATTAGAAACGCTAGAACATGAGAAATGGTTTAGCTGATCTGCAAAGAAGAGAAACTGCCATCTACACTAAAACTGCTCGGAAGTAGATCTCTTGCTCTTTTTAAGAGATTCTTCTCTTTCAATGATGATACTTCTCTACTGCTACTGGCGGACTAAGTCAACTGCATATTTAGAAAGGAATTATGGAGGAGAAAAATAGCTAACTAGGGAACTGGGTTATCTTCCCTCCCAAATTCCACACTGAACGCTCTCTATCAAACACCGTGTTCATCTCCAACTGCACGGTACTATTATAATCCCTTAAGAGGAAAACAGTTTTGTTTCTTATTTTTGTTTCACTAGCTAGACAAATACAGAATGCAAACATATCACGTTGCAATTATGCCCCTTGGGGGACTGAAATTGTTACAATGACATCCCCTATTACATTTTTTTCTACAGTGGGTAATGTTATTATATATAAGTGTTTAATAAGGGGAACCTCACACTTTTCATAATCCAAACTATTTGTTAGAAAGGAGAAAATAAAAACTAAGTATGTGTGCTTGCATGCAAGAGGTGGTGGTAAGCATTTTAAAACAGACCTACAAAGAAAAGCAGAATAGACTACAGGTTTGCTGCCATGCCACTTTTTGTGCAAGCAGTTTAGCACTAGCTCTCAATAACAAAGGAAAAGAAATATCAAAATAATACTGCCATACCTTAAAAATGAAAGACAACTAAATGAGCAATTATTTGCAATCAACCTAATCAAGCAGGAAAGCCTATAGCCTCTTATGCTATTATWCAAACTCACTAAATGCTAAAGTCTTCTGAAATAACTGCTGAATATATTACCAATACCATTCCAAAACACATGTTTTCTTAACATAATTTTAAAGTTATTACTTTTTGACACTCCTTTGTAGTTCCCCAAACCACTTTCCCCCCTACTGCTCATGACATATTTAGTCCTTGTACAAGTGTGGGACACAACAGCTTTGCCCTGAGCACTGAAAAAAACCCCTCTTCTCACACTGTCATCTTTCTTCTAAAGAAAAGTCATTTTTTTCAACTCTGAAGCTAATCACCTGTCAAAAAAAAAAAAAATCACTACAGCCTAGCTTTTCTATGCATCCCCATTCTCTTTGCCAAACAACATCCCAAAAGCAGATAAATATATATATACACACACAGAGGAAAATCACAGCTCCTTAAACTCTTAAGGATTTACTGCCTTTCAAGCCAGAAGGAGAGCACTGTCTCTCCTCATCCCCATGACTTCTGCTGGTAGAGGGCTGCTTAAGGCAAAATTCCCATTTGCAGCCCACAACGGCACTCGAGGGTTTTTTCCTCTTCCTCCCTCTGGCCAAAACATCCCCCGGTTCACGCATTAGGGAGCAGTTTCTCCTCCCATCTGCAACGCACCTTGAGCGCGGTGCTAAAACTCCTGGGACGGTTTGCGCGCGCCCCTCCCCGACCCCCAGTGATCCTCCCCAGGCTGGAGTACACGCGGGCGCCTGGTTTGGGGAGGACCCGAGTATTTTATTATTATTGTACTTTATTTCGTATTGAAAGGCCATGTCGCTTACCGAGCAGCAGGACAAAAGGTGCCTCCGCTCCCCGCGCACACCCGCCCGAGGAGGAAAGTTCAACGCGGCGCCAGGAGGGTCCCCCCCAACGGGAGCGTCTCGCTCCCCCCTGCCCCCCCCTACAGCCCTCCCTTCCCGCCCTGCTCCACAAACGCCCGGCCCCGTCACGG
>NW_020455488.1:2835602-2973107 GCF_003342845.1 Nothoprocta perdicaria | reverse complement strand
GCGCCGCTCCTGCCGCCTCCCCGCTGAGGCGCCTGGGGAGACACTGACACCGGCGCACGGATACCCGCTGGGCGCTATTTTTGGGAAACAAGGCCCGAGCGCGGCCGGGACTACTTCCTCTGTCACCCTCTCGCTCGCTCGCTCGCTCGCTCTCCTCAGGGGCGCAGCACCGCTCCCAGATATCCTTCCGCCCGCTCCTACTGGCAGCTGTGGCTAAGGGCGCTGCCCTGTGGCGACCAGGAGGCGGCCGGAGGGGAGGCGGAGGGTGAGGGCGAACGCGGCGCCGGGCACTGGGGCTGGAAGCGCCCCGGTTGGAGCGGGCAGCATTCCCGGATTACTTTGCTGTAGCACGGGGAGCGGCCGGGTCTACATTCTTCGCCGACGACCCGACCGTGCCAGAGCCGCGCGCCCATAGGGCGGCGGGACGGAGTGAAGGGCGCGCGAGGCCAATCAGGGCGCGCGCAGGCGAAAAGGGGCGGCGACCAACAGAAGCGCTGCTGAGGGGCGGGGCGCGCGGAAACGTGGAGCAGTGAGTGACAGGAGAACGACCAATCAGAGAGGCGGAGGGGAAAGGGGCAGCCAATCCGAACCGAGCTCGTGCGGGGCCTCCCGCGAAGGAAGCYTTTGGCCGTGCGCCCCTCCTCCCCAACCTTTGCGACAGCGCATGCGCAGCCGCCAGCCAGGGCGCCCCGTCCCTCGCTTCGCCATCAATGACGCACGCAGCGGGTCCCGCCCAGGCGGGCGGCGGCGCATGCGCAATCGCGCCTGCCCCGCAGGGCGGGGTCGTGCGCGCGCCGGCTGCGGCGGCGCCGTCCTGAGGGGTTGCCAGGGGCAACGGCTGCGCGGGCCCGGCCGGGGGGGGGGGCAGGCCCAGGTGCTGCCACTTCTACCACAGAAACGAGCTTTTTGTGTCACAGAAACAAGTTTTTACGGCTTTCTGTGAGAGTCCCTGCCCTGCGAGGCTGGAGGCTCGGCCGGCTTCTCCTGGCCAAGGTGACAGTCCAAGTCATGTTATCTCTGCCAGAGCTACCATTAATTTTGCTTTTAAGCGGAAGAAGGCTGCTTAGAAACATATAATAAGACATAAAAATTGGCATATTTAATCTTTCCCAGAAAGCAGCGGGCAGAGAATGACTCAAAGATAAAATTTTGATGATCAGAAGTKACTTGCCAAAAATCTGCTGGTACTCTTGCTGCTTTTCTAGATTTACACTGCAAGGTAGCAGGCCTCAAAGCGGAATGGTGAGAGCCATTTTGAAGTTGTAAATCACTGATGGAGAATGTATGAGACTTTCCTTCAGGATACAAGAATTGGAAATATATATATATATATATATATATGCACACAAAAATTACTGCAAGCCAAAGATGAAAGAAATGAGGACAGAAGCACCAACTCCAGGGGCCTTAACCACAGCATAGGAGGGAACAGCGTAACTCCTCCAAGCCATCCCCTCCAAATGAGTGCAAATTCCTGTTCTCTTTTGCAATTATTCAGCTCAGAGAAGCAGCAACAGCGCATTGAAATTTCGAATATCAGTATTTGCAGTGGGCAAGCTACTTGGGTTTTAAATATATAGCCAGGGGTGTAAGTTCAACACCTTTTGAAACATCCCGTTTCATTCAAAACAGAAATGCGAGGGCTTGTGATCTATTACCAGGAATCTACTGAAGAGCTAATAAAAAGTGTGAAAGAGACRAATAACAAATTACAAATAATTGCCATCTTGAATATAACATGTCATGTTTCCATACTGCTTGGTACTTACTTATAATGAACAGGAAGATATTTAAATACATACACATTTCTTGCATTTCTTACCATGAACAGTCCAAATGTTACGACTATAATTTATTCTTTTATTCGTGACTATACCTATCACCTATAATAGCTATAAAGTCTATTACTAGAATCTAATGATKAATACCATGAAATCTGCTCATGAAAGCAATATACTATAAAGACATCAGACAAAATCCTGAATCCTTTATTGAAGTTTTACAAGTCATTGGGAATCTGAATAAAAAAAGACAGATCTGAGCAAGTATTTCTGGTTGTATTCATTATTAATTATTTTCTGTAGGTAATCATATTATTCTACACTGGAAAAATAGAGCAGGAAACCAAAGAGATAAATAATTGGTTCTAATCTGTTCTTTTCAGCAGCACCAGAGGAATAGGCATAGTGTTTGCTGCCCAGGGGATTTCTGTATGTGCCTTGCAAACAATAGGTAAGGAGCACAGAGCAGCATCTTTCACTCACTAAAATGCATTCCTCTCTCAATTGAAATACTGCCCTATATAACAATTGAGAAAAGGAAGTGCAAAATACGRCATCCAATTGAAACTACAGATGTTGTTTTCTATACACAATGATTTGCTGCTACATCTGCTTCTCCGGATGCCCCTTGGGAGTGCTGGTGAGAAAGAACAGGGAGGGGAGGTCACAGATGTTCTCATATGGCACAATAGCGTAAGTGAAAAATAACACCCCTTAGGATGACATAAATAAAACCATATAGAGCTTTATAGATCAACATGACACAAATCGCTACACAATTTGATGGCCATGTTCTGTGTTAGCTATAACTTCCAGGACAACTCGAACGGCAAAATGCACCTGGATAGTCCAAGGGATACAAAGGTGTAGCTGCATTAAAAGTCCATTCTACAGACTATATATATATATATATATATATATATATATATACACACACACACACACACATATATATAATCTTTATAAGTCTAACTAACTTAGGGTCTTAGAAGCAACAATACAACAAAACCCCAAAGAACATCACACTTAATAGGTATAAAAGGATGTGCCAGGATCACACTGGAGGAATAAGAACCACCACTGTGTACAGTTCTGCCCATCTTACCTGCAACAAAAGGCAAACTGACAGACCTGAAATTTCTTTCCTTGGCCAAGTAGCAGGCCTGTAATTTTCACAGTGTTCTAAAGGAGAAATACACCCAGAGAAATAGAAAATAAATAGAAAAACATGGAAAAAAAATACACCAGTTTTAACCAAATTCTTAGTTTTAGCCAAATAGCCTGGTACTTGAATAGAGTCACTATGGCAGCAGTCATTATGGCAAAAGGGTTTTCCAAGCATCTCAATTCCAGTGCTTTTCCACCCATTTGCTCTTTCTGGAAGCATTACCTCTAAAATGCTCTCTCTGCTAATTTTTAAGTTACAATTCAGGACCTTCTCAGAAAACATGCCAGAGAGAAGCACCACAGCTGTTCCTCAGGCCTTGATAGCAAGTTTTTCATCTTGTGTTCTGCAGAAAAAATCCTAGTCTCATGCTCCTAAAGGTGAGCTTTAGATAAAAAAAAAAAAAAATGCAAGACTTTATGAATCAGAGAAAGGAATGTTACGTGGCTTTTGCGTATTTGGGAAACAATTAAGAAATCCTTCATAGGCAATAAGGGCTTAAGAACAAGCTTTCAGCAACAAAGTTTCTTAAAAATCACAGAGCAGATTAATTCCTAATATTGTTTCACTTACAATGGTGGAAGTAGTCCATGAATGAAGATTTGTATAAAGGACTACTTACTGCAACAAAACCAAACTGCATTCATGGTTTCTCAGGATGGGAACTTCCATTAGAAACAAAGGATATGAGATGGGGGGAGTCCCACCTACAAAACAGGAAGAAAGAGAGAAGTGGATAATGGTTCCTTTCCATTAATGCTTTGGGTAATCCTGTTAACCCCATAATGACCATTTCATTACAGAGACTGTAGACTCACTCCCCAAAAACTGGCTCCGAACAGACTCCCGTTACTCCATCTGTGGTTGAGAGCATCTCCGTTACACTCCTATTTGGCTCTGGTGCTCCACCAAATACAGATAAAATCAAGTAAAGATTTCCTTATTTTAGTGAAGTCCCAATTACCTGACAATGCATGAATTAGATTCACTCAATCTGCTTCAGAAACTGCCCTCTGCAAACCACTAATATTTCCACATCGTTATATGGTACATGCAGTAATCTGATTGCCTTGGGAGTATTTGTTTTTCCAGAACTTGTGGCCAAGGTACATAAGATTAGATCAGACAGAGCTTGTCTAAGAATGCTGTAATGTGGGTATACGGTATATTTGCTAGTTTTGAGTTACAGGTAAAAGTTCCCTTTCAAACTCTTTCTGGCCGTGGGTTCTAGTTCTGTTATCTGAAGTTGCCCGTTGCATTTGGTCCTTTTTGTTTGGCTTTGCTGTTGGCCTCCTCATGCCATAGATCAACTCTGGGAATATTTGCACTGCCTGATGCGTATCGCAGCAGAACTTGTGCTGGTTTCCAGGTCCTCGCAATGACAGAGCACAGGTCTCACTGGGATTCACACTTTTCTGCTGGGATTTTCTTACCATTCTGCACGTTAACATGAACCAACAGCTGGGTTTAAGAGAGCCGATATAAATAGCAACAGCATGTTGCAAGCAAGCTTCCTGGAAACTAAAGAAAATATGTTATTTAATGCACTCTGACATTTGCTTTTCCTCTCCTTATTCCTAAACTGCACTTCTGTAAACACCCCTAACGACAAATGCAAGAAGTTGACTTCTTCACATAGACATTAGGAGCCCAGGAGACGATGATATCCAGAGCAGCTCAGCTCTCCTGAGCCAGACRGCCGGCAAATTCTGCACAGTAGCAAAAGGGAGATCAAGCGTGGATGGAAATTCCAGCTTCCAAGAGCATTTAAGAGTACAACCTTTGGTATTTTATTTTCATGGTTGCTCTATGTTGCTTCAGAAACTTGCTTTTGCCATATCTTTCCATTCATTAAAATTGCAGCTTGCAATTAAACATTCTGACATAACATAGCTGAGATTTTTTGGCAGTAGCCTTAACCAGAGGTTTTTCAGAGTTTCCTGCAGACGGCTTTAAATTTTCATATCCTCATGAATGCTTGCCACCTTCTTTTAATAACTTGAAAAAATAAGCCTCTCTTAGGAACTTCATTGTTTCTGTATTTCCCCAGCACTCATTTACTGCTTTTAGAAATGTGTCGTGCACATGTATATTTATAGAGACAGCAAAGTGTACATATGCGTATTATAGCCTGACATCTTACAGAGAACACACAGATTGCACAGTACATTTGAAAAAATAGTGATTAAGTTCAATATTTTATTTATTAAAATGTATTTTTTCTTCCCATAATATTTTATCACATCACTGCTTTAAAAAAGATTGTATTTACTACATTATTCAAAAAATTGCAGCCCTTCATCTGGTAACATATAACAGTTATAATATGTGTAAAGCTGCAAAAATCATTTCAAGGCTATTTTTATTATTTTTATACAGTCAGTCTTTTCTTAGGATAGAACTTGCCCCTCTTCCAAAGAGACAGAAATTGTTTACGAGAATTTTATAAACTTATTTGCGTATTTATGGTGTAGGATATAATTTACTATTTGGAGACTTGTGCAAACACTGCTTGCCATTATCTCTTATATAGATTTTTAATTAGTTAAAAGGGGACTTTCTTGTGTTCAAACTGACCGTGAAGTCTTTTTTCTTGTAACATTGCCTGGCAAATGAATTCTGAAAAGGACATTATTGATTTAAGAACTGTGCTGTAGTCTGGAAAATTTTCCAAGCGATTAAAGAAAAAAAATCTCCTTTTTTTCTCTTAGTTTAATTTCTATATCCAACTGCAGTATGTGTGGTCACAATCCCACACCGCTAGGAAACAAAAGGGACAGAAATAGACACAGGAGACCATAGTACCTTAAATGTCTTTGAACTGCTTTTTAAAGTAGATTTGAAATTGATGGTGCCTCTTCAAGTGACAAATGCCTTGGGGAACTCTTAAAAGCCAGATAAGGTGCTTGTGCAGAGCATCCTCAGCTCCCACTGCGTTCCACTCGTGCTGGAGATATGCAGCTCTTTAAAAGCTGCTTTAAATACTCTTTTCCCTTGGATTTTACTTGTTTTACCGTAAACTCCATTGAACGCATTGTGTATTAGAAAAGGCACATAGTATAAGCCCTGGTCTTGTGTGCTTCATTTGCAGAACCCATACCAGCTCTGCATGATCTCCTGTAACATTTGAGGTATAGGAACTTTTAAAGCAGTTAACTTACCAAATAAAGTTTAAAAATGAATCTCGGGCAGTTTACAAGGTGCATTTGGGTTCTTTATGATGCTGTCCAGGCTCTGGAGCACAAACATATTGCTGGTGTGTTTCCTACTGATTTCCTTGGGGCTACACCTAGGTCAATGAAGTGTGGTCTCTGTGTCCTACAGGATGAATGACAGGCACCAGCTTCCCTGCTCCCAACAGCCCTTTATAGTAATGGTAAATATTCCTGATCCCTTGTTGGACATTTGCTTTAGTATGAACACAAGCCTTACACATTTAACACGAACGTTAACACGGATCAACCCATGCWCATTTCCAAGGTCCCTAGCTGAACAAACAGCATCAGGCATTTACCAAGGGGGTTATTCTTTTCTTTGCTGTTATTTAGGACTGTTACTATTACATGTTTTCTCAACCCTTTCCTAAAAGATACGCTCCTTTCTAAAGAAGAAATGGGGCTGCACATTTGCTGCGTTTTTCTGAGCATGGTTTCTTCATCTGTCCAAGAGCTGAGGAGACAAACTGGCACTCAGGCAGCTCACCTGTTTCCTATGGCCACTTGACGACAAACTAATTCACAGAACCTGTTGTTGCACTGAGGACAACTGTTTTGCAACAGAGCTCCAAAACACATGCAAAACGTGTCATCTCATGCTAAAATGCCATTTCATTTCCAAGCAAAGCCAGCTGGCTTTGGACAGAAAGTTCTTTTCGGCTTGTGTGGGCAAACTTTGTCGCCTTCCCATCCTTTTTCTCTTGCTGTCACATTACTGCAGAGGTGGTGGCGGTTGACAGCAGAGAGAGAAGCAGTGTTCAAAACATGTCTGTGTTACTTGAGATACTTGCTGCCTTGTGCTGAATCAGGCTGCATCAAAACGCATCTCAAATAATTTCATCAGCTGTCTTTTCGTCCATTATATGGAAGCAGAGGAAGATTAACTGACATTGAGTTTATTAAATTGAGTTACTGAATAGAAAGCAAAAGCATACAGAGTTTTTCTGTTTGTTTGGTCATGTGTTTCCTTGGCCTACTCATAGTTGGAAACTGGGTCCAAATCATCCCAGGCTTGGGAGTTTTGTAGCTTTAGTTTCAGTTTAGCAAATCCTGTGTTTGTTCGTATCTGGGAAAGAGCAAATTTCTTCTTAGCTCTCCCACAGGGTGGAGTAATAAAACTAGTGTTATCTGGGCAGAAAGCTAAAAGTAGGGGCTGCTGGTTTTTTTATCGGTGGAGACAAGTTTTTGTTTTTCACTTGTTTTTGAGAAAGATGCTAGCTCCTCTGTGAATTAGAATGTAAAACCTAGGGCCATCAGGCTTCTCTAAAGACACTGTATTGCTCTAGAAAGTACATGGAAAAACTTCCTAATTTAAAGATTTCCCCTATAAAATTGCACCATRTAAGCCAAGAGGAAAACTTGAAATAGGTTTACGTTAACTTGAGGAGTGCTCCAAATCTGTTTTCTTACCTCTTAGCCAAACTAAACCGCTTTAAACAACGTTAAAATAATTGCAGCAAGAGAAACCAGGCTTTGAATTTACCATGTGTGAGCTGTGCCTTCCCCTCAGTAAGCGGACACGAGGCTTCCTCAGATCACCTGGGCATCAGGGAAAGCTGACACATAAAATCTTGCCATCCCCGCACTAATTTGTTCACGTGGCCCTGCCTAGAGTTACACTGGTTTATGTAGAGCCAGTTTTAAATGATGCTTTCAGGGTCTGAATCCATGAGTGAGTGATCTCATTCATGTGCTGACATGTTTGACAACTTCCCAGGCCTCCGCTGAGCCCTGCTAATTGACCATGTGTGTTTGCTCCTAGCCCCTGGCAATGGCAGAGGGAAGAAACCAGCTTAGACTTTTTTTCTTTTCCTTTTATTCCTTGTCCCCGAGGTTAAACTGACACATTTTACCTCCCGTTTGCTGCAGGCTACAGAAAGGCAGGCTGCAGTCACCCGCCTCCTCGGCGGATGCGCCTTGGAGCTGGACACCATCTCCAAGCTACGGGTGAGACGGGATAATTGAGGGCATAAACCARGTGGAAGTTCAGTTCAGCTTAAGTCAATTAGGGATAGATTTCAGGTCAATTGACACAAATCACTCTTAGTCCAGATTCAAAGTACCTATCCAGCACTAGCTTAACTAAATCCAGCACAGCTTAACCTAACATCAACTGAAACACTTTCAGCTAGCCATGAAAACGGAAAAAAAACCTATGCCCCAATGCTATTCATGGCCTAGGGCACTTGCATTCATTTTCAGTAATATCATTTGAGACATAAGCAAAACAAGTGAGGCAAAATCACAGGTACTTCTGCAAGCAATCAGAAGAGAGACAGAGGTGAAGGCAGCACTGGCTCCCCTGGCAGATTTTGGTATCCTCCATCCTTACCAATTATAAACCCCTGGAAGTAAGAGTGGATATTCTGCTTCACCTCAGAAATGTGCCTTCTGCCATCATATAATGACAAATATGGAGTAATGCTAACATGTTCCTGGTAAAACTCAATCATGAACAAACACAAAACAGCTGAGTTTGTTTTCCTTCCTTGAGCTTGAAAAGCACTAAGGAGCAGAAAATGATATAGATAACGCAAAGTAAAGWAGGGGTTTATACATCTTAATAATCTGAAGCATTATTAGTAATTCAACCTAGCAAAATAATTCCTAATGAACAACAAGCAAGGAAAGCTCGATTTTCTCAGATGGTTTTACCCTTCATCTCTTGGAACTATTACTGAAATTAGGAATGCGTAGTTGGGATTAGTCATCAAGGGACAATTTCTGAAATCTTTTACCAATGGGAGATTAGCTGGAATAATGGAATTTGGCCCCCTAGTTTCCATTTCCTGGCTGAGTTAACTCTTCTCAGAAATTCTTTTATTGAGAATGGCCATGAGAAACTACTCCGAATTCTTTGTTTTGCTGGAGACTTTGGAAGACTCTGTTAGGGATCAACATCCAACTCGTGAGGATACAAGATGCACATGGACAATACAGAGAGAATATTGCCCCTATAAYGCCCTGCAGTCCTGGTTGCACTTCAAATTTGTTCCTGTATTTCTGTTCAGAACAAGCAATGAGCCCTTGTGTGACCTGAAGAAATGCAGCACTTTGCCATCCAAGGTAAAGATGCAGCATAGGTCCCGTAACATGGAGGAAAAGGCAAGTACCCTTTGCTCAGGACTGGATTTTCCTGGTTTTTTTTTACCTTTTTTTTGCTGTTTTTCTGCTCACTGCAAGCAGTACTCCATGCATACTGCAAGGTTGCAGCAGGCCACACAGTCAGAACAGAGGGGAAACAAAAAAGAAGTGTTATTATTAGGGTAATTGAGTGTTGGAAAGAACGTTGCCTCCAGCGCTATTTCCAGATAAAAATCGCATCAGTACCATTATCTAGGAAGCATGTGCATGCTATGCATCCCAGTCAGCAGCCTGGCCTACAACATTTGCAGAAACTTTAGCAATTTCTTTAACGATCACAAGTCTTCCCTTTATTCCAAAGCTAAAAAGTTAGGCTGGGTGGGACAAAACCTTGTAAAGCAGCAGGCTGAAGTACTCCATGCAAATTGAGCAATTGCTGTTAATAGATGTCAATTAAACCAGAGCTGCCAATCAGTCAAGCTGCTGCTCTGTGACAACAAACATCTGAGGTATCAGAGCTCCAAGTTAATCGAAGTTATTTATTTTCTCATGCAGAAATAAGTCATTAGCCACTGCTCTCTCAGACATGGTTTTCATCTACCCTTCAACCAGAGCATGCATGCTTTCTTCAGAAGAAAATAAATGTTATGCACTTAACYTTAGGATTAACTTTGAAAAGTCAACTATAGCAGTGGATGGTTCTTCAGTCAGTGGCTCTGATGCACATAAGCACAATGCTCTTCAGGAATGACTGAAGCAAGAAAAACTAAACCACAGCTACCGTAAACTCAAGATCAGACACTTCTTGTCACCTTACCATGCAGCAAGCAAGAACATAAGAAATGTAGCTAACTTCTAATACCACTGTTTTCCTGTCACTGTAACAGTGATGTGAAAGGTTCCTTCAGAGGTTCAGTTTTCAAGCAGTGGTTCCTTGGAAGAGTAGCTAGCTGCAATGTGTATACTACAGAAGCCAGAACTGAGGGATGCAGCAGGAAAACAAGTATCAATAGTAAGTAAAGCAAAGCTGTTTCTCATCACCATTTCTCATACTCTTATCACAAGTTGGTGTTTTTTTTTTTTTTTTTTTTTTTTTACTGGTACACATTTTGCTCCTCCCTCATCAACAGTGAAATTCTCATTCTCACACTTATATTGCTATAGGTTTGGACTGGTTCTGCTGGCTGCTGAAACGGTTGGCCTCCAAACAGTTTGCCCCATGGGCTGTGTGGCTCCTTTAAACACGTCTTTGTCACCAGTTTCTYCATGCCAAGTTACTGCTTCCCATGCAGCCCCATTGCAGTTCTTCGTTCCTCTGTCCTGAAGATTTTGGTTATTGTTTCTTGGCATCTTTACAGAGAATAGATTGCAAAATAGGGAAGACATTCACTCCTGATGCCATGTCCTTACATTAATATGTTTACTCTTTCTTTCAGGGCTGTCCTTTCATCACAAGGCTGGCAGTAGACGCTGCCTGTTGTGCATGGAAAGCATAATTTATATGCTGTCCCAAAGATTTGCACATATTTGAACCTTTTCCCATTGATCTGACTTTATAGCCCATAGCTTTAGGTGCATCTGATGATCCCCTTTTTGTTTTCATTGTTGTGGTTCGTTAGTTTTAGCACCACTGACACAAACAGTGCATCTCAAAAGGCATCTTTCCTGTGGGCTCTGTTTACTCGTTAATGTAGCTAAGTGTCATGTGAAGTCCTGCRTGACAGCTTGCTTTGCTTTGGACTGTGCCATTCCCATGTATGATTTATTGTCTCTGAAGGAAGGAAGGCAGAGTTACATCTGCAGGAAAGTGAAGACATGGGAAAAGGGGAGTTGTAAGAGGTCTGGCTGCGAGGGGGGCTGTGAAACTTGACATTTAGGTTCCTGCACAAGATATAATTTCCAGCTGAATAACTTAGGCACTTATACAGCTTTCACTTTGGCCCCAGCTGTGTGCTAAGTGCGACTGACATCCCTCTTGAAAGCTGCTCACAGCAACCTGACTTGATGTGGCTCTTTTGTTTTCAGTAAAACATGCAGAAAAAAACAAGGAGCTCGAGAGGCAGATAGCTCGCAGGAACCAGCACCGAGCGTTTAGTCCACGCTGCTCACAAGTAGACCCAAGTAGATGGGAGAATGGCAGATGGTTCTGACAGCTTGCAAATAAAGTTTAAAGTGGAAACACTGCATGCTGAGTCGATGTTTGTGTACCTTCTAGTAGMGGATTATTGGTACAATCCCAGTCCTTTCCAATGAATCATATTTTCCTCCATTCAGGATTAATCAACATGTCATTTAGATATATCCTCAATGAACGCTATGATATAGATGTTACTAACTATTTTAGGTCAGCCTGCTTTCTATTTTAAAATCATCTTTTCCATTATAGGAGTAATAACTCAAAATCAAAAAAGACAAATGTTACAACATATGTTGTAAAATCCTGACTCCACGGGTGGTCAGCGGGTCAGTTTTGTCCTTGACCCCAATGCAGCAAGGATTTCACCTGATAGGTCTATTTTAATTAAAATTCTCCTTGTTCAAACTCTAATTCTGTCCCCAGTGGCTGAGGCAGTTATTCAAATCCTCACTTTATTGTGCTTTAATGTTCCAGAAACACTGCACATGAATGAGAGCAGGAGAGAGGGGATACTGATTTTTGAGTGAAAGTTAAAAGAGATCCCAGCTTCACTGCACTGTGTTAATGCCTAATATATAGTACAATTAATTCTCTTTTTTTTTTTTTTTCCTGTGGAATCTTACTATCCTTATGTATCATTCTTGTAAGATTTTGAGTTAAAAGTTGGACTGCACAAACACAAAGACATGTACATGTGCATCTAATGCAATATGGATAATCAGGTGCTTCACACCCATCTCCTGCAGAAATTCAGAACCAGAAAGGGCTGAATTCAAACTCTCCCTATCCATAAAGAGTCACTGCTATCCCAAACAAGAGAAACCCTGGGTATGCCTGCAGCAGGGATTAGCCAACTGGAGGCCCAGAAATTGGATCACTCCACAGGGCAGTTTTCTTTGGCCACTTGTGAAGTTGGCCGACTGTCAGGCCGACCAAGTGGTGATGCTGCTCTTTGTGCTTGGGGCAGGATGCTGAACTAAGCTGAGTCTGGGCTCAGTACGGTCAGCTCTGCAGCCTAGACCCCGATGCCATAACCGACAACAAAAATAGCTTTGCAAATCCTGTGCAAGTTGGCTCTCCTTGTCTGCACGCTTCTCTGCAGGCAGATGAAAAGTTGCTTTGCCCGTGGTCTGAGCTGGCCAGAGCCCTGAGCCCAAGCTAATATCCTGCCTCTCAGCAGGCCACAGTAATTTGGGTATGCAGCGTATTAGCTGCATCTACATGGCTTCTGGTTCTCTTGGAGAACAGCCAGAGTAAGCTCGTATCTGCCTTCAAAAGACCATGTAGACCTCGCTTATGCAGCTGGTAGAGTCAGAAAGCCTATGACATGGGTGGAAAAATACTGCTCCAGCACAGTGGAATGTAGGAGTGAGGCTGGCTCTTTAGAAAAGGCAAGAGAGGGAGACTCCAGGTCCTATGGAACTGCAATCCAAACCCAGATAGCAGAATCGGACTAGCTAGGCCTAAAAGTCAGCAAAGCCCTCCTTTGCCATGGTATGCCAAACATACCAGTGCCCACCTGGTTGACCTCAAAGAACCTATTCGCTTGAGATTTGATCATTCTAAAATCCCTGTCTGCTATCTTATATAAACTCCCTCATCGCTAGACTGAAATGCCTTCTTAAAATGCCCCATTGATTTAGTGGCGTCTTTAAAAAGAACATTAAAATTATTCCTCTTCTGCGGCACCGCTTTGGTTCATTAATTACTTCACATTACCAACATAAAACTTGTAAAGTGAAAGAAAATTGCAGCAGTGACTTGTAATTGGAACCCCACTCTGTGATCCCAGAGTCAGGGACTGACTGTAATCTACAGCTACAGCCCCTGCCCTCAGTGCTCGCTGCACAAATAGGCTGTGAGAGCCGATCGCTGCTTTGAAAATAACTAGAACAGCACATTGTGTATTAGGGCTCCTTACATTTAGCCCATAATAAGTCTCAAACTGTAGCAATCTAAGGATAAATCAGCTTTTAGGGTAATTCTTGGGTGGTTTTTCAAGAGTTCCTTTCCTACCTGACAGAGGAGGAAAAACCCACGTGGTGCTTTGGTCCCTTTCTCCAACTCTGCAGAATGGCTGTCCTGCATACATGAGTGATAAGAGGATATGTTTGTTTTTACAAACCTGAAGATATTTCAGGGTAAATGATGGATCTCCTGCATCTCTTAGGCATTACGGTGTTAGGAGCACCAGAGCCTCAATCTGCATTGAAGGAAGCATGAACAGGTATTGAAGACTTGGGCACATAACCCAATTGCTGGAGCTGAAAGTCTGCTCCATGCCCAGCCCATGCACCAGGGAATTTCTGCAGGGATCCCCTGCAGAAAACCCACCCACAGCCTGTGCTTGCAGCGCCCACCTTTGCCTCGCTCCAGTCGTCCATGGCTTCCAGCTTCGAACCTCTTACATCTCCCTCTAGCYGGGTGCTTGCAGAGCAAAGTTGAGATGAATTTGCAGTTCCCGAGTCTTGAGAGGGAAGGGCAGAAGGCGGGTGAGTCAGTGCTCCTTGCTGGAGGATGCATGAGTCACCATCCCACACTGGCTGCCTCCCCCACCGCTGTGCCTCACCTCCAGCCTCTCCTATTCCAATCTTTCCTTTCAAAAACACATTTGTATTCAATAGTCCTTCCTGCCTTAACTTTCTTTGCTGCAACAAGCTTGAGGACAGAAAAAAACTTCATAATACTCCCATTTTCATGTTAGAAAACAAAAATTAGCACTACATTAGCACTATTCATTTTCACCACTCAGCTACAGGCCTTCTTGTGCATCTGGAAATGCGCACAAACCGTGTCACCACAAACCATGGCACTACAACCTGCTGCAAGGTGAATGAGGCTTTTCAAAACGGCAGTTCCCTGCTCCAATGTGTTCATCTTGGGCCACAGGTACCATAGCAGTATCCCTGTTTTCTCCCCACCCTATTGTTAAGTTTCTGAGGGGTATTGCTGTTCAGAATCCACCACTAAATGGTTGCGAAGAAGTTTAAGGAAAAGCAGTAACTGCTAATTGAACTGAGAGAAGAATCAATGAGCCAGTGTTAGAAATCAGGGAACAGAGCACATCTCTCCCCATCAGTTCCAGTGCGGTGCTGTTCACTTTGCTTCCTGCCTTTTACAGAGACCTACTTATGCTCATCTTACCCACCGGGCTAATTTTCTTCCAAGGAAAAGGACAACGGGCTGTAATGCAGAAGCAGTGACAGGAGAAGTTAGTGCCTCGAGACGAGAAGAGACTGTGGTTTATTTGCCTTTGGGGACCTGCAGAGAAGCACAGGATACAACTTTGGAAATAGGAGCTCATGGATTAGTGCTGATGCACAACATGAACGTGTAGATCATTGATCCCAACCCAAGCAGGGTGGCTGTTAGCAGCCACCATCAGCAACCACCACTTAAATCTGCATGGTAGAGTGGGAGAAGAGCCAGCAGAGAGACCATTTGGGGCACAAGCTACCCATTTGGAGCAGGGCCTTTGATGGATGAGCCCTGAGCTCTGCCTAGCAGGAACTTGCTCTCCCTCATGCTGTGTCCCGAGGAGAAGAGGCAGCTCCACATCCTGGGCCGTTTCGAACAGGGGCCTTTTGCTAGTAATAATCACGTTGCCATCATTAAGGGCAGAACCTGACATGAGTCATGCAGGCTTGGTCTTTGAAGGAAATGGTCAGAAAACAGCTAAAAAGCAAATCACAGCACGTCAAGTGAGGTGAGACCTGTACTGCTCGTGCCAGGACCAGCCCATCACGTACCCAGCTACCAGCCAGGACAGACCCTGCTGGCTGGGGACCCATTCTAGGACAAAAGCCACAAGAGCAAGTCCTATCACCCCAAGGCTGGACAGCGGTTGCAGGCAGAGGACGTGGCCAAGGCCGCTGAAGTGATTCCAAGCCGTTGCTGCCCGGTGGAAACACCAGGTGCCGGGCAATGGGCTCCCTTGTCCCTTGCAGTGAAATCTCTCGCCCCGGAGCAGGCCGGAGTCAGCAGCTTTCAGGGTGGCACGCGCGACACGTCCTCACCACTGCGCCGGCCAACGCTCCTCGGGGCAGCCCTGCCGCTCCCGGAGCCCCGCGCGCAACACGAGGCACCGTGACAGCGACAGCCCCGTCTCCCTCCTGTTCCAGGCGCAAGCAGCTGAAAACACAAGCCTTTCTCGCAGGTCAGAGCAGAGAGGCAGGGTTCTGAAGRCACTTTCTTCTCCCTTGCTAACATTAAGCCCAGCCTTCTGCTCATAAATGTTGCATGCGGCCTCTTTTTCCTCAATTACATGGTAGTGTCAGATTCCACACTCTGCCTTCCCAGAGTGACTTGCTGGCTCTTCTGGAGATAGGAAGGCCCCCTTGGATGTCTGCAGCAGCCACAGACTCACTAGAAGCCAGGACTATCCCCTTCATACACCAGTAAAGGACACAGGACACCTCTGTCTTGTTGCAGTTTTGATAATTACCCCTCACTAAACTGAAATGCTGTTTACGGTAAACAGGCTCTGTGGCAGCACAGCATTTCAGGTGCAGATTCCAAATAGGCTCAAGGATGCAGAGATGAGCCGGGTAAGAGGAACGCTGTGCAGCTCCCGCGCTGCCAAGAGAGGAATTAAGACAAAGGTCCTGCGGGCCTAGCAGGGAGACAGAAAAATCACAGGGAATTCAGTTTGTCATGTGAGACAGAGCTATGTAAGGAAAAGAAAACAACCTCTCTTCCTCTCCTGCCCACCATCTTTTTTTTTTTTTTCTTTGTTTTTGGGGATTAATTTAAATTAACTCACTGTGATGGGAAACCAAGATTTCTGCCTTGCTTTCAACAGCTTGCTTTCTATAGATATGAACTGATTACAGMAAGCCCGTCTGCTTCTTATGCCTTAAACGAGGCAACCAGAAAACGTCAGACCGAAGCACTGTGTTTCATAGATTGACAACATTTAAAACCTAGATGGCCGAGCGACTGATACAATTTCCATACTCATTAACCGTGACATCTCCAGCTCTCCCCCACAGCACTCTGTCGGATTCAAGTGGACCAAGAACCTGTCGTGGCTGCCAGAAATCATTTCTTCGCTCCTCCACGGACGGGCATCGCCTGAACGTCCTCYCACCGCTCGGAGCAGAAGTTTGCAGCAACCTCCTTCCCGTTTCCCAGCTGTGCCTCTCTCCCCGCACGCGCACGCACAGCCCGTGCCCGTGGCCGGCTGCTGCTCGCGGGCTGCTCCAGCCGCTGCCCTTGAGTAGCGCCGAGTGCGCTGCGGGAGCCGATCCCGGCGCGGGCACGGAGGCGGCCGCGCGCCCGGCCCCAGCTCTGCTGATAACCCAGCGCCGCTGGTGGCAGGGGCTCGGCGCGCTCGGGCGGCTCGCGTTTGCCAGGTCGCCTTGTCATGGGCTCCTCATCTCTCAGGATCAGAGCAAACCTCACAAATGCAGCGTGACATCGGAAGTGAGGGCTTGTAGCTCTCAGTGCATTAGAAAAAAAAGCCATTTCACAYACACACAAGGCGAGGAGGCTGGAGAGCAGAGCTGCAGGCACCGGGGGGGCTGGGCCAGGCCAAGAAACCTCATGTGGGGATTTCGGAGGGGAAGCTGCTCTAATTGGTGGCACTAACAGGGTGAGCTGTGGCATTTCCAAATAACTTTTCTTACAGCAGAGCGATTTTACTGCTAGCAAATCCTGGCTCTGAACAGGAAGCATTTTGTAGGTTCCTGCCCACAGCCGCCGTGAGTGCCATTGGTGGGTGGGCCACCCTCAGAGCTCTGCGGCCAGAGCACCATTTGCTTTGTAAAAAAACCCACTCAGTGACTAAGAAAGAGAGGAATGGAAGAAAAACAACCTTGCAGTTCAAAGCAAGCATGTTCTGCAGCGAAGGGGCACAGCTAAATTCTGCTCCTGACATTGCAAAGGTATGATTATAGCTGCAAAGTGTAACAACATTTACAGGATAAAAAAAAAAAAACGTTTTCACCCACCTCACATCTCTCAGGAGAGCAAACCAGGTCATCCTGTGCAGGCAGCATCACCCGGCTTCTGCTCCAGGCAACCGGGATGTCTGAAGTGCAGCTCTCCCCAGTGCTGCGCTGTCTCACCCAGCGTGTTCCTGGCACGAGAGGAGCAATATATTAATGATACACATCATGTACCATTGATAACTACTGGCCATCCCACACGCGGGATGATCACGGGCTAAATTGCTCCTGTCGCCRTCAAAACACGCTATTAATGTTCAGCAGGAAATAGGAAAAAAAGATGCAGGGTTTGCTTTTTGCTCTGCTAGCTTTAGAAYGTAAATAAATGTGCATCTTAGAAATTTTGCTTTATATCCAAAAAAGCTCCAAGTGCTTCAGACTGAGGCTGCTCCAAGGAACAAAGAAGAAGTCTTTCCGACAGATTCAAAACCGGGCAGGAACAATAGGGCTTAGATTTAAAACACAGCCCAGAACTGAGTTCTTGTAGTTCCTGGAAAATATGAGTATGGGACTGGTGCATTTTTATATTCACTATTATTATCTCCCATAGACATTCATCCTGATCTTAACATCTTTATTGTCCACCCAGAGCAAGCTTCCTCTCAAACAGAAATGAATGTTCCAGCAAGTTTCCTTAGACAAAAACATACAAATCTAACAAAAAGACCCCTTGATAACTTTTTTAAAAACATACATTTTAGGTTGTGATTCAAAGTGCTCTTTGTTTCGGTAAGTATAAACACTGAATTTTACAAAGGAAAAAAGCAAAAGTGAGAGAAAGAAAACTTCTGTGACACACSAGCTAAGTAAAAACTGCAGTCTTAGTTCTAAACTGATTACACTGCGAGGCAAATGCCAGGTAAAGTCARGGTTGTTATTCTGCCTCAAGGACAACAGATCTTTGTTCCGAACCCTGCAGTCAACACCTATAAATACTCTGAATGTTGTCATAAAATTTTGACAACCCTTCTATCAGGGACACAAATGCAAAATCTTCTGCTTTCAAATAATACTAGAGTGGAAGTCGGAAACTACGTTTACTTCTGAGAAGCAGCAAGACAACAGTTTTGCATGCTATTAATCTGATGTAAAAGATCTTTTTGTCTGCATTAGTTTTAAATCCTTTTAGGTGAACTCATTAGCAATGGGGACAGGGAGAGCGGTATTATCTAAAGCCTTCTGCATGTCCCTCTTCCAGGAGGAGCTCAGTGACCAGCACATGCGTCAGGGCAAAGGGTATCGCCCCCAGCCAAGCAGTCAGCTCGGGCAACTTCCATCCCTCATCTTTAAATGAAATTTAATAATTCAGCCACCCTGCACAAATATTTTGTGACCTCTTGTGAGACATGTGGCATAAATCCGCGTGAACATTTCCTTTTATTATCAGTAAATACTCGTGGATTGGTTGAAATTGCTCCCGCCACTGGTATCACTGATCTCTGAAGAGATAAACACGAGCTGATTGATGACTTGTCTGCAGGATCTATTTCAACCACCCCCAGGCAGGATATTTTCCATATGGGTAATAATAAATCTTACTGCTGAATGTCATCAAATGAAAGCAAATTATGGTAAAAATAGACTGGGTTATGTATTTCTTATTATGCAATATTATGGAAGATTTTTCAAAGATGGGGGAGCTTGCATTTGCATGTGCCATTTTCTGTAATGTAATTCCCTTGCCCGCTTTCAATATATTTCTTCTTTAAAAGTCTTCTACCATCAAGCAAAATAAAGAGACTGTATCTTCTCAAAATAGCCTGTCCCATCTTCACGTCTGGAAGTTAATTTTCTCATCATGACCAAGACTGAATAGCAAGAACGTCCATTCTCAACAGAAACCTGGGCCACGTTTAACAAGCGCTCTTAGTGTGATACTTTGAGGTATCATTAATGCCATTTCATACATTTTATTTGCAAAGGAAGCAAATGGCGTCCTTTTTTTTTTGTCACTTCGTAGAAAAGGCTTGAGGGGAGAACTGTCACTCACTCCAATTGTTCCCAATTCCTTTCTAAAAATGACTGTACGGTTCCAGGGAAAAGTTCTATCTCCATAATGAGAAGAGCATTGAAAATGCTCATGCCACATTATTTGTGCCAAGCTCAGAACTGAAGATCTAAGTAACTTGCTAGGACCTGTCACATACAATAAAACCAGTGCTTTGCGCCATGGTGGCTATGCTGCAGAGGAAGCAAAATGTCTCACATTCAAGACATAAGGACAAGAAAAAGAGCTGTGGGGACAAGATTGTCCATTCACCACCTGTTTTATTTGGCCTGGAAACACGACCATTGTGTCATTTGCACGGTATCAAAATTCTTTGACCCTGAATGTTGCAAACCAGAGGGTAAAAAAAAAAAAAAAAAAACTTTGACCCTGAATGTTGCAAACCAGAGGGTAAAAAAAAAAAAMAAAAAACAGAGATACAGGAGAAGAGCTGGAAAGAAGGGCTGGTCTGAGGCAGCACTTTTATGGTAACTCTATCTTCAGTTTATGGATACACTGGTGCTCCGTGCATTTATTTGGACTTGCAGACTGTCATCGGGAGCACAAGCTACACTGAGATTCAGGAGTCCATGAACTTGTAAAAGGGGCAAAGCTGGAGGCCTGTTAGTAAAGAAGAGCATCRTGTGCTGTAGCTTAATAGAAGGCATTAAATTAACCCTCTAAGGCATGCTTTTATTCATTATCTTGGTGCACCTGAATCTCAAGAGAGAGTAATAGAGCTGAAATAGGTCTCACAAATCTACAGAGTGCAAAAGAACAGCTCGTGGATGTAAAGCAGTCAACTCAAACTGACCACATAAAAAAGATACCATTAAAAGGGTAGAGGACAAAGGCAGTAAATTCTCTTACTTGACAAGACCGATATTGATCTGTACAGAGTGGRCAAAGCTTTGGTGTTATCCAGGCCTGGGCTCAACCTACACACTCAGGGCAGGACAGGACTGAGGACTCCTGTCTTCCTCCATGACCTTGCTGGGAAGCTTGACCCTGAGTCTGGCTACGTTCAATTCTTTCTTGGCAAGAGATGTCGATGAAAGCACCTCCTGCCATTATAGCTCTCAAATTTTGCATGGACTTCCACATCTTGGGAAGCAAATCCAGGTTCTCCAGACATGCCTGCTCTCTCTGTCACCATTCAGTCACCTTGCACAAGTTCAGACAAGACCAGACCAGTGTTGTAGCCATGGCCTGTGACTGCTTTCTATGGTTATGTAGGTATGGCAGGAGCTCTATGATACTACATGGTGCTGAACATCCAGGGGTGACTATCCAGACTGGAGAGCCTCATAAGACTAAAGAACTTCAGCAGAGCTGGTCAAAAGCATCCCTGGCTTGACAAGGCTGGTCCTGTTCTAGACAAGGAAGCTACTTTGGCCATACCCAAGCAGATATAAAACCTGCCCCAGCTGCGAGCTCCCCAGCAGACTCAGCAACTGTTTCTGCTTCAGCACCTCTGGCTCATGGAAGCTGCAAGGACAGCTCTGCTGGTAGCTCATGGCTGAGAGAGAGGCACTTTTCAGAAGCCTTCAGCACATAATGTAAGAAAAGGGAAGAAATAAAATACTTCAGTTTATTAGTTTGTTATTCTCCGGTCCCAGTTATTACAGGACTGGCGCTATGTTTATGATGGATTCATTTGGAGAACATTTTCTCCCTACCCACGTAACTGTGCCTCAGATTGAAGCCAAAGCTGTTTGGGGGGTGATAAAAGCTGCAGACAGTTTTCAGCACCACATACATGCTCAGAGCTTCCCAAGCGCGTACAAGGAGATGAGCCAGTAGATGAGGATCTGGCTTGGCCGTTGGAAACCATATCCAATTCCTCACTGCACCACAATGTTCTTCTATGGCTTCAACAAGCCCTGCAAAATACAACTGTAAGAAGGGGGCAGAAAAGTCAGAGGCATACACACGGTCTGCCATTTACTTTTCCAAAAAGCAACTTGGGAAGTTTTTATTGAAGTTTACAAAAACTTGGAAGGTTTTCTTTTAGCTTCAGCCTGATTGAGACGGCAGTCCTSCTGGCCATTTCTGAGCAGCTCTCCAGCATCACCAATATAGAGKTTTCCATGCACCGCAGTTAGCATCTGCAGTTCAAAGCACACTGGCCTCATCTCTCATACAAACATATAGTCAAATCACTTTGCCCACAGGGACTAATTTATTTTTTCATCACCTGTAGCTTCCTTTGTTTTATGCAGAAAGGAGTGTCAAGAAGTGGAGTTACTGGAGTAATACCTTTCTTCATCTCTGTTAAATTTCTCATTTCATCTTGTAAAGTCAAATCCTTGTTTCTGCAAAGTCCTTAAAACAACCTCCATTGATTATATGGGGATCTACATTTAGATTGTATGCATTACATCTCTAATTTTGCAGATTCATTGCCTATTACTACTTACTTCCTACATCTAGATATTTATCCCACTGCCCTACAGTTTTTCTGGCAGCTGGAGATTGTTACAGGCCAGACAGAATGCACAGGAGAGGTCCCCTTAGTACATTRTGGACCAGGACAGTCTATCCATGTTGCTTCACCACACTGCATTGAAAATCACCACTTTCTAGAGGGCCATAAATTTGTTCCACTGTATTTTATTTTGCTTTAGAGCAAATGCACCACAGCAGCAGTGCTTCGTACAGGTTTCCTATTGCTAATGCATCCCCTCACGGGATTATCTAAGTGCTCTTGGTACAAACCCTCTGATAACCCTTGGAAGCAGCCAGCAGCACATCCAGTGCTATCAGCAACACGTTACGAAAGGAATGTCATGGCAAAGCGCTGCCGAGTCATAAGACAAAAAACACCCTGGTGTTTATAGCAGAGTAGGAAATACCACATTAAAATAAAGTCATGACAAGGGAAGAGCGCAGACTTTGGGGGGGAAAAATCCAAACCACCTCTAAGCTCCCGGTTCCTATGTCATCAGGTCGGTGCATTACAGAGATGATTTGTCTGGAGTAAAAGGCTTTTTGCAAAGCTTTATCTTGGCCTTTAGCAGACAGAACTGACAGCCTTGAAGTGGCAAAGAGCACTCGCCAAGCGCCACGTTCAGCGAACAAAGGAACACAGCACCACGCGCCCAGCAGCCAACTATCAGCTCCCAGTGGGAAGTGTCATTTTCGCATCGAGTTTGCTACAGCAGAGTGGGAGAGAAGCTCCAACTGTTTTGAATCCATGTGTCAAGTCAATCACAGGAACAGATAATGCTGGAGTTATATAAACCTGCGGAAGGAACCCCCACCCACCAACCTGTAACACTCACTCTCCACTGTCAGAACAACTCTGCAGCCGCAGGCAGCACTGAAGAGGGGTTGTCCTCCAGCTCTCTGCAAAATCAGTGATCATTTGGATTTATATATGAAGTGTGGCAGAGAAGGGCTGTTTATATTTGTCTCTGTGTGATTCTGTATCAAGAAGTCCTCTCTAGACTCTGGCTCTAAGTGCTGGCTATTCTTTGGAAGTTTCAGAACTTTTCATCCCCTCCTAGAAACTTTTATTCTAAACAGATTCGGCAGGATCTGCATGGAAGGAAGGAAACACTAGCAGCCTGTGCTGCAGATGGCTTCACCTTTTTTTGCTGCAGGCTTTCACCTTCCCTTCTACAGAAAACGAACCAAATCCTCCTAATTCTCCTGAAGTACCTTAGCCAAAGTCCTCCACTGAATGGYGTGATTTTTGCTCATGTTCACAGATGGCATCAGTGTCAAAGCCAGGAAGCCAGAGGTCAAACACTACGTTCAGGAGGGTCCAAGGACAAACTCCAGCATGTTAAGCCATAGCTCTTTGCTTTGCCGTCTCATTCCTGACTGCTGGCCTGGCTACATTCCGGCCCGCAGCCTCCATGCTGCTAGGAAAGGCTGCAATGTGATTTGCTTGTTCGTGTTCCTGTCTGCAAATCCAGCCAAATAGTATTAACAAAGCTCAGGCAAGCAGAGAGCAGCAGAGCTTCTCCAGCTCTTCTCCCTTACAGAGTAAGGGTTTGCACTGAGGCCTCATTGCTGAGCCCAGGCTTGAGTGCTTAGTGTCGAGGGTACCTACAGCCTCCTGATACCAGGCACAGGTTTATGCCAGACGCCCACCCAGAAACCCAGGGCTTCCAGACTCCATCATCCCATTCTCAGATCTTCCCAACAGCCCTCCAATTTTCCTATGGATGAGCTTCACGGTAAAACCCCTGGGCTAGACTTTTACCCTCTGCTGCAGAGCAGAACACCAGCACGGAACTGCATCTGCCCCAATTTCCCCATCCACCATTAGCAAAATTAAAGCTAGGCCAGCACTGTCCTCTTTTACAAGCACCGTGTGACAGCAAAAGGAGAAAAACGCAAGGGGAAAAGATGATGTGGTTTGAAGACAGAGAAAGGAAAGGATGTCATTGCTCTCTGAAAGCATCCAGAAATGTTTCTATTCAATTCATTCAGGCCTACACGAGATCAGGGAGAGCACAGGACTACTGTGAGGAAAATCTAGGTCACATATGATCACAGCAGCACAGCTGCCATACTCTCAATGGCCATGTAAAGTGAGGACTGCAGCAAGGACCTGTCTTTGCTGAAGAGGGTTTTTTTTCAGTCCAGTTTTACAATTTCCCCTCATTAAAGTGCATTTTCCAGCAGGACCATGAGTACATTGGTCTTCAAGTGGGGTGAAGGATTTAGCTATAAATCCMAAAGATGATTCAGTAAATGGAATTTCTGTAGAATCATTTAAATAGTTTATAGGCTGCCAGGCAGGATTTTAACCTTCTAACAGTGACAGAAGCAGTGTTACTTTCCTGTTCTTTTGAATGCCAACATATTTCTTAGTTCTCTTTGTTTCATATCTGTTAYGGAAAGATACGCATTGCCCCCATTTCAATGAGGAAATAGGAATCTTGCACCATTTTAATACATTAATACACCTGTGAAAACTTCTTGAAATTCTCTCTCATTCAGTGCTGTCTTTTAGTTAAATACACAGGTCAGTGTCCCTTCCTACCTATCAAACAGGAAAGTTAAAATACAAGCACACACACAAGAAAAGAAATAGGACAATATACCCCCAAACTATTGCCTTTTTCTCGTATTTGAACAGATCCTCCGTCGCCCTCCCTTCTCCCCTTTTCTACACCCGAACAAAGCCACGAAGGATCTAAAGCCCAATACTGAACAATCCTGCGATGCCAAAGATTAGAGGGAAAGGACAAATGTTGAGGGGTGCCACGAGGCCGAGCCAAGTGTCTTGGAGCAGCGACCACGAAGCAGGTCTGCCAGAAGCCCCCGGGTTGCCCGCTGCTCGCGCGGGGACAGCTGTGCCACCAGCAGCTGTGCAGCACAGCAGGAAGCCGCACGCAGCACGCGGCAGGAAAATAATGCACAGGGGGACGCTTTTGGTGGAAGCACGGATGTTCTAGATAAAGCATTCATATGGATTTGTTCCCCCAAACAAGCTGCCCAGACAGTGGAGCAACAGGAAATCAAATCACYGAACGGAGCACAAACTGAGTCATGCCTATTGTTAGACGGGGCCATTTGTCTCCCAAGGTTTTCCCAGTCTGGTGATCCTGCAGCTTTTTCCAAACCCTGAGACTCCAACACAGGCTGCTTCCAGGTTAAGGGTAAGAAGGGTCACAGYTGGGGCTTAGGGCAAGGACTCCTCTGAGTCATCACTGCTAATTATATACATTAGTATGTTTTGAAAAGAGAGACATTTTAATGCATGACAGCTGCAACAGCAAGGACTTCGTATCTTAGGTAATAGGTCTATTACTAAGAACTATAAAAAGTAATGTCCCTGCTATAATATTAAAAAAAATCAGACATTAAATTCATCTTGGCCTCAGCAATCATGTGCCATTTAACCCTGGCAGCCTAGTTCCTCTTCTCTGGGTGAATCTGCCCCTATGGAAATTCCGGGAGCTTCCGGTGATCCTTTGGAGCACGCCCTGAGCTCGGAGATCCAGGAAATTGGATGAAATGGGCTGTTAATCTGCTCCTCACTGACTCTTATGTTCAGATTTTGCAAGCACTTGAGGGCTGTGCTTGTGCGTTAGCCAGTTTGAATTTTGAATTCTAATCAGATGAACTAAGTAACTTCCAATCTAATTAGAAGAACAGTAGGGTTTGTTCTTAATCCACAACCATTTAATCTTCCGTCTCATTAATTGTGCACAGGCTGTATGAATATGTATATCTAGAAGGAGAGAGAAAAGAATTTTTTTGACCTTGATGAGAACGATAACACACACATAAAGTGGGCGTGCACTCACCTTTCATCACACTCGCTTTATTATGTAGATTCAACCATTCCTATTGCTGTGAATTAGGCTATTGAGAACTATAGAGAATCCTGCAGCCAATTAGGAATCAGAGTCCTGATGAACCATGGAACCTGTGATGATTAGCAGAGTATTTACAGACAAGCTGCCTGCTGATAATTTGCACGCAAATAAAAATGTTTCTGTTTAGAAAGGCCACACTAGACAATATAACTAGTGCACCCAAAAGCCAGGAGGAGAAAGAGAAGAAACGTGTTCAAAAACAAAAGACTCAAAGCACTAAAAATCATTTTTGGTTAGGAGCTTGAATATTCTGCTTCATTTTATCAGTGTCATTCCTGCTGCCATTTGTGAAAAAATATTAATATTTTTACTGATATTCTTTTTTTTTTTTTTTTAAGACTTTAGATCTATGTATGTATGTATGTACAGAGCTTGGTCACACTGTTTCTACTACAGAACAAAGAGTGCAGCTGTGTGAATTACTCTCTTAACTTAAGGCATATTCTCTGTTTTTCTGGATGGGATCTTATTAGCATTCACTGGGGCTGCTTTAAGTGGTTTTCTCTCATTTTCTTGCGCATTCCCCAAAGGAATGAATGCAACACATTGCCAAAGAGTTGTAGCCATAACTCCTGAAGATGCTACTTTTCCGTAACCTGAAGAAATTTGAGAGTTTCTGCTCAAGGTATCATTTAGTTATCTACAGGATTTAGATCATGTCATCTTCTCTAATCTCTTTTGTTTTGCTTGTATTCAGTTACAAAATGTCCCCAAACTGACTTTAATGCCCATCCACTTTCTGCAGTGCATACCTCCTACTGAAATAAATGAGAATTAGCCCTAAGTAGGTGGTGTGTGTTGGACACAACACCTGGAAAATATCTGGCTAGGATTATTTGTGAAACAAGGACACAAGTTTAGGCTACAGAAAATCTGGCTCCAGAATCTGAGCAGGGCTGTTGTGCAGCTGTTGTTGGAAATCTCCTTCTGGAACACGTAAAAAAAAATGGAGAGGCCATCAGAAAGAAGCTGTCTGCTGTTCTCTTGCTCACTTGACTTTTCTGCCTCATGGAGACTAAGCTGTCCCCCATCAGAGTGGCACAGGGGCAGTAAGAAGGCAAACTGAAGAACTGAGTGAGGAAAGGGATGCTAAATCCCTCTCAAGCAAGATGATCCCAAGAAGGACCTCAAATCCAGATCCCAAGATCGATCATGTCAGGGTCAGGCAACCTCATGTTGCAGGAGAGCTGTGTGGACAAGAAGGTGGATCTCCATTTCACACATAACCTGGCAAATACAGCTGGAACAGAAAGGGGGACACAAGGCAGAGGAATGAGACGATGCTGTAGGATGACTGTCGAGGAAAACAAGGGCTGTCTCCACTTTAATTTTCATCTTGGGTAACATCCTTCTGCTTTCGGYTCACTGCTGGCTCCACTGTGCTTTATTTTAAAAGCCCCCTTGGACAAAAAAAAATCAGTATAAATCCCTGGCTTGTGATGTGAGACACAGCACAAGTGACCTCTTCCCTCAACAATAAAGCAAGTGCCAGCAGACAAGAGGGCTCCTCGGCCGCAGAGACAGCACGAGTCAAAGATTAAGCACTGCCCTTAAGTGAACCACCATCTACACATGCAAAGCCTTCATCCCAAGTGGGGAAGACCTTTTAACTTGAGTCTGTCAGACATCAAGGGGATTAAGGGTACCATTTAACTCGTCCCAACTTCTCAGCTAACAGTATCCTTGCATGCACCTCCACTGCTCTTTTGCAAACCTGGGCAAGTTCACTCGAGCCAGCTCTTGAGGCTTCACAGGGAATGTCGATAACAAGCTCAACTGGCCGTGCAGATGCATCTTGAAGCAGTCCCTCCAACATAACGAGATGCAACCACACAAGGTAGCAGTAATAGGCAGTGGCCTGCAAGGGCCCAGGGTCTTCTGTGGGATCCCATCGAGCATGACGAGGGGGGACCTGCCACATCCACAGCAGAGCAGGATTCCCAAACCCCAGCTTCTGCGCAGACACTGGTCACAATCATCATCTGTTTCCCAAGGATGGTGGGTGCTGGGGTGAGGCGAAACAAGCCCAGTTGTTGCATTTCTTTTCCCCTGTGGAGCAGGTTCAGGCCAAAGAAATTTAACTGCTACTCAGCTGTTTTCTGCTGACATGGCTTGCATTCCTCGGTCTTCTCAAATAACATTTGGAGCTCCCTGCCAGACAGTGCAAYTTGATATATGCCCTGATGATAGAGGGTGGAGGGGAGGAGAGTATGTTGGCTAATATTTTTCCATTACAAATCTATGTAGTCCAATCTACAGTTTAATCTGCAATAAAATCAGCAATTTCTGAAGGCTGCTTTACTGAGCCAGAGCCAATTCTTGTACCTGAAACCTTCATACCCAGATTATTCTTAAGCAGTTGTGATAAAATTAACACCAGTAGTATTTCCACACCACGCCTTTCGAAACCACCCAATGAATTTTAAGTCCCAGATACTCTTGGATCTAAAGACAAGATTTGATTCACTTTAGAGCCTTTCAGCTGGCATTGAACCACAGAACAAAAATCCTTATTCAACCTCGATGAGCTTTTCCTCCCCAGGTAGCTCTGAGACTCTTCACAACAAAAAGGACGGTTTGCCTTTCATGAACCYGGGTTCCAGTGGTTGCCACCAACAGAGGAAAAAGCCAGCATTTACCACACAAGAGTTTCCCTATACTAATGGCAGGAAATACCACAAATACCAGGATGAAATAAAAATCCAGAGCCCCTCTAAATGCCACATGAAGTAGCAAGGTAAGGGCTTAGAATTTCTGGTATTTAGAAGTCAATGCTCCTCTATGTGCTCAGAAATTCAGGAGTTTATTACTGCCTCTTACTCCYGAATGTCATTTGCTTATTTTTGCCTCTTTATCATGATAGCAGTGCTCTTAGATTTTTTTATTATATTTCAAACATAAGCAACAGAGATGATGACACCAGAAAAAGACGACGACGCTGTTGTGGCAGTGCCCCTGCTCTGCAAGAGAGAGAAAAGTGAAAAATAAATAAATAAATAAAAATCCCTTTCTCTCTGCTAGGAATGAACCATGCTGGGATACTTGGCTCCATCTCGCTGCATTTCTCTCCCAGGGCCAGGAGAACTGACACACGATGAGAAATTTTACTCGGCTGTCAGCTGGCCCGAGCACAAGGACAGATCTCTCCGAGGAAAGGCAGGTCCCAGGGGGTTCGCAGCTAAGAAGCATTTCAGCTGCCCCGCTGTCCAAGCCCCGCTGTCCCCACGGCCCCGGCTGCAGCTCCTGGACGTGCAGCTGCGGCTCCGTCCCGCTCGCTGCGGGGACAAGGGAGGGCCAGAGTGGGGACGGGGCAGTTGGGCAGGCGGCCCCTTTCATTCCTGCCCCGGAGCCGCCGCCTGACACTGGTGTCAGCACCCAAAGCAGGATTGTCCTCAGGCTGAACAAAACCTCCATCTCACAGGCAAATTTTGGGCCAGAGCAAGTTTCCGTGTTTTATATGACTTCAAGATTTATCACCCGACCTGAATTATACTTCCTCCAACCTATATTATTCTGTGATCACCTATCACTCAGGGCATCCTGGGGCCAAGTATGGCAGGAGCCTGACAGACTACACGGGCAACGTGAGAACGCACCAGCACYGCGTCCGTGCCCACCCTGTTCTTTCACAGTTCCCTCCGGGCTCTCTGGTCCCGCTGCCAGGCTAACCCGATACCACCATCGCTTCATTCCAAGCAGTCACTAAAAAACATCTCTTTGTAAGGGATTTCCAAAGTATATGTGACCTGAGGTGTTCTCCAGTCCTTTGACTAGGACATTCTTGGTGACACCCGATACGCAGTTGTCACAGGAGTGTCTTAGGGAGAGCAAGCAAGTTAGCTTGGAGCTGCTTTGAAAAAAGAAAATCAGCTCTTGGAGGGGATTAAAGAAATATGTGATAGAATTTGGTACTTTTCATTCAAAGTCACCTTATCCAGCAGTAGAGGGAGTGAGCAGGGCAGATTCACCCTTGAAGATCACCTCCCTGCTAGCTCTCCTTACAGCATTCCCAGCTTTTGCCCTTCACTGGATGCACAGCATGAATGTGGGAATGAATCACTGCAGATCTTGGCAAAATACCAGTCTCCCTCCCTTTGGGAATATTCCAGCTTGGAATAAACCCAATTTTCCAAATGGTTTCAGTGAATCCAGGATTTAAGTTCAGCTGTTATAAAGTAAGGGGAACCCATAAATCACAGCATTTGTATCACTGAACTCTTTGATGCATTTAAAACAATTACCAGGAAATATATGATCTTCCTAAAAATAACTATTTAGGTGAACACAGGGGAAAAGCTACTGTAACAGCATAATACAGGGACAGTCTCATCTCCATTTCCCACCCCCATAGGCAGCCATGGAAGCCTGAATCCCCTTGCTGGTTGCAGCTGTATTAGAATTGATAATATGCTGAAATGGCACATGCTTCTGATCATGTCAGAGCAGTACAAAAATTATGCAGTAATCAAACATATACCTGGTCTGAAGCCCAGCAGGGTGGCAATCTCCAGTCCTCAGGAGGTCATTTTTTCAGCCACAGTAATGCAATCACAAGCCATTTTGTGAGCATGCTTTTATATCAGGCTTATGGTGACACTGGCAATCTTATAGAYATAGGGGAACGAGGAGCAGGTTGGAAGAGTTAATCTAGAAATGGGTTAAAAAAAAAAGAAGGCAATTAAATTCACCTTACAGTCCATACCCTACCAGAAATTTTTACCAGCAAAAAATCTCCAGCTTCCAGCTGATAATACTGTTACATCATAGAAATAAACAGTTTTCAGCTTTTGCTGATGTCGTTTCCGGGTTTCCACTGCTGCTGTTGATMTGTCACTAGAGCATGACAGTTTGGAACGCTTACAGATGTGGTTCCCCTAACAGCAGAAATGGGGTCTGCCATCTCCATCACACAAAATACACCTTCTACTGGTAAATACAACGTGTTCTGTTGAAGCTTCAGAGGAGAGAAGGTCTTTAAATACTGTCTTTAAAACGGTGTATCAGAAATGCCCTACTGAATAGGTCAGAACACACCTACCATCTGACCTGAAYTAGGACAGAAGATCAGGAAACCACACACTAAAAGTACATTAGCTCCAGGTYACAGGAAGCATCTGTGCTGCTGTGGCACCAGATATCTACTGAATAAAATATCTACAATGGCAACAGAAACACATACCCTCTCAAACCCTGCCAGCTCTTTGCCATGAGACAAAAACAGCACTTGACTTCTGCAGTTGAGGCAGTTTCTGTCATTAAGCCCAATAAWCCTGCAATGCTCTGAACACTAACCCTTGGTGGTGTATGAGGTCTGGGAACATACTGAGAGATTCCACACTGCCCTGCAGATGCTCCAGTTTGCAAATCCATGCTGTAAGAATTACACTGCCATGTAGATGCAGAGGCCACGGAGCTGCTCCAAGCTGCAGGAGATGATGCTCTCTGCAATGGGCAGTCTGAATCGGGAAGAGGGAGCTTCTCCACTGTCCCCTGCAGGAACCCACAAACAAGGACATTTCTGAGTTTTGTCCCCTCATCTTCCCAATCCCTTGGCTTTGCTCTSACTCCCAGATCTCCTCACATGCTTCTGTTGCTAATTCTACCACCTCTTCCCCCAAGGAGGGAGCGTTTCACATGAGCTTGCTGTTCTGGAATCCAGCGATTCGCACTTCTGAGCCTGCTGCTCTGCACCTTCCCAAAGCTACAGTTCGCACTTGCTCCATCATCTTGTTAGCAGGAAGCTACCAGGGAAAACAAGCACAGATTTACTTGGCAAGGGCAGGAATGAAGTTCCAAATAAACACAAACTTGGGAAGTGGGACTTACTGCACGGAACACTGAAAACCTTTGGTTTTGGCTTCTTGTGCATCTGACTTTTGACTATACTCTTTGTCTGCACAGCATTGGTATCATTGGTATAACCCACTTAGGAAATGTCTGAAAAAGATTCATCCACTGCAGCACGATGAGAGAAGATGTCTTGATTTAAGAACATAGGCATTACTAGAAAGGGAAAAAAAAAATAAAAGGGTCCCTTACTGTTCTGACATATCAAAAAGAGACTAATGAACCACGAGTTCATAGAACGACCCTGCTCTTCATTTCAGAGCTAGGCTGGCCTTTTGTGTTAAGGACACTGAATAACAAGAGCAAGAACAAAYAGAAAGAACCCTTTCCCACTGCCCAAAGTAAATTTTGAAATGAAATCATTTAAAAAAAGAAAATACCCTTCTGCCCTACTTTAAGGTCCGCACACGAACAGATGAAAAGTTTTGTTCCACTGGCAAAACTGAATCCAGGCTTTTGATCCTCAAAGATCTCTTAATCGCTTTGCACATCAGTTCCTTTCATTATTTCAAACATACTTGAAGAAGACATCCTCCATCTCTTTTTTTTTAAGAAAATAAAAAAAAAGAAAAAGAAAAAAAACCCCTTTTCTGTGTTTGGGCCATTTCCCAGCCAGCTGTGACAGTGTTCCAGGCATTGTTGGTTCTTTACTCACTGTGTCCATCCAGTTTCTTCTTTCCAATTTGGGTAGCTCACAATGTACGCCCTTCTAATGCTCAAGAAGGCTTTCAAAGAGGACTATGTGCTTCTGGAAAAATAAAAATAGTAAAGATGTTGCTGGACTTGTTTTCTAAAAGTCTGACTCAGAATTGGGATCTCATTCACATTAGACTTAATTAAAAATTAAGATTTCTCCAAAACTTCAATTCTCTAAAATTCCAATAATAAGTCAAAMCTACATAAAATCACCACTGACTTATCAAAACTCTGACAAAAGTTGCAGTAACCTTAGACTTTTTAGCTTCTCAGTGAGATAAGCTGAGGAGAGTGCCTAACTGGCTTCAAACATGGAGGTTTTCAATAAATATCTACAGCTTTCTTAAGTTTTTGATTAAATTTTGATCTTGGCTTTGGGTTCTCCAACCAGCTGAAAGGGTAGAGAGTCTTCTTGGAACAAAGACCATCCTTTAGTTCTTTGTCTGTGCAAGACTTAGCAACAAGCAGGCTTCCAAAAATTATAATACAAATTATAGACCAAAAAGATGGGAGGTGGAGTCCGTTAGCCAGCTCACAAGCCATTAGAGGGGTTGGATAACATCAAAAACAAACTCCACCTGGAAAGCTGCATGTAGGCAGCAGAGCAGCGATTTAACGCGCGCAGAGCCTGCGGCACCATTTAGCAAGTGGGCGGATGCTTTTTGAGCCAGCTCCATCTACCCAAATGGTGTCAAAGCCATTGTAAACTGCCTTGTTAAATTCTGGTCACAAAGCAAGCCAGAGCTGAAGCTTGCAGAGGTTTATGGATGCATGAATGCAGCATGAGAGGACTCTTCGTGGTAGTACAAGGAGCAGGTAAGTGTATGGTGCTKTGCTACCTTCCCCACGCCTGTCAATACAACCAGCCTGAGACCCTTGGGCAGACAGACAGGCCACTGTCTCTTCTTCATGTCCCCTTTCCATTAACAAGAGGAAAGACAGTGATTCTGTTAGGTGGCCAAAGAGCTGGCTTGAACTTCTGTCCCCTTGCATGGAACCTTCAAATAATTGAGCCGCCACGAGCCTCCTTCTCCTTGCCCACCCTCTCCCTCTGCCATCTGCTCCCTGGAGGCAGGGAAGGTCTCTGGCTATCCGTTTATGCCGTACCATAATCAGAACACCAGCATCTGTGATGGTCTCTGGGCTTCCACACTCAGCCACAGTAAAACTATATTTAGACCCTGCGTTTTCATTCCCCTGTACCAGGAGAGTCAGGTGAGAGGCACCGCTGCCTCACAGTGCCTCACGTGGCCCGTGCCCAACAGCAACAGCAAAAGCAGCCCCATCCGACACTGCCCTGGCGCCCACAGCCGGGTGGGTTATGCCAGGGGCAAGGAGCAGAGTCCCCCACACCGAGTCCCTGCAGACCTCGCGGGCACCGCGCACATCCACGCTGCACACGGAGAAAGTAGGCTGGAACCATTAGCTTCCTCCCTGCTAATTAGCAGGAGCAGACCGCTGCTCAACCTAACGAGCACGTTTCCCACATAGCKCGACAAGACAGGATTAAAGGGAACGCAGGGATGCGAGAGCCCTCCTGACCAGCTCTCTGCAGCGGCAACACCCGGCACGGGTTGACAGGCAGCGGGTGACAGGATGACTGTTCACGAGAGCTCCCCTGACAGGGCTCCCTCACCCACTGGGGCRCTGGGGTTACTCGCTCTAGGTGGTTGCCATTTTCCAACACTTTCCTGCAGCTCTGCRCTGTATCTGCCACGCGCTACAGCCAGGTTCGGTGCTTTGTGCAGATTTCTTTTGTACCTGCTGGTGTCTTGCTGCTTGCAGAGTAATTACCAGCTCTGCCCTTCTCCGCGCAYGTTGTAACGTTAAACCTGATTTTACTTGGCAGCTAGAGCTCGCTTTTCAGGCAGCTGTGAGAAAAAAAAGACCCCTTGGCTGATGCAAATAAACATGGTTTTATTTTTAATTTGTGAATTAAAACAAACAGCTTATGTTCCAGGCTGTGTAGTACACATCCATCTCAATAAAGCCCCACGCAGAGTAAAGGAGACCTTCTGGCCTCTCTGATGCTCCGTGGGATGCCTGGTTTCAGTCCTAATACTGCACACTGATAAGGATGGAAGCCTTCAGAAGCTTTTCCAACTCCCTTTTCCTTGCCCCCCTGGGAAATCTGAGGCCAACTGTGCAGACTACTGCTTCCACTGAAATAAAACAGGTTACCAGGAGGTGGAAATTAAACCTACAGCCCAGCTCAACCTACAGAGAACTGAAAGTAAACCTATGCACTAGATCTGAGTAGCCTTGTCCATGGTCTTGTCCCTCATGGTGACTTTGAGCAGATGTTACTGAGGCAGCTCTGCAAAGATCATGTTTGGGAGCTAAGTCCTAGCAACTGCAATCAGCTCTTCCCAAGCCACAGAGCCTGACTGCCCAAGCAATTTTTATCCTAGCTAGCCTAATTGCTGATGGCAATAGAGCCTAATTGCTGATGGCAATAGCCTTATTCCTAAAGAACTTATATAACTGATGCCCACCATGGAAATACAAGCTCGTGAGGACCTCACCTGGCAGAGGTTATGGAGGCACAGATCAGTGACAGCGAGGCTGATGAGGTGCCTGCAAGCCTGGCATTACAGGGCTGCTGCTCCACTCACAGCTACAGCAACAGGAGCAGCAGCAGCAGATGGAGAAGGGTTGTTCAAACAGTAGAGCCTGTCCTTCCTTCAGCACACAGCTCTAGCAGCAGATGGAAACAACTAGCGAGGAGGCTTGAGGACAGCAGTCCTGGAACGCAGCGAACACATGTGAAAGCCAAATGCAAGTGGCTCCTTTATCTTGTTGCTCCTGCCATGGCAGTATGTTGGATACATAGGTTCTTCTGCAAGTAGAACCAGTTTTCACTTACCAGAGGTTTCACTGAAGCTGTATCTTGAAGACATACAACATAGCCAAGAGGCTGGGTCCTATCGTCTCTATGTGCTGCAGTTTTCTGCCACCGATTAAACCCCAAAAGGTGGGGATGCACCGAGTATGTACTGAACTGCCAACCTCGATGTGCCTGCACATGCTGTTTTACTAGAGAGAGATGCCAAGAGCAGAGCTTTTTTTTAGCTAGAAAGGCAGGCAAAGAAAGAACTCCAAATGGTGAGATGAGGTTAGAGACTATGTGCTATACAGCAATGACACAGAATAGTGAAGGCACGGGACTTGGACAGGCTTGTCCCCAAGCCTTCTCACAGGCTTGGGGACAGGYTGTATGCATGGTGGGATGGTTTGTACATTTTATAAAAGAAATATTACAACTCTTCACCTGTTTTCTCTAGTCTGGTCCACTTGGATCAGCGACTTTACCAATGCAGCAGTTCAGATCACTCGTTTCTCTAAGCTAAATATTGCCAGCAGCAGCACTACAGAAGGGCGAGGGTTAGGATTCCGACGATTGCTCTTTGATATCACATTGGATTACTGTGACTGGAGGAAAGAAGAGAAAAATCACATTGCAGATTCACAAGCTCAGACACTGTATTCTGCATGGGGTGGATTACAAAGCTCTGGTTTGGAGTTTGGGGAAACAAGACAAGAGTCTTCATTAGTCCCCCCTGTGGATGCTCCAGCACAGCAGGATGTTGTTTCCAGTACCTCTGCCCACCAGCTCTTCCCAGCTCAGCCTGCTGCTTGTGGGAGATTTGTGGAAGCCGCCAGCCTGCTATTTTAATGCAACTCAAAGCCAACTCCTTCAGAGGACAAAATACAGTCAGAGCAAATTTCATATCTGCTTCCCCAAGGTCCAGCCAAATAAACAAACAAAAGTTTGTTTTTACAGAGCTTGGGTTAAAAAACAGAGCTTGGAAATGTACTGAGTGGAGCAATCCTTCGGCACCACCCAAAACTAGCCAGCAAATGAAAGCTCGCCAAGGCTATTAATTTGGCAGCTGGGGGGAAATGAAACCTATTGCTACCATCTGCATGAAGAAGGAAACAGGCAAGAAAAACCTTGCCATGTGAGCAGGAGAGGTTCAGAATAGCAAAGACAACAAAAAACATAGGAGACTTGTTAAACCCCTTGCCCTCATTGTTTTTTTCCTTCATCACTAAATGCTGCAGGGACATGATCAATCTATTCAAAAGAAGCTTAAAGCCAGACTCCCAGGAGCAGTGCAGGTTTTCTTACGGATTCTGGTACATTACGCCCTCCTCCCTGGTAAATCCTTAAGACAAGACAAATAGTTTGCATACTCTGAGCCCCCACAGATGGTTTGGATCTAAAAGACCTTGGGCAAACTGCAGTGGTCATGAAACCCATCCTTTCAGCTTGAATTTGAGATGCATCACTTTGCCACAGCTGTTTGGACTGCTCAGTTTGCTCAGGACCAGAACAAGCCAGGAAGCTTACCAAAAAAAAAAAAAAAAAAAAAAAAAAAAAGGATTTTGAAGGTGCTTGATCTATGTGAGCCCTTTATTCAGGTGCTTTTACCCCAAGGACAACAGTGGCTATAGTGCCTGCCATTTGAAGAAAATCTCTCTCTCAATAATCTTCCTACCGCAGTGGGGGTTAATCTTCAATCAGCTCCATCTATGGAGCTGGCCCCACAACTGCACCAAGATCTTGGGCTGGAAAGCTGGCGAGAATACCTTGGTAGAGCACCAGGAGGCTCTGGGAATTTCATTACATTTTCCATTCACCCGGCGTGTCTCCGGAAGGCCATCTACGGAAGAGAACAGAACGAGCATGTTGCCGCCCAGCCCTCTGCAGTTTCTCCTTTCACACTCACTGCCAAAGCACAAACACCCTTACCCTAGGCCAGACCTTTATACCAGCAAAAAGCAAAATCTGGTAGTACCAGCTACAAACTCTTGCCATAACCTCTACTGACCAGGTAACAAGGAGGAAACAAACCCGTCTCCCCAGCTCCAGTGGTGCTGGGCACTGATTCTCCCCTGCTTCAAACTGAAGGTACGAGAAAAATAAAGCATTCCAGCACTGTCCACTGCTGGCATCCTCCCTTGGAGACTGGGCAGCCAGGCTGGTACATGTCAGGGCCTGTTGTTGCAGCCTGGAGAGGCTATTCCTGGACCAGCTCTCTCAGCTGCCCCTTGCAATGGTGCTGTGGCAGTCCAGCCTGCACATCATACCCCTTCCTTGAGCCCTGTATGAAGCTGCAATTAGCAGCGCTGGCAGGGGTGAGGGGTAAGGAATTTATCAGCTCTGCAGGTAATTTCAGAGAGGGCACATRCAAATGCAGCTCAGCTGGATTCACTCATCTCCTCATCAGAGCAGATGTGAGGATATCCGGTGACCTTGCTGAAAACAGATTCACCTAGAGAGATTCAGAGGTTTGTACCAAAACCCAGAGTTCTTCTGGATAACATTTTTCACAAAAGTGAAAATCTCCTTGCAAGCAAAGAAGCCTTCTGCAAATAACAGACCAACACCAGGAGCACAGAAATCACCTCCATGCTGAGAGGCTGCACTGAACATTTCTGTAGGCGCTCCAAATAGCAGGGAAAGGACTCAGGAATCCTGACTCCAAGGTCTGATAGGGACCATTGCCTCCTTACAGCAGGATATTTGTCACCTTTTTTGTATGTTCTCATGACCTGTGGGAATAAAGGGCAACCAGACAAACTTCCAGCCCCAGACTTCTGGGCACCACTTAGCACACGAAGGAGGGCACCGGGGTTTGGTGCTGTGCCCTACCTTGCTTTATGCCACACTCCAGAGGAGAAGAGACACCAGGTCCCAGGAGTTCCCAGTGTGCGAGCACTCACAGTGGGATGTGCTGAGAGCAGGGGTTGCTGTGGTGTAAGCAAACTGTCTTAACTCCAACTTAAAACTGAGCTTCTGTTTCAAGTCAGATTTTCCCTGATGCGCCTCATCCTGCCCAGAGACTAAAATAGAGAAAGTGAGAAAACAGACCTTTATTACCAACTGCAGTCCCCACTGCCCAGCAACCAGCTCTGCACTCCATGTTAGCCTTGCATAAAGAGAAAATAATAAAAACCCAACAAGCCACACTAGCCACAAAATAAAACACAGACAGCACAAGCTTTTATGCTGCTCAGGCAGCAGTCCCCACGTGTGTGCACGCTGAGCAGAGGGAGCTTGTCCTACAGACACTTTCCAGCCTTTGCTGCTGCTCCGTCTGCCCGTGCAGCGGCGGTGCCGAGGCAGGGGGTGGGCAGCCTGCGGTCCAGACACTGTCATTAGGGAAGCTGGGGCTCTGCTCTCCTGTCTGCACTGCTCAACAGGGTGATGCCTCTGCAGGCTCCCTGGGTTCTTACATTTGCAAGTGGTTTCATTACTGGAAAAGAAAACAAAAGGGAGTAYATACAGTGGTAACTAAAACAGTTACAGCAGAGTTAATGTGCCAGCCTGGTGCATRGGTGACAGGCATCAGAAACACTGCAGCTTGCCACTGGCACTGTCTGCCATAGTTACCCTGAAGCAAATTGTGGTTACACTGTGCTCCATATACTGCTTTGGATTTCCATCAGCTCCAAACACATCTCAGACAAGACACTGGGCCTGCTTCTACCCCTCTTGATGTCCACAGCAAGGCCTCAAGGGTCCAAAGCAAGACTTCAGGGGTCTGAAGTCCACATAGGTCTGCTTATATGAACTTGGTATTTAACAAACGATTTGGATGASCCAAGGTAAATAGGCAAGACTGATACCACGGAACGCTGAGAAGCTGTTTTCACTGRAACTGCGAGGAGCACATTAGCCCTGAGGGAGAAGCAGAAATCTCTCGACTCTATAAAAAGACCTGCTCTCTATAAGGAGATRTGAGCATCGCATCTCCCCAGTCAACCAGAGATACCTACCCGCTTTCCTCCCACCCACCATGGGTTGCACTATTGCAGGTTGCAGGACAAAAGCACCTTTAAGCACCTCTCATCCCTTCTCGCTCCTGCACGAGCGGCTTGGGGGGCATCATTGCCCCTGTCTGCCAGGGACACGGCAGTGCCCACGGCCGGCAGCCCCTGGGACACGGGAGCCCAGGAGGCTGTGCTCGGGGGCGCGTGCTCAACCTCTGGCATATAACCCTGCAACACAATCTGCCCCAWTCCCATGTGGGGCGTCCCCTTTCTGCCGCCTACACTGCCCAGCATGGGCGCAAGCTTATCCTGCTCGCCRAGGGCTGTGGCTTGGCCATCTCCAAAGTGAAATTCATCCATCCTTTGTGGCATGCCAAGAGGACATCTCCACCCATCTGCCTAGGCTAGGTGGGATTTCRGGGTGGACAACTTCTGCAGCTGCCAGTGTGGCATTAACACCCCTAACTCCCCTGACACAAGCAGTGAGGAGCCAATTAGGAGCCCAAAAACCCATGAGGATCTTCCCCGAGACAGGCCAGCTCCTGGAAGGGAGTGGGGAGGCACATGGAGCCGAGCTCRCAGCCCGCCACAAAGAGCTTCTGTTTCCCAACACTGTAGCAGAGGGAGAGAAAAGGAGCCGTCTCCGGCCACGTGGCGGGTCAAACCACCGCCCAGTTTGCTGGCAACCTCTAAAGTTGAGCTCTGCTCCAAGCCAGCAGTGAATCATCCCTGGCAGGTAAGAATGATGTTAATTTACGATATGCCAAGTGCAAGCAGATCTTTTTGGTGGCAGTCCAGCAGTTTTAGTCTTATTAACACACGGCGCTGGCTCAGGTTACAGCCGCACGCGTTCAACGCCAGCAAGTGGCATTTTAAACAATGACAAACTCTGGGACAATCACTCCTGGTGCGGGGCCACGGGCAGCACAGGGAAGGTCAGGAGGCCGATAACCTGCTTGGTGCGAGGGCGATACGCGGCCGCCCGGGTTGCTGCAGGGGCTTTAAACCGTCTGAAGGACACTGCCAGGGATCATTTTAACCCATTAAGCTGCTTACGCCTTCCCTTATACTGATTTGAACTTCAGGAGAGTATTAAATCTTAAAGAGCTTAGTCATCCATCTTGGGGAAGGCTCCTGCTGCACGCAGGCTCTCCCCTTGCTGCGCTACCCAAGCGCACAGCCCTGCTCTAAATGCCGACAGACACGAATGCGAGACCCCTCTGGCAGCTGAACCCGGCTCCTGCAGCCCAAAAGCAGCCAGCTTTAAATTACCACATTGCCCAAGGGCTGCAAGTCGTGCAGGGAAACAGGAGCGGGGGCTCCAAGGGGGAGCACAAACCCCTGCCTGCGGTGCAGCGCGACAGGCGCTTCGGAGAGCGAGCAGGGGAAAGGGCAGAGAGGAGAACACCTCCTCGCCAGGCCCTTCSCTGCCAGCCGCACCACGGAGACAAGAAAATGCATTGCTGAGTCCCTGGGGCTTGCACGGCCTCCAGGGAACACAAGCCACAGCCAGGGCTGCAGGAAAAAAAGCTACTTCTGAATGCAGCTTCTTACCTTGACACTTGGGCAGAGCAGTCCAAGGCACTCCAGCCAGCCCAGAAAATGGGACCACTGAGACATAAAAGGCCTTTTTAATTGCAGAAAATGTTGCTATTCCAACCAAGCCAYGTATCAAGACTGCATTTCTAAATTTGAAACAAATTCAGAATAAAACTTTCGAAGCATCAAATGACAGATGTTTTAGGGGAAAACAGTAGAATATGATCTGACATGTAACCTTTACAAAGCTGTGTTTCCCAATCAAATGTTTTCAGAATTTTTAGATTCTTCTCCTCAATGTCTTTTCTTGCAAGTAAAATTCTCATTTTCCAACCASATACTTCCCAAAGAAAAGAATTTTAAACAATAAACGAGGTCCCATTAAATGAATAAGGGTTTTGCTAGATACAATCCAGAAGAGAAGGGTATATATTTACAAAAAAATAACCATTTCTTTGTAACAGCTAAAAAAAAAAGATGTAAATTCTGGGTATGTGCATGTATTTATTCAAAACAAGGCACATTTATGTGGATGCTCTTACTCCTGAATATAAAATTATGCAAGAATAGTTAAACCCACCGCTAAGGTCCTAGGCTCCTGCCTGGAAAAGAAGTTGCAGATACTCCTTCTGCCTCGTGCTGCTTCTTGCTGCATGACACACCTGATCCCCCTGGATAAACCTTGCTGAGCTCCCTAGTGAGTAAAGCACTAGTCCCTGCACGCCCATTCACACCTCATGATAATGCTTCCAGGAGAGGGATTGGGATGAATATTCCCAATGTCGACAGCTCGGGGCCATGGATGGACTAGGATGTTGCCACGGACTGTCCCATGTGCTAGGCACTGCCATGGAAGGAGGGGTACCATGGCAGCCCTGACCTGCAGAGAAATTTCTACCAAAGAGGAATGAGTCTCTACACCATTTAAGGTTCCTTGAGGAAAGGAATAAAAGGAGATATTTAGGGAGTATTTTCAATCCAAAACTCAAACCTCCTATCCTCATAGGAATCAGAGAGAATAGAAGAACTTGGAACCCGGATTTGACAGTGGAAGCACTGGATTAGATACTGCTAAATCTAAAAATGCGATAAAGGCACTGACTTAATTAAATAAATTGGATATCCTCTACTGACCTGCAGCTGGAACAGACTGCGTGTTTATGATTTACATAATCATATCTCTGTAAAATGATGTGCTCTCACCTGATGAAACTTTTCTCATTCTCATCTACCATCGGTGAACTGCAGTCCACAGCCAGAGTTTGTGTACCGACTGTAATGGAACATTGTTCTTAGTGAGGACTGAGAATAAGAAGGACTGTTGTTTTAGACTATACAGGAAGAAAAACAAAAGTAGGTGTTAATGAAATATAAACGTAATAAGCCGAGTAGAAGTATGAAATCAATCCTTAGACCTCAACCCTGCRAAGACGTAAGATACTGACTTCCTATTGCAGCAGTTGCTACATTCTTATGAGAGAAAGAAAGATACAGAAGAGTAAAGGGAATATATGGAAAAAAAAGTCCCACTTATTTGCCGTCCCAAAAATAAAACAAAACAACACAAAGAAAATCTCTAGTGTATCACAAATGTGGGCTTCTCCACTGTGTAGACTCACCGCTTTTYATCCTATTTTCAAAGGAGTACTTACCTAGAATTCATATGGGAGACCTTGCCAGCCCTCTTTGAAGCTAGACTTTCTGAAGAAAATCAAATCGTTTTTCCTGGTAATTCTTCTCTTCATGTATCGTCTACATTGACTTTGGCTTTTTACAAAATCAAATTAAGAGAGCCAGCAGAGTCAGGACAAAAGTAAAGGCAGCCAAATTCAAGTCCAGGCTCACACTGTCTCGAAATTTCAGTGCCAGCAAAGCAATCACAATTATCAGAAACTGATCCCAGATTATTCAAGCTTAATTCTTCTAATTACTTTAACAATAAAAATCAATTATTAGAACTCTAAGCATAAAGAAAACATACTAAGATTAATAATAATAGCCACAAGAGTGGAGTTACAGGAGCCAGAGAGTCAATCAACAGAATCAGAATGAGGCACATTTCCTACCACCATTAGTCAATACTTGTCTCCAGGAGAAGAAAAAAAAAATCCAAACCAACACAAAGAAAAATAGCGGTTAAGTTTTTAAACATATTTTTCATAAGATCCACACAATGTTCACAGTATCTTCAGATCATTTCCCAAATTTATGAAGATTATATTGCATTCTAGTCTCGCTCAGGCAAGGTAGTCACAATTGGCTTAGTGTCACCTGCACATTTAATAAATAAATACACTTAATTCTTTCACTGATGATGTAAACGACAGAGCTGAAAAGCTCCAGCATCAGGGCAGACCACTGTCTAGCTCTACCAGCTCACTCCTTCCAGCTGGAAGGAAAGAAATGAAGGCTGCTTCCCAGGCAGTTTTACATGTTCTTCACAGATTCATCCAGAGTATTTTACATTACCGAATTAACAGTTTTTGATTATCTAACCAAAAAAGCATCACAAAGAAGTCAATGCCACCATTGTATTCCTTGGATCACACTTTCCAATAACTACCTGCTCCCAAAATTGTGGTAACGACCTTTGTCAGGGATTCATCACACCAAACAGCACACAGCTAGGTATAAATACAGCAAAAGGGGGCAAGCAGAAGTAAATTCTTCCTAAACATCCTACAGACAACACAGTGCCAGAAATGTACCTTTTTGTTACTTTGTGGTGGTAAGATTAGCACAGACTCTTCAGGATCCATCTGGAAAAGACTGTGCTGTTATTGTTCACATTTAGCCTTCCAGTGGACCTTATCTGCACCACAGTGGAATTTAGCAAGGCATTTGGGCGTTCTTATTATAACAGCTTCACTTGCTATTACGAAAGCAATTTCACATAACATTCATAGTACCAGATCGATACTAACTGCATATTGCATTTTATATTGCAGTGCCTATAGTCGCATTTAGAAACAGAACAGCCATCCACAACTGGCAGCTTTCTTTGACACAGAGAGCCAGTCAACATTTATATTCCTCATGAATAAACAACATATTATCAGGACTCCCAAGAAAGTAGACCTTGATTGCCACCTGGAAAGCATCATCAGAAGGTCAAATAACTTCATCTCCAACAACAAAATTGCTTCCATCTTTGAGACTTGAGACCTCTCAAAAATGCATCAAGACTTTCTACTGAGGACTGGGAGACACCTGAAGAACGTAACGGGTCTTGAAAATCCATGCTATTAGGATTTTTATTAACTAAAACTACCAAAAGTTAAGACAGTGCCTATTTCAACTGGCCAACCCTTGCTCTCTTGTTGAAGTAGCAGACCTGCTACTGATAGTTGTAAATGGCTACTCCTAAAGGAAGCGCCTGAGCTGCTTCTATGGAACATGGACAGGACTCCTCAATGGAGAAGAAAAAGGCCAAGGCCTCTCCTGTCACATTATGTGAACACCAAAGCTGCAGGACAGTCACTGTGGTTCACTTGGGCTCTCAAGCCCCGAGACTGATGTCATCACACAGAACAGCCCTAAACCTTGGCTTAGAAGTCACAAAACAGCCAGAGACTTTCCAAGCGAGATCCTCGCCTTTTCTCATTTCCTGCATACAGTAGCATTATTCAGCCACAGAAGTTTCCACTGAGCTTGCATTTATGTCAGCCACTTTTAATTGCAAAGGAAAAGGATGTTAAATTCTCTCCTTTGTTTTTTAATTCATAAAGGACAGACCAGTGCATGGCAAGAGTTATAGGTTAAGGGTTTGTTCTCCCTGCCTAGTCTCACTTAAGGGACTTGCATCATCCTCCCAGCAGAATACAAATAAAGGAGCTCACTTACCTTGCAAAATTGTAGGAAAATTTAGTTGTCATTTTTAAAAGACTACAAGGACAAATCACGGTAAATTTACTTGCAAAAAAGGACAAGGGAAATCTGAATGGTTTCTAACACCTTCAAGACATCGCTGTAAGTTAATTCAGAGTCATCTTGTCTAATTCAGGGTCTCACTTAAGAAAATGAACTAGTGTTGTTCTAATAACATGTACACTAATTCAGAGACCAATCTGCTTATTCTTGGCAGCCTTGTCCCAGTGATAACTGTTGGATGGGCAAAAAAGTCTGCTGAATGCTGCTTATGGAACCATAGCCACATCTATGGACTACTAGGGTGACCCATAATACTGCCCTATTGAAAATTATTCTTCTTTTCATCCACAGAAAGGTGTGAAGTAATGCTTCCACATGAGGTTTGTTCATATTACACAGTATCTGGCAAGCTACATGATCTGTTGGAGACAGAGCAATTAAGTGAATTAAAGCAGTATTTTGAACTTAGCGAAAGTATTTTGAAAAGTTTCCTCCTCCTCCTCCTCCTCCTCACTCCCTGTGCTGGGATAGAAGACTTGGCAGTTAATTAAGTCAATGCAAATGACCTGGAATAAAAAATTATACACTACATGCTAACATAGCTTAGCGGCCTCCGGAGCCAAAGTTTAGTCAACTTCAATGGACTCCAACTCTTATCCAAAAATATAGTTTATTAACAAACACAATAAATTGCACTACGAACTTTAAATAAAACATCTAGCAGGCTCACTTTCACACTAGTTGACATTTGGTTAATACAGAGTTAAAAGCAATACATAGATGTTTTTGACAGACATAGACTGAAGTGAGTTGTAATCCAAGCTCAAACTGTAGTCCAAAGACAGGCACATGTAGCAAAAGCAATGGAGACTTCACATGAACCTTGCCATGTCTTTCCACCAGACCTTTGGTCTCTTACAAAATAGGTCTGTAATACAAAGAGTAATAAAAATTCTGGATTCAATTTCCTCAGCCTCTTCCATCACAAATTAACATTTTGCAATAATGTGAGGAGCACGAAGAGGGAGGTAAGAGGCAAAGAAAATTACATCTTGGAATTACGTAAATTCAGCTGCAGATAGAAAGGTTGCCTAACAACAGGCATGGACTTCAGTCTCATTGTCCCAACTTTTTCAAGGAAGATCATGACAGTAAAACGCATTCTTCTCTCATCACTTAAGCTTGATCCAGCTCCCACTGACATCAAGGCAAAAGTCCTTCTGTTATCAGCAGTGCTTGGATGGGGCCTCAGCGGCCTTCACAACAACAACAACAACAGTCACCTTCTCCACTGGAAGTTTTGTCACCGTCCRGTCTTCAACTTGGCTGTGGTGTCAGTAAAACCTGACAAACTGTTACCACACGGGGGATTACAACAGTCTTCTCCTCCCTTCTTGCCAGAAAATGGGATTCAGCAGAATTTGATATTAAGAATTGCAGCCAACTTGGCATTAAGTTGCTCCACGCTGCTCAGTATAAGATCTTGACCTCATCACAATGAAGTAAATAGGAGGTTTGTAATAAACTTCAATACAAKCCCAATAGAAAAATACTCACTTCTTGATACTAGAGCTTGTTTTTTGCACAAGAGAAGACATTTGTATTTGTGATCCTCTACGGTGGGAGTAGCAGGAAGGTTCCCAAGTACCATATTCCAAAAGTAACAACACCCAGTATAAAACTGCTCAATGAGAATTTTCAAACAAAGCTAGAGATTCCTGCATTTCCTTCATGGCAAAGCAAAAGCTTATCACTGCAAGCACAGCCCAGTAGTGTCTCACTACTAATAATGACTGTTATCACAAGAAATAAAAATTATGGCTGTGCTCCCATACAATTAATCTTAGAAAAAATTATAGGAATATCGATGGGTTGAAAAACTATAACCCATCCTCTCATAACTTCTGGTATATATTAAAAAAAATAGAGACAGAAACTTCCCCTGGACCCACCCTAAGCAAAGAGGTGAGATCTACTTTTACGATACAGAAAACCTTACAAATGGTGTTTTTTATACAGCTGACACCAGGTTCTAAAAACTCGAGGAGAAATTGATCTCAGAATGAACAGGCCTGATCAACAAGAGCAATCAATCCAACCAACTTAAAAGTAAATGCRTTAAAGAGGAGTCACAAAGTAGTGAACTTGCATAAAAGAATCCTAGTGATGCCCAGTTCAATCGGCAACAAGCTCCCTCCCCTCKGTGCGACTTGCATAGTGGGCTCCTCAGGTTAACTAGTAGGAACTACTGTTACAGTAGAAAAACAATAAAAAAAAAGGATGAGTGAGAAGGGAGTTATTTTAATCTAGAACAGTGTCACCTAATCATATAGGTGAATCCAAACACTGTTTGTAACAAAAACAGAGACATGAATTTAAGCTACATTTTAAGTCTATATATTGGCTTTCCTCTTCCTTCTTAAAAAAAATAGGGTATGACATTTCAGCTTCTATTGCATGCTTAAGTCATTTATTCATTGAACATTCCATTCTTGATATATCATCTATCAAAATGTTAGTTAAGATTCATCCTGCTTATAGGACAAATCAAAATTTCTTCTGCTGAACTTCACTTGCAGACAATGATAAAGATGCTGATACGAAGCCAATGAAAAATAATTAGATTGTGGAAAAAATGTCAAGCCCCACTCTTACTGTTTGACTCTTAATAAAACAAAAGTCTATACTTTTTAAATGGCCAAAAGATTTAACTGCAAAATACCATTAACAGAATTCAGAAATAAACTTGTTTGAAACAAAGTCTATGAGTTGCTAAGGATAAAAACAAAATTAAAACAGTAAAATAAACTGCCAACAAAGCATCTCCTCCAAAGAATACAGAGGAAACCATAATAAAAATGATAATGAAAAGACATGATCAGAATATTGCATCAATAATTAACATGTGTAGTAAAGCAGTGGTTTGGCAGAATATTTTGAACCATTATTTTCTGCGTAACAATATTTTACTTAAAGGGGGGACTAGTATGTGAAATCAGGTGCCATTTTAAAATGGGTGTGTTTCATATAGCTTTTTTTCTGTTTACCAATACACACCTGTTAAAATGCCAGGTCAATCACAACAGCTCTACTCCAAAAGCTATAAGCACATCACATAGGACTGTAGGGCAAATTAAACCATTTAATGACATCTGCATGTGCCATCCATTCAAATACTGGATTTTGTACTACACTTGCTCATTTCTGATACAGGCATATAACGAAGATAGGCAATTTATACCTCAAATTTGTAGTAATGCAGAAAAAAAACAGCTGGAGATTCATATTGCAGCTTCTATGGTAATCCCCACTTGGTATGAAAGCCTGTTGGGGGTACCAAAATGAAACATTAGGAATTAGTTACAGAGAATAAGAAATCCAATAGTACAAAGTCTTCTTGGGACAGGGCTCTTTCCCCTACTGCAAAGCAGTTTTATTAAGTGGGATTTATTTTAGAAAGTTTCACAATTCTTAAAAAGTAGTGATACTTGCATTCCTGAAGGATTAAGTTCTACATTTCTTAATGCTAATTCAACTCTCTGAAACCAGCCCAGCAGAACYAGCAGGGCTTTTACAAGTAACATGCACAACCTAAAAATTCAACCCCCAAAACCTGCCTTTTTGGTACTCTTTTAAGCTTTTAAGATACTCTATGCATTGAAGAGATGCCAGGAAGCTTGCAGCAGGAACAAATGCTTCTTTGGCAAAAGGAAAACATTTTAATGCCCCCTCCCTTCAAAGTATGTGCACCTCACCACAACATATGCTAATATACTACCAAATAAGCCTCTTTATCTTGCCATATTTAAACAAACCGTTTCATTCATATCTATTTCAGAGTGCAACTAACTACTGCACAGAGCAGAACACTGTTAAATCAACATGTGGTTTATACCTAAGAATAAATCATGAAGACATTGTATTAAAAATTTATATATTCCAAAACAAGTCAAGGGGGAGTGACTTTATATAAGCTGTTTCAGTGTAAAATTAAACGTTTAAGTTCTTCAGATATTTTGGGCCTTTTAACCATCCTTTGTCCTTTATTTAAAATGAATATGATCAAACAAAAAGATTCCCACAAAGATGGCAAGGGGAATTTTGTGCTAAATCCGCTATTAACATGCTAACACAGATGTTACAGCCCTTTTGGGAGTATCCCCAATGTATGCATATATGCCTGCACATCAGCATACACATACTGCCCTCCCCTCCTGCACCTTCTCTGAGGTTATAGCGCTCAGATATGAGCCAAATGCCCAACCAAGAAAAGGAGGAAGAACTGCTCTTTGGCTCTTTCCAGGCCTATGGTCTGCACTTAAGATATAAATACAAATATTTACGCTTGTATTACTATTTTATCCAAGTGAAACTGGTATTTAAAGTTGTCTTCWTCCTAAAGAACTCAAAGAAGAGGGAAAGTGTTTTCTAAAAAACCCAAGATGAAAATAAGGAAAACACATCCCTAAACAAGCTGGAGAAAGACCACTTAGTGTAGGTATCAGTATCAGCCTTCATTACCAAAACAGGTACTTTAGTCTCTGCACATATCTTCATTATGCCAAGGAAATCAGTGCGACTTGTAATGGTATCAGAAAGAAAAACCTGCTGTGAACACACAGATTTAAATACCAGTTAGCTAACCCGAGATTCAGTCTACAACTAGTAAAACTGCATTGGGAAAACTACTAAGACAAATGGGAGAAAATAAAGTCAAGTTCTATGGGAGAGTCCCTGTGATCCTTCAAAGGTTTCTCTCAGCTTAGATGTATACAACTGCCTCCCASTACAGGTGCAGGAGGGTTGTGCAGATTAATAATTGAAAATTGGCTTGTGAGAATTCTTTTTTTTTTAAACTATAGGTCAATTAAACATTGTTAGAATTGGTGTCATTTGAAAACTGGCACACTTGAAAAATACTGGAAAACTGGARATAGGACTCGTGATTTTGTTTGGTTTGCATGCTGCTTTGGAGGAGAGAGAAGTTAATGCTTGTAAAAGCCTGGTATTTACGCTTCCAAAAAGTTTCTGCAGTTCATCCAACCTTGATAGGGCAGGAATTAAGAGCCTCTCCGTGTTCCCGAGCGGGCACGTCGGCTGCTTTGGCACACACGCACGCAGCACACAGTATTCCAGCACCAACGGGCTACGCTGTCTAATGCGGYTTGAAGCTGGCCGGGCTCCTGAGCAGCTTTGAGTGTTTATCAACTCAGTAGGTCAAAAGTCTGCAGACACTGGGTGGAGCAGCAGTATGCCACAAAACTAACAGTTGTCCTCCTGCAGAGAGAGAGAGAGAAAATAAAGCGGGGGTGGGAGGGAAGAAGAGTTGTCAAGATTAAAGCTACTGGCCCCATTCCACAGCAGACAATATGATGGTTTGTAGAAGTGTTACAGGGATTAGCCTGTTTCAACACTTTAGCAAGAGAGGCTTCATTTGCTGTATACGAGTGAGGGATAAGGCAGCAGGGAAACGCTGCGGGGGTTCTCAAAACCCTCCTGGTTTTGCTTTGTGCTCTGTCTGAAGAAGGGCAGCAGTTCCTCTCTGCAGAGGGTGGGGTTGGCTGTTACAGCCAGGAGGTTTAGGAGCTGAAATGAAAATAGCTGCTGGGAGTGCTTTGATTCAGCCTTGCTCGTGTGTCTCCTAAACTGCTGCTCATAGGCATGAAATAACTCAAGTGCAGCATCCTCCTGCAGTTCAGCTGAGTGAGTGACGGGCTCCAGATCCTCGCAGGGGCTGAGGGACCGGCTGTGCTGCCCACAGCAGCTCAGACACCACCAGAGATGGCCACAGGAAAGCACCGTACCGGCCTTCTGGTGCTGCGGTGTGACCCTCCCCAGCCTGGCAGCGACCTAGATAGCAGCTTGAAAAACATTAAAATCTGTTTTCTCCTAATGCACAAATCGAACTGTACCCAGCGCTCATGTCATCTCTGCRTTTTCACATATAGAGATTGAGTTCAACACTTGACTCTCCCTTCCTGTAAGAGGATACAGCCTGTGATACAGAAATCCAGACAGCAGTTACTGGCACGAACGTGGCATGTGCTAATCAGTACTGCTCAAATGTTCAGGACCCTTTCCCTGCGTGTTTTCATGGTCACCATAAGCTCTTTAGAGCTGCAGCCCTGTCCTTCACATCTTCATAAACCAGCTATCACACCTCTGCCATTCCCTATAATCTTCCCGTGTCAAGTGCGAGAGCTAGGGAGATAAGGATGACAGCCTCTTTAGATCTCCCTTTCTCTGGATTTGCATCAAATGTCAGCTACTCAAGATGAATTCATTACTGCATTTTGCAAAAACACTGTACATTCTTGTTTAAGGGAGGGCATGATCATTTACATTAGATAATTAAGATATCCAGTTCATGTCTTTTTTCAATAAGTGAAAATTAGACAGAAATAAAAGTTTAGCTGATATACTTTAGAATGACAATATGGTGTTCATCCAGACAAAGTCTATTTTTGTCAATTTTAATATTATAATTCCTAAACAATAAAGGTGTGTGTTAATACACCTATCAYGCTATACTCTAAGCTTTACAATGAATAAAAATTAGAAATCAGAACTTGCTTATTTTGGGGGGGCAGACTCCGGTTTACTGTGGTCTCCTACTGTTGGCTTAAGATAATATAAGGATTTAGTGATAAGCAGATTCCCATCAGCATCTTAAAATATTATATCACTCTACYGGGCTTGAAAGAAATTATTGATTACGTATTTGTTACATCTTACACCATTTTAAATATAAAAACGAATGTGGGAGCAATTTTATTTGAATCAGCATGAGGTCCATTGAATTTAAACATCCGAGTGAACTGTAATACAAAGACAAGTTAAAGAATACCATCTCATAAGCAAGAGAGCTTTTTTAAAAAGCTGTTTTTTCCAAAAGAGCATTTATGCAGCCTTCCGGCTGCTGCCTMGATTTGACAGACAAAAGTTGTTTTCATTTCATAAAGTTGAATTGCTTACAAATCAGATACCTAATATGCCAAAAACCCACAGCAAAATAGACTGTGATTTAGCTGTGGAAAAATGACTAATACCATCAACGAGAATCAACAGTTACACTCTTTTTTTTTTTGTAAACATTCTCCTTATTGAAAAGCAGCGTCTTTTTATTGTTGTACAAATCACTGAATTTCAGCAGGGCAAGAACTGTGCAGCATCTTGCGCRTTATATGAACCAAAAATTAATTTGCAGAAACATTTTTTTTTWAAATCACCTTCCTTTCTGCTCCACYATCTCTAAGGAGATGCTGTTTAAGAAATGTCTTGCTATGACTTCTCTWTAAGAACCTGAACAACACATTTGCTTGTTTAACCCCAAGTGACTTTTCTTTATAGCAAACTAGGTTTCAAACAGTACTGTAGTTTTGTTTGAATTATACCAGCAATGAATGGGACAAAGCCTCCTTGTTGTTCAGTTTTAAGACCTTATTTCATGCAGGGTAAGAGAATTTTACATTTCCTTCCACTGTCCAAATACTTGTAGCACTGCTATTTTGATGACATTCTGATACATTCTGCAAAGGGGACTCTCCTCCAAAGAGAAGGAAAATAAGAGAATTTCAAAGCAAAGCAAATAAAAGCCCCCAGGAAATTCAAATGAGGGATGCATGGCAAGATGATGATGGTGCTCTCAGCCAGTTTAGCACTCAGGAGCAAGGATATAAGGATCTGTGTGAACTTTTACGTTTTTCACTGGCACATACTCAACTTGCATCTTTTAATGTTGGGTTCACAATCAAAAATTAACATACTCTTATTATTTCTTGCACTTTTCACAAGTATCTTAAACCTAAGTGGCAGGCACCACTTCTTATATAGAATATGGCAATTTCTCTCTCCCATGCTCTTGCAAAAAGGGAAAGGGCACAGTCAGCTGAGTGATACCAGAGGAAAAATGAAGCAAAAACATAATGAAAATATCTAATCCTAATGCTAATATTCAGTAATTTTTCAATTCAAGCAAATTTGAAAAAAAGTTGGATCTGAAATATAGAGGAAACCTCTCTGRAAAAGTATGGCTGTTCCAGGGTGCTGAATCCTGTCATCTTCACAGATTAAGTCTAGAAATTTAAGTAGAATGAAATCTCTCTGATTTTTTTTTCATTGCAGAATGTGTATTTGTTAATATTACAGCTGCTGCCAGGCCGCAGCATCAACCAAGACTAATAGGGGATAGGAAAATAATCACTGCAAGATGATTGTGTTCAGTCAGAGTATTTTAAAGTTTTTTTCTGTATGGGGGCAATACTCCCTGAATCACCCCCAGTTTTGAGTTCTGCAAGTCTGCGTAGGCTTCTRAGCTTGACTAGAGAAGCCTGCAGGCACATTCACAACTGCTATCATCATAAAAACTGAAATATTTAACAAGTGTTTCTTGGCAAGCCACTTTTTTAAAATGCAGAATGCTTCTACGGCATGTCTCTAATGTGTTAGCATGGAAAAAATATTTTAACTGCAGAATATTCTAATTAAACTGTGGCTTTATAGTTTTTTTTTTTTCTTCTTTCTTGACCTTTAATTCTAGAACTCTATTTATTTGGTGGTGGCATTCTCCTCAAGTCTGGCTTGAAAGCATCAGGGGAAGTTTGAGTGTTAGGCAATGTATCCTGTCTGGGCAAAGAAGTGCCATCCAAGTGCTGACTACTGCAAACAGGTCAATCCCTTCCTACCAAAGTCCTTCACTAATATCAATCTGAAACACAGAAGTGATGCACAACCCTCGTCTTATGGCAGTTTACTGGGTGCCTTGCAAATAAAAGATTTGACAACTTGTAGGAGAGGAGCTTTAGATCTGAAAGCTTGCTAATCTTAAAAAAAATCCCACTTTGCTCCATAAAGGTGATTTTTTTTTTCCCCTAAATGAAATCCCAGTTTAATTTCCTGCATAATTACCCTTGATGCAATCCGGCCATTGGAGTTTCCCTCAAGGGAAAGAGCTTCGGGTAGACAATGGTAAACATGGGCTGGCTGCAACGATGGCAGTGTCCCAAGGGACAGTGCAGCAATTCCAAGAGGCTTTTGGGTAATGAGATCGGAGTCAGAAAGTTCAAGTCTAGGGAAGAGAAGGAACAAGAAAGCCTTGTAACAAAACAACTGCACCATCAAGGCAAACACAATAAGCACAATTCATGAACAACTGAGAAAAAAGTCAGGTCTCACTTTCTCAAAGCGGTCAGAAGAACAGCCAGCTAAAGTACATTATCCACAATCAAGGTGAAATACATCATGTTCTCATTGAATAAAGTTCAAAGACGTAAAAGTTAGAAAAACCCTGCAGGTGTAAGATTAAGAGGGCCCACATACCCCTCTGAAGATACTGTTGATCAAATGATAAAAAGCAGTAGTATGTCACCTAGCATTCTTAGACACAGAGATTCTGGAGGACTTGGCCTGGAGAGTTGTTAGCATCATGTATTTATAATCTGGACAAGTATTTAATAATAAACAAGAAGGCAAAAATCTAGAAAGGACATCAGTATTATTTTACTGAAATCTTTCAGCAGCCAATCCAGCAGGATAGTTAAGCTCACTCAAAAGCCCAAACTCCACCATCAGCAAAAAGGGATCTCTAATATTTAGCATTAATTGAAATACTATCCAGCCCAGTGCAATCCTCATAGCAAGCAGGCTACTCCAGTACGATCAATACGTTCACAGTCTCTCAGGAATGCCCCCACAGTTCAACAGAAGCTACAGTCATTTCATGGGAAGAACCAATCATATTTTTTTTTCAAGCTTAACCCAAGTCAGTTATTATTTTATAAATTAAAACCAACAGGTTAATCTCTGTCTGAAAACTCTGTCTGTCTGAGAGCCAAGACACATGAATGAGTTTAGGTGCTGAGTAATCAGGACAAGATGCAGTATCTGATAAATCAGGTTTGAGATAACAGACTAGTTTCAGCTTTCAAACACTGTAAGGTTTAATCCCATGCACAATGTTCTACAACATCACTTTGGGATGACAGGTTTGACAAACAGAAAAAGTTGTCTAGCCACTTTCATACTTATCTAGAGGCAGCCGAGCATTTAACAGCATGTTTAACGTTGCAAATTTAAGCAATTTAAGCGATAGATCAAACCTGCAGCTTTCATCATGTGTCCCTTGCTTCCCAAGCCACCATTATCTTATCCCTGACTATGCTTTATTCATGTCTCAATGAAATCTGGGTGTCACCAGTAGTAATGCACACCATCTGTCATAAGGTCCCTCAGAAGAAGAGATATGAAGSCTATATAGTACAGAACATTCTTCCTAGTTGGAAATAGGAGTTATAATGATGCTTCATAATCTTTTTCAAGTTCTCCACCTTCATTGTAACCAGATATGATCTTCAGATCCTTGTATAAACCTCCTACAAACTTCCTTAAATGGATTTTGCAATGCTGGCCTGTTATTCTCAAACCAAGCGTCACCTATGTCTTCAAGAGCCATAGTCTCACAGTCATATTTCAGAAATCACTGTGCATGTCATTACTTTTGCTGCTGAGGCCATGGAGAATGCCAGCTCCTCGGATGCTCTTCCTGGCATGGGCACAGTTCAGCACGTGGGACTTCCTCCAGCAGCTTGAATCCAAGGGATCCTTTGCTGGAACCCTCTTATCTTTTTACTGTAACTTTCCACCCTTCCAGCCTTCTCCTTTCACCTCTGACAAATTTCCAGATTGCCACGAATAGGAGAGATTCTCAAAGCCCCGAAATCTGAGAAAATCTGAATCTGCAGCTAATTCTCAGATATCAGCAGCTCATGTGACAGCACGACATAGAACCAGAGGAGCCGAGGGCCAGCTCACAACCAAGAGTCTGAACTGGGGCAGAACTAAAGCAGCTCAGCTGTCAGGCTGCACCCAAATGGCCAGCGGCTGCTAACACTGCCTTTGCCTTATGTACAAGCCTGCCAGTTGAGCAGTGTGCTGCCTGGCAAGGAGCTGCATTGTTGGCTGATGCATCTAATCTTGCCTCAGGAAGAGCATTTCTCATCTCTTATTTCCATTAAAAGAGTTGCTGCAAAAAGCCTCCTTCTTTGTACAGCCCTCAAGAAACTATTGGTAAGCAAGACTGTACAGTTTTTGTATCTCTAGCTTTGATATTTGGTATTTTTAAACAACAATTTAAACATAATTCGATTACATAAGTCTTTTAAAACATAAATCTGCCCAGTTCTTTGAGGAACTGTTTGAAATGTCTCTGCCATTRCAAAAACAGAAGTGGTTTTTAGGCAACCTAAAGAATGCACAAGTTTCATACCTTTTAGAAGCCTGTAGTAGGTGGTATAGAGTGTCCTCATGGCCAGTTCTTGCAACGGCAGCACACGATCTGTTTCTGTCCCTATGGATTTCACCTCTGCTGGCAGGAACACAGTTAACTGTCCCGATGAAAAAGAGAGCAGTTTCACCTCTGAAACCTGAATTGGAGAACCACAACTGGAAGGACACAAAATGTTTGGAAAGTAGTTAGAAAACAGTAAAAGTAACTCCATGGAAAAACTCTCATGACCAGCCCAAAGCACACTTGATACTATTCTTCTGTGCAGCACCTTCCAAGGACTYATGAAGAGTGTGACACCTATTGATGTGCATTTCCCATAGATGCCCAACCTCTGTGGCCTGCTAGTCTCGTGTCACCTGGAGGTCTTCACTGACCATGAAGTGGTCAGTAAAGAAATGAGAAAACAATCCTAAGGGAACAATCAAGTCTACTGCTCAAAGTTGTCCTATATCCCTTATTTTGTCTAAAAGTTCATCTCATTTAGCCTCTGAATGCCACCATGGCAAGTATATTGCATAAAGAACAGTTTTGTACCCAATAATTGGTTTCCTGTGTTTTGGACCAAGTAGCTGAGAACAAAATGCCACTGGCTGATTTTGTGCTGCAACTTTCCCTATCTGCAGAGTTCCCTTGGAAAGGAAAAAGACAAAAAAAAGCCTTAAGCTGTAATAAGAAGACAACCCAGTAAGTCTACTAGCATTGTCCTTCCCAAATCATAAGAAAAAGTTATTTGGATCCAAGGACAGAAACTTAGCCTGTAGTAAAAATAATAATTCTTTACATGATCCCTGTTGCAATCTATCATACCAAAGAGACACGCAAAGGAAAAATCTGCTAAGAAGTTGGGGAAGTCAATGGGGGAATCGGAATTGTTTATGACAACTTAAATCTGAAGCCAAGAGCAACTTGTTAGGGCCAGTCCTAACAAATGGAACAGAAACACAAATTACTCAGCCTTCCCAGATACTGGACCTAAAACTGAGGTAACTCTATTAGGCTGTATCAGGCATGAAGGAAATCTCTTCGTATTTCTCCGATGACAAAGAATCTCATTTGCCCTATTAAAAAAAAAGCCACAAAACAAGCAACGAAGAAGAGCAGCGAGCAGCAAGTCAATAAGCCTCTCGTCAAATATTTTATACTTTCCCACAAATCACTAATRGGATTTTAAAAAAGTAATAAAAAATAATCAGGATTTCAGAACTCTAATATACTACTAGTCAATTCTCCAGCAATGTGATCCCAACAAATTAGCTAGCACATATTTTCAAGCTCATCAGCCTCTCTGCATTCTAAATAGAGAGAATTCCCATAAGCTGCTACAGTTRCTACAATTCCAAGCTTGGCCGTTTGGGCTGCCCAAAGAGCGAGGCTATTCATGTCCAACGTCTCTTCCCACAACACCAAAAAACAAAGCAAGCAGTCCAGACACCAAGCAGAACAATCTACAAGAGACAGACCCTTAAGTTAGGCTATATTATATGTGCACATGTAATACACACACACACACGTTAAAACAGAAGTCAGGATTTATCAGGGGAAGAATTTTGTCCTGTGAATACTGCTGGGTAAAAAAACAAAGACTTGACAGAAACAAACTTCATGGAGGTTAAGAAGAAAAAAAGCAGGGAAGGGAAGAGGGGAAGGATGATTTATCAAGCAGGAAATATGGAGCTACAGAAGATCCCTGACAAATAAATCCCCAAGGGAAAGAGCTGTGACCACCACTTGGCTCCCTTCAGCAAGCTGACAGATACCTAGCTGGAGACCATGAAATCCAATCCRCAAAAAGTAAGATCAAAATTTATCCTGAGTGCTGAGATCATCACCTCTTATGTAAAAGACGTTTTTTCAGTCAGTCTGACTGCAGGATTCCTAGACAGATATTCATTACTTACACAGTGCAATTTATATTCTATTTTCAGAAATCTAGCTTTATATTTGTAGCAGCAACATGCCAGATTTTGTTACCCAGTGGATGCTCAGGAAAAGCACTAAACCCTGAATCTTCAGTCCTTTTGTTTGACCTGTAAAAACCCTGCATTGGTTACTAATACCTACTTGGAAAGAACATGGAAATATTCCAGATTACCATGATTTTTAATTCATGTTTTAATTCAGATTATATGATTTTTAACAATGTCGCCCAGCACATCATCAAATAAAAGCCTAGGTTTCTTATTAAAGTACATAGAAATGCTTTTCCCATGTCAAAGTTCTTCTTAAAAATAATTTAAGATTTCAAAAGCATTTCACAAAATAACGTGAAATATGCATTTGGTACACAGATGCAAATACTACTTTGCTTTATAAACAAAATTATTTTGTTTTTCAATTTTGTTATAAATAAAATTATAGACTCACTGTATTCTCCAGACAGAATGCCACCAGCAGTGCAAATGTAGCCTAAGCCAAAAGAACTGGTAATAATTTTCTCTCTCCTCCTCCCTCCTCCCTTTTAAAGGCATTTTGTGGAAATTTAGTTATGGATTTTATAATCATTACTGAACAATAAAACTGTCAAAGAATGAAGAAGCTGAAATTTTACCAAACAATTATCAAAATTCAAATTGAAATAGAATTTACTGTGGACTGCAGAGGGGTCTCATAACAAAGATCAGTGGGAAGATCATTTGTATTATCCTTAAAGTCAATTATCTATCATCATTAATGTCCTTTTTACAAGGTACTCTCAGTTCTGARAGCAAGCAAACAAAACAATCCTAAGAATTATTTTACTGAAAAGCAAATCTGTAAAAGTTTGAGGCTGCACACAGATCAGCAGAATTATAATAAAACTGCAAGTTTTTAAATATCACACCAACAGCTATGCGACATAGGGATATTAAAAAAAAAATTAAAATGTCAAGACTCAATATCTCACACATGGCAGYGGAGCACAGGCTGTAAAGAGGGAATTTATATTTAATGTAAGATCTGCTGAGAGCAAGCATACCAGCAATTTATAATTAGATGGTAATGGGGACAATTCTCCTCTGATCAGTTTTCACCAGCAAGACTCCATTCATTTCAGCAGTGCTGATCCCAATTTATGCTAGTGTCAGTGTTGAAAGAATTAAGCTAGTGTCCTACACAGACCACTTTTTCCTCACATCCTGACCGCAAACATGAGACTGCCTAGGATATTTTTGAAATGCACACTTAAAAATATACCTGTCAATCTAGAATTCCTAAAAAAAAAGTTACTTATTTTAGTTAGTTGGYGGCAAGCCAAATGAAGTGTTGATGCTGGGATGTAAAGTAAGCGAACGGGCTGTGTGTAACATGCCAAGAAATAGTTCTTAAATTACAAAATGTTAGGAATTACAAACTAATTAAATGCTGTAACATATGAGAAAGAGGGTTTTTTTCTTTGCATTCTTTAGTTCTGTAAAATAAAATAAGGTAAAAACAACCTACAAAGCCTACATTTTTGGCTGCATTTAAATGCAGCTACTCTTCAGGTTCAAGCCCTCCACAATCATTAAGGATTCCTTTAGAATTGCTGCACTGACTGTTACTGCTTAATACTAAAATATTGTAAGTCAGCAAATTAACACACAAAATTTATTACCAAAGTAAAAGAGAACTGGCAGCTGCAGTAATTCCCTTAAAATAACATTAGTTTTGAATCAATCACAAAAAAGAGTTGTGTCATACAGGCACATATTTAGAAGAAATTTTACAAGGAAAAAATTATGCAAAACATTTAAATTAACTCATACCTACCCACTGCAACCAATGACTTTATTATACAGGTAAGACGGAAGCCCTTTCAGATGAATGTTGTTRTCCACATAAACATATTGTAGCTCCCGAGAACGACCTAAATCTGGGTTGAGAAAACAAGAAAAAGAAAAGTAAGGGGGAGAAGGGATGACAAAATGACAGTTTTAAGCAAAACCGTTCTTAAAACAGACTCAGTGTAAGTAAAGCTAAATTGTTAACTTCTCAAAAACTAATTATTTCATTATGTATTAACTGAGAAACTGGTTAGAAGCTTACATATATGTATATGTGTGTGTGTGTGTGTGTGTGTGTGTGTGTATGTACATATACACATACACACCCCTTTTTCAACAGTCCTGAAAATCCCATAAGAATTTTCATTCTGAAAACTCTAAAGTTGGTTTGGAGACTTTATTTCAAAGTTATTGTATATACATTAAGAACATAATAGATGCCTCTATCTTAACTTTTTATAGTCTTAAAGAGTCCATCACAGACACCGAGACAAACAAGTGTTTGGTTGACTCAAGCAGGCTAAAAGCATAGCGTAAAATTGACCAGTCTGACTTCCCATCTTGACCATCAGTTCTCCTAATTGGCATAAAAACAAAGGTCACTTCAGAGGGATTAACATAGYTTCTGTCCCTTTCATAATCACCATTATATCAAGACCAGAGTGAAAAGTTAGAACATTTTCTGTGATATTTCTCTTTAGATRTTTTGTTTGGAGTCCTTCTGAGATCCCTCGTTATTCCCTATTATGACAGTAGGTAATACAGTGCTTTATCACTGAATAGTTCTCCTTACACACAGAGCTCTGGATGTAATTTAACCCAGATAAAGCAAATAGCTTTTCAAGTGTCTATGCCCATCTTACAATATATTGAATGCCTTCAGCTCTCACCCCCTTGAATGGCAGCTGAAAGCATCAGAAACCTTGGAAGATCATGCTGAGGAACTTGAAAGATGCAGCATTTTCAAATCTTTTGTACAGAGAACAAGTGAGGATACCAACAGAAAACCTAATAGGTTTCCTTTCTGGAAGAAAAGCGTTAACATAAAACTTGAGTTGTTTTTCCTTTTAATAAGAGCCTTACCCTGCTACAGTCTATGGAGGTTTTGTCCTAGGCTTCACGGACAATTTCTGGCCTTTATTCAAACTGGAGTCAGCAGACATCAGGGGACACCTTCAACCAGCACAGGCTTCTTTGACRCTATCCCAAAGACATTTGGGATCAAAGAGCTATGGGATGCACACATTGACTGTTCTGCCCCCAGAAGCATGTACAGATATCTGCACTGTGYGATGGGCTCTGCTGGGAGGTGCTAACGTGCATCGTTAGGAGCTACCACCTCAAAAAGATGATTTAGTTTCGCTTGGGATATTGCCTGGCTGAAAATAGCCTACTGAAGTCCTGGGATATTTTTAGATGAAACAAAAGCATTGTTATCCTGCAATGAATAAAAATATGGAGTGCTGGGCTACTGTAAAAGCTTGTACTGCTGCAAAAGAGCCAGGTAATGAAAGTTAAAGTGCACAGCGCGCATGGTGGCCCAGATGCAGCTGAACAGACACTGCCTCGTGCTGCAGAAACTAATTACACTAATAAGAGCTGAAAACTACGGGTGGCTGCATAGGTTGGATTAATTTATTAATTTGGAGAATGGGAGAATTTCTTTTTCTTTTTTTTTTTTCTTTTTTTTTTTTTTAAAGGCTCATTTGTACACAAATGTATATAGGTAGGCTGGAAATCAGACAACCAAAAAAAAAGAAAAAAGGCTAAAAGGTCCCTTTTTCATGTGCGTTTTAGAAGGAAGGAGGGGGTTGGCTTTTTCCCCATTCCCTTGATGCACCTCATCTCCTTGCTCTGCCTTTATCTTATGCTATGTTTAGACGGTAAGTTCTGAGTTGAACATTGCATTTCCTAGGTAATTAAAGCAAGTTTTTGGATGTTAGACAAAATATCTCAGTAGGAAAAATTCAATTCCCCACGCCAAATAGCCTGTAACTATAAATGTTCCTTTGATACAGTTTCTTTGCATTAAATAACCAAGCATCTCCCAGTCCCCAAAGATTTTTTTCAAGTTTCAAACACTATGCATGAAATTTAGCTAAATTTAAATAAATCATCACTTAAAAAGCTCTTTGTATCCTATCTCCATTAATTTTTATGTCTTATATCAGTCAACAGATAGTGTTAAAACTCCTCTCAAAAACACACTTCTTAAGAACTTTGGGAAATAAGGAAGCTGCCCATCTATGAAAAGGCTAAAGCTACAAAGAAGGTTTTCATGTGGCTTTTGCAAGCACTGCACTGTGTCTAAAACATTTCCACTTTCCTCCTTCCAGGCTCCCAGATCAAAGACCTTTCTCCTAGAAATGACCAAATGCCATGAGTCCTGAACAAACCCCAGTTCTGATTTTTTGCTTTTTCTTCCTCCCCTCCCCCCCTTTTTTTTGTATATTAAAAAAAAACCTCAGGGCCCTGGCATATGCATTCCACATGGCTGAAGATGGAACAAAAGCCCTTGTGTGTCTGCACTGATGCTCTTTTAACCATATTGAGAGGGCAAGGATACAAAGCAGCATATACTGAAGCAGAATAAGGCCTTTGTTTACTGAGCACTGACAATTACTAGAGACGTTTTCTAAACAAGAAGTGCACATAAACCTCAATAAATATAATACTGAATATCTGCTGTCATAACCAGTGCTGCAAGTACACTTCAAAATCTATGGCCTATTTTAATTATATTTGTACCTTTATTACATAATTTTTCTTCTAGTATTGTCAACAGATTCTAATTTCTGCTTGCAGTGGAGTTTGTATTCAGGCATTGAAGCATTTGGTAACAGTAAAGATTTACATTTCTATCAAAGGGTAATTTATAATAAAAATAGATAGATATAAAATAATCAGTAGTTCCCTCTGCCATTCAAGAAAATTCTCAAGACCACTTATCAGAGCAACAGGAAAACCGCATCCTCATCCAGACGAGTGGAAAAACTGCACACACAGTTGGCCAGAAAGCCACTTCCAGTTGGACTTGCCCTTACAGTCTGGGTATATTTAGAAATTTATTAGGAAGGTCCAAAGACTCAAATCCATGCATTTTTATTTCTTTGAATATAAACTGGACTACATGACAGCTGAAAAATAATCCTTTGTGTGAAATGCTTCTATATCCAACAATTAAGTATACACTGCAGAACAAATGACTAATTCATTGTTTACCCATCTGCTTGTTTACATGCCAGTTTTGAAAAATCAGAGGCATGAGCTATTTTATATTGTATTTTACAAATTTGATTCCTTTTGTTGTACTTTTTTTTTTTTTTTTTTTAAGATGCATGTGCTCTCAAATTGCAGGAAGGTTACTATTACCATTTAAAAAAATAATAAAAAGATACAGGACAAAACTACATAAAACATGTTCAGCAGTGCAGTGGAAGTGTAGGGAATGTGTTGGAATAGATCTTATTCCTATTAAATTCCTATTAAACCATGGAAAAGGTAAATTTCCATTATACAAGCAAGGCTTCTCCAGGCAGCTCCAAGGGCAATTCTTAGATGATTCTGTGGCGCAATGGATGCTCATCACCATATGGAAAACAAGGAGAAAGCCACGCTTTAACAAGCCAGTATGTTGGCCAATATGTTTAAAACACGACTATTTCATCTAACATGGACATGTCAAAAAAAAAAAAAAGAAACATATTATGCTTGGTGATAAATAAGATGCCTGCCTTCCTACTCTCTACCCTCTAATTTCAAGAACTTGCTTGACAATTTTTGCTYGATTACCACTTGTAAATGTTTCTACAATGTCTATCTCTCGGTTATTTAACCTCCTTACTCACGGTCATTAACCATGAAAGAGAAGTTGGATGTAGGAGTATACACAAAATAACACTAGCCAACATGGGCAGCCAGCAGAAGTAATGCCACAGTTGTGCCTCCACCTCAGTAATGCTCCATGCCCTACCACATACCCAAAACCATATTTCCACATGGCAGAAGATAGATTTAATCTTTTTGCTTTTTCGGTGCACTATTTTATTCATCACATCTTGACCATTCTGAAACCTTCTGATTCTTCAGAAAGAAGGATTAAACATTAACATTTATTCCGTACTGCTTTTCCTCTGAACTCTAGGATTTATGATTCAGTTTCATATTCAGAGATAGCAAATTATCTCCAAATGTTCACCAGTGAGTCACTATTAAGAACTACTGAACAAGGTCAATTGATAGTCTTTGATGTTTCCCGTTATTTTAAAGTTCCTTTTGAATGTTTTGAATTTTGAGTCTAAAAATAAAGGGAAAAAAAAGGAAGGTGTGTCATTTTATTAGAGATTTATTTCCTCCTTTTGAACTTAAAACACTTCAGCAGATCTGCAGCTGATCCAGGTCATAGCTCTCTCACTCAGTAGATAACCTACTAGTGTAAAAGTAAAGAAAAACTTTTACATTAAATCATTCAAATCCTTTAATGTTTTATATCTTATCATGTAACAGCATCTTTCTTCTGCAAAATTAAAAATATTGAGAAGTCTTCAACTTCCCTCACTTGTAAAGTTGAGTTAAAAAGATTTGCCAAAGTTGAGGTAGTTACTTTGCTCATTTTACAGAGTGCTTTGGAAACTCCATGATGCGTCCTGGGACTCATTTCCTCATCTATATAATAACATATATTGGGACATAACCAAAACACTCTCTTTGGAGGGGTCATTCATAGACAGAGGCCCTTGGCAGCAGTAAAGGCTTTTTGAGTCTTAGCTTATCAACGTTTTTGAAGACTAAACAGCTAGTACTACAAAAGTGTTATCCCTAAATAATGCAATTACTTTAGAAATAAGATTATCTCATTTTTATTTGCTGCATCTAAACTTCATCTGCCCATAATCAACCAGACTCCAATCGTGTGCTAGAAAAACTATCAGTRGATATTCAGCAGAGGTGACAGATCTGTGTATGTGTGCAGAAATTAGCCCTCGACAGTCTACTGAAAGTAAAAAGCAAGAAACACRTGGAACAGGACTTGCTTCGCACAGGCAAAACACACAGTCCTACTAACATAGTAACTCCTTATTAACACCACACGTTGGCTGCACCTCCTGCTACGAAGCCTTCCTTCTACAGATCCAGACTTAGAAAGGGTTAAAAGGCAGATGAATTCTTTTCTGGGCTACTGCTGTGAGAGTTCYGATGCATGCCTATGCACAGCACAAACTAAAATTTAGCTAAATTATGCAGTGCTGTCAGTCTTCATGATGCTACATAATTTCTGTGTAGTTACTGGTTTCCATGGCAAGTTAAAAACCCTGGCTGAAGAATCTTTGTTAAATCATCACATCCAGCAAACAAACAGATCATTACCAAAGCGGTGGAACTCAGATTACATAGTATTATATTTAAACAGGGCATCATTTAAACTTTCTTTCCCTCAGTTAGCTAAAAATAAAGCAACTTTAATAGCTGACCTATGGCTTTAAAACAGACGTGAAACCTTAGTGCTTCTCATTTTTTCACTTATTATCTTACTTCCCTCAACGTGACAACTGTCACAACCCTACGAAGGGATGGAAATGGCCTGTTGAGGAGGGGTTTTTGGGAGGCAGGCTGTTTTTCACCCCTTCTCTGCTCGCTGTCAGTGGGAGGAAGACAGCGACTCACCGAGGGGCAGGAAGGCCAGGCGGTTTCCCGCCATGGAGAGCTCGTTGAGGCTGGGCAGCTGGCAGAGGTGGCGGGGGACGCAGCAGAGGTGGTTGCGGTCTGCGGTCAGGTACTGCAGCGACAGGCACATGTGCAGCCGCTCGGGTAACGTGATGAGCCGGTTGGTGGAGATGTCCAGCGTCTGCAGCTCCCTCAGGTCCCCGACTTCTGCAATGCAAGCAGTTAGGCATGGGGATACATTAATATAATTAGGTTCATAATTAATCCGCAAAGATCTCAGCAAATCAAAAACAGTTATTTGGGAGGCAATGTGTTTAAATATGAGTGCTCTCAAGTCAGTGCATTGCTGAACCATGTGTTACCACCAACAAAAACATCAAGCAACTTCCAGAGCCAAAATCAGAAATAGCAAAAAAATGAACACTTAAAAACAGAAGACTTTACATAGCTTATGGKTAGCAAGGGTGTTTTACATGACCTCAAATTCATAAAAATTTAGATTAACTTAAAAAAAAATTGAGGCTACAATGCTGATATCCACTTTACTTAAGATTCTCCTCTTGCAATTAGACTTAGATACCCACACAGCCTGCTTAGGGACAGTTCTTTCACCAAGCACAATTAGGAACAACTGCTCCCTACAATTCAAAAGGGCTAGCCTGAATTAGAACAGAGATGCATTTTAATGATCTGTAAACTGTTATGGCAGGTTATGTTATTTCACGAGGATATCACAGTAAGTTATAAACTATAGTTGCAACAATTACAGCTTCTAGACATTTTCTTAACGCTAAGAATCTGGTTAATCATTGTCACTCTAAGAGCTCTGTAGAAGCCCATTGCATTCGTTAAATAGTTTCATACACCTTTTTCTGCAGATTAAAAAAAAACAGAAATTCTTCAAAGTCTGCAAGACCTAACGAAATACAGTAGCCTCACTGGTGTAATGCAGTGATTACCTTGGTCTGGTCTTTGGGACCAGGCTGCGCTCCTCTGAAAGCAGATGAACAAACACATTGGAGAAGCTATGTGGATTATCTTGTTTCTTAATTCTTTTAATATAAATCTATATAGTAATATAGATTATGGTAATATACTATATGGTAAGATAATATCTCTATTAAATATTTCCCCCGAATATAGAAAAAGCTTTAAACAGTTTATCTTTGTTCCTAAATACACTGCAGTGATATAACCAACATATCAATATTCAGTGCTCTAAGTTCTCTGGGCAATTCACAGCATTTTCCAGATCCAGGTTTACTTTGCTTAGCTAAATAAATCCAGTTTTTGCATCCAATAGTTGCTAAAGAAGATCCCTCAAAATTGTCTATACTGAAAACACATGACATATCAGGCAAATTATAAAATGCACACTCTACAGTTCTAATGCCCAGATTTTTTTTAAAACACACACACACACACACACACACATATATATGGCAACTCTATTTCAGATAAACCTGAACAAGACCTGTTATGCCCTTAAGCTCCCTCTGCAGCAGCAACTAGAAAATTCCCTGTTCCCTGAGCTCTGAGAGCACCTTGTATCATCTCTGCACCTTAAGACATAAACAAAGAGCTGGGTTAATTTCAAACCATCTTATACACAGTGGGAAAGAGAAAAATGACAAATTTAAACTTCAAATTGTGACAAAAGCAGCTGCTGTACACAGACCACCAAATTCTTCAAATCTGATGTTAACAGCAAACATGAGATCCATTAAAAAAAGAAAAAACTTTACTGCAAGACTGAAAATAAATTGCAAAAGAAAAATAATCACCATTAAATAGTAGAAGACTACTATGTGAAATTACTAGAGTAAAGCAATCTAATTTTCAACAGTTTTATATTCATCACCAAGACATATGCTTTAAACAGGGACAGGAAGAGAGCCTCCTACATTCAGCCAAACCACTGACCACAGGCAGGCAATAATAGGGCCCGCTATTTTCAGGCACTAACCTTTTTCTCTTCCACTAAAAACAGTTTTCTAATTCAGTATAGGTCCAAAATCTCATAAATGTTATGGTTGGCAAAGTTGGCAGGGTTTCAAAGACATTGCTAGAATGATATGTTTCAAATCTAAGAGGAAATAGAAGTATTTTCACTTTATCCTTCATCCAAAAAACACATACTTGTCCAAAACTTCATCCTCTCTAGCTTAATCTTGCAATGCATACCAGATGTAAACATCCACTTTCAACGKAGTGCACCATATGTTACAAAAATACCCACCAACCCCTGATGAAGTTAAAAAGTAAAGCAAACCACTGAAAGTGCCATCAGATTAAAGATACAGCCCCCAAGATTCCCCACCTCTGAGTTGAAAGCTTATTCTGAAAAACATGTTCAGACATATTTTAATGACACTAAATTGGTTTCCCTCTCATTAGAGCAAAGGAAAACAATTAAGAATGAAACAAGATATAAACAGCTCATTAATAATTTTTTCAAGTCCTTATTTACTAAATACTATTATCCATACTTTTAAAATCTTGCAATCTAAATACTGAAGGACACGTTGTCTGACAAGCATTGAAAGATTTACAGACATTTCTCTTGCTATCAGCTAATGAGGCAATTTGGTACTTTGGAGAGGTGGGTTTGGGAAATTTTAGTCAGTTATGGAAAATAACTAACTAAAAGGCTTTGTCAGAGAAGGGACTTTGATTCAGAGATTTGGAACTCAAATAATGCTGCGACAAGAGACAAGCACGATGCATCACCATTAAACCCCACTCAGGAATTCCAATAACATTCAAATGAAATTCATAAAACTGTAATTTAAAATTTATATTAGCTTCAGTATTCTAAGATTAACACTATCAAAATCACCACAGCAGCCCGGTTTTGACACCAGAGCTCCCATCCTTGGGAGCTTTGCCGAACTCGGTTTGTGGCGGCACACAGAGTCCCAACTTTAAGTTACTGTGTTGATTTTTGGACCAAAATGTTTCAGCTACATCCATCTGCTTTCACATATATTTGGGCAATTATGTGGTTTGACCATATGKTACAAATGTGTTCATGGGGCAGTACACACGAAGTATCTGACAGACTGTAAATTCACATACGGCCTTACCTCCCAGAAACTTAAACCCAGGCTTACCCCAGAGTCCTGCCTACTGCCTTCGAGACTCCATTTCAGTGACACACACAAGTACTTAAAACTGTATTTGTATTATTTGTATTCTAAAACTGCCAACACTCAGAATAATTAAGTCACCTTTTTCATCCTTGCCAATGTGAAGGGTAAACACAGGATTCGGAAGTAATTACTGGGGCTCCAAAACCCAGTCCTTGCATTTGTTGCAGCAGCTTTCCAAACCACTTGGAGAAAGGAACAAGTGGTCTTAGTATTTGTATTTACAAAAGACTGAACTCCAAAAGAGGTTGTGTCTCAAACCAGGAAGAAAAGAAACACTGTGATAGTGTTGTTAACAGAAAGGTTAATCCTTAAAACAACTTGAGGAAATTTCCTAAATTATGACCTTCTAGCAAAACTGACTGTATTTATCTAGCAACACAAAAAATATGGCTCAGACAGCTTAAATGCCAGGTTTTAAAATTAATTCCTATGGTTTTATTTGCAGGAAAAACACCATCTGGAAGTAACCAGCCTATACAACACGTAATAATTGCCAAAGGCAATTCAAACTTCCTTAACCTTTGGGGGGTACAGGCCTCACCAGCTGCAAATCAGAAAAAAAACTAACAGTTTTCTTTAAGTTTCAAGAACAATCCCACCTTCCCCTGATGGGCCATAACTCAAAATTTTATCCAAAGATATATGACACACATACACAGTTAGATTTGAGTGTACGGAAGGCATGGATTTAGCTGAACTTACACACTATCTGTGTATTTCCCATCAAGTAAAGAAAGGAAAAAGGGGGAGAGAGGGGACACAAAAGGGCTATAGACCTACCTGCATGAGTATGCACCTCAAAACAGGATATTAAGAGAAAGCAGAGAACCTACAAGGAATGGAAAAAGGGACTGATCAGCAAGGAGAGCTGTCACTTAGAGGTCAGACTGTAGAAGTTAAATGAAAACTGCAAGAAGGAACAGCCAAAAAAAGGGAATTCTCACAGAAAATTAAATATAAATGATATGTTTCTAAGAAAGAGAACAAAAATGAAGAACTGGTATCAACAAGGAGCAGAAATTAAGATGACAGACCAAACATTAAATTAGCTTTTTGCATCAGATTTTCCTGCAAGAATAATGCTGGATATGAGGACAGAGATAGAATACCTTGTGAGAGCAAAGATAAAGAACCTGAAAATTACCACATCCATTACYAAAATGAAATGAGGCTGCTTAAAAAAAATCTGCCCAGGCATACAGAGAAAAATGGGTTATACATCAAAACTGCAAGCTCAGGAATGAGGATTCTCAGTTAGACATTAGGGAGACGGTAGCCTAGGGCTGGAGAACAAATGTTTAACCTGTGTCCAAAAAAAGCCCAGGAACTTGGTGTTCTTCAATATCTTGCAAGAGTAACCAACAACTGGCACATGAAAGGAAATCATATTTTACTAGCTTATTTTTCTTCAATTAAATTACATCTCTTAGTAAATAGTAACATGTAAGTATAGCATCTAGTGCTGCATACACTGTGAAGCAAGGTACTGAGATAAAGAAAAAAATGACTAGCAGTGCTCCTCAGGGGCCTGTTTTGTTTAGAATTGCTACCATCTAACTTGGTAGAGACTAGGTCTTGGATGGCTGATGATGCAAACATTTCAAGTGCGGCTAATACAGTGAAGAATCAAATTATCATACAGGAAGAGAGAAAAATGTTTATGCCTAAGTGACAGAAATGGAATTAAAAATAATGGGGGGGAAAAAAAAATCACAAAATCAGGAAATCTGAGGCTGATGGAAGACCCCTGAGTCAGACCTCTGCTATTACCTGGGAACAGCAGAGGGAGAGAGGGACTGGGAATACTGGTTCATCATAAAAGGGTAATGAGCCACTAGTGAGAACCACCAATGCAATTTCTAGACAGAACCAGTATTTTAGTAGGAGCAGGGAAGTCTGAATATACTTTTGTAGGGGGGCACAGACTTTGTTTGAAACATGCGTATTCAGAAACAGACAGGGTTAAAAAAATGGCTATTTTTAAGTGACACAGTGATTACCACAGTGATTTCAGACAAAGAGATAACRCAGCCACAGCTATGGCACTGTCAACTTGTGCGGGTGGTCAAGGAGGAAGCGACTYAACACAGACACCTGTAATGTATGTCCCCAGGATAGGTTTAAGAAAAATTCTCATGTCACAATCTAAACTACTAAATTAGTTATGAAATGTGGGGGGATTCCTCATGCCAAGCAGCTGAAATCAGAGATCAGCTCAAGATGACTTAAATAGCTTATAAGATGCTTGAAATAAATAAATTAAATAGCCTATTATATATTTACTGTCCTAGCACACAGCTCACATTTCATGGTTTATAAAAATCTTTTTTTCTAGCACAAATTGACACTTTTGATATACCTGTACTATCTTCAAACAAGGAATTGTGACCATAACTGAAAACTGGTATCATTAGATTTAAGGGCAGAAGGAAAGAAAAAAAGAAAGGCAAAAAGGATCCCATTTTACCTCTAACATATGCAGAATTTTCAGTTTTGCTAATGAGAGCATTTAAAGGGTTCTGCTTCTCATGCAGAACAGAACTGAAGATTTGCTGTATCCTTCCTGTGCAGCCTGGCATTTGCTCTATATTTTAAGAAAAGATTGGGAAAACAGGTTGTGATACTGCACGTTTCACAGAWAACCTGTACTTAAACAAGCCCGAATATGACCTAAAAAACTGCAAGAATTCTATGGAATAAACCTCTATCCTAACTGATTAAATTTGATTTAAGCAATACATATGCTTCCATTTCCCAGAAACAGCCTGGCTGGAATGAACAAGGAAAAAGTTTTTCTAGGTCAAGGTTGCCTTTGTGAACGAACAGTCACACGTAACATCTCAAAGATTTTACCAACTCTCAGGTTCACCTACTTCAGCCATAAATTATGACACCTCTCAAAACTTTTAAGGAAAAAAGGTGGAAAAAAATACATACTTCTGAATTTCCCCAAACTGACTCTTTCTCAACCTTGCTAGCTGTTACACACAAATTGGGTACCAAACCTTATTTATTTCCTATCATCATCCATGAGCAAAGGTGGGAAAAGTGGCTTTCTGAAGTGCAAAACAATAATTCAGCAAAGTAGCTGAAAACAGACGTCAGGAACGAGGGTTTCATGCAAACTCCAGGTGTCAGCGCTTCCCCATCTTTTTCACAATTAAACTTCAACTGGCCAAATTGGCAGTCTTTTGCATTCTACTGGTCCTGCAATCTGTGTTCTCCTCAGCATCCGCACTGAGGCGGCTAAATCCTTTCCTCCCCAAACTGATATTACAGATCCGGAGAGGGTATTAGCCTCTCTTCCGCATCCCTCCTCAATGTGCTTGCATCACACCTGTTAAGCCTACATTTTTTTTTCATGAGCCCCTGCCAGAAATCACCCACACGAGTGAATTACTTCTCCAGTGATGACAAGTCTTTTGAGGCAATAAATGATTCGAACAGACATACTTTGGAATTGAGTGCAATGCCAAAAGAAAAAGCTACAAATATGGATCCACTCACAGTCTTTAAGACAGATGCCTCCCTAAGCCCCTTTATATAAGGTGTTAATTTTTTTAAACGTCAACCTCCACTTCCAGAAACAGTCTTTGTTTCCTAATGCCTGCATTTGTGCTTTCACAAGCAAGAAGGAATTCCATTTTCTTTCATAATCTCATGGCTTAGATTTAAAAAGTTAGAATAAACCAGGTAATAATAATACCAGAAAAATAGCACAAATATGAAAAGTGCAACAGGTTGGGAAAGAGATTGAAAACAGTAGGGAAGCAGCAGTCCACAACATCAGAAAGACTGGAAAAAACAAGCAGTTGTTTATGGAGGATGGTAACTCAAGGCCATGAACCATTTTTTAGAAGACAGCTTATCCTTTCATTTTGCTCTAGTGTGCTCTGTTACATTAGACCTCAAAGCAAGGTACTATTACTACACAAGAGATGTGAAATTAATAGATCGTTCTGCAGTTTTATTAAAATGATGTCCCTTGTTTTGCAAAAGGGAACTAAAATGAAGTGTGAAAAGAGAGGGGTATTTTGTCAATCATGCTACAGGAAAAAATCCGCTGGTCTCTCACAAAAAAAGAGCCTGTTATTTAGGGAGTAATGTATTTTCACTGCTGAGTTTGCTTTGAGGAACAGTTATTTTCCTGTTGGGGTGTTTTGAATGGTACAAACGAACAAATGTGATATAAATTAAGCAAGAGATGTATTATGTTTCTCTTGTTTTGTTACTGTCTTACCATCTTTATTGATGCATTTCATTTACAATTCCCTTTTCATTAATGTCAAAACATGAACTATGATAAAAGCCTTCCAGACAAAAAAAAAATAATAATAATGCAGAAAATAAACCTTGATTTGAAATCAAGAGGTCAGCCAACCAGAGCTGCCTGCTGCAGTCTCCCACTATGATTAGTGGTACAAGAAACCAGCAATCACCGAAGATTGAAGCAAGCAAAACATGCATCCTAAGGAGAGATTAAGCCCAGTCCAGAAAGCCAAAGAGAGAGGGTCAAACCAGGCCACAAATTCTGGGACAGCTTTTTCATTTCTTCAACTCAACAGACTGGTCTCTCTCCTAACCTGCCACTGCTTTATTGCCAAAATAATCCAAGCAAAGACCAATCTGTTGAGCCTCTTGCTATCAACTATTTCCAGCCAACTAGAAGCAGATACAACTGCATTCCTTTTCCTAAGGCTCCCCCRCTGCAAAGTAACTACTTGCATAAGAAAGGCAGTAGGTCCAGGGGAGATTTTAATCTTTGAGCGGAAAGCCAAATTATGGCTTTGAATATATATCAAGCCAAATTATGTCCACCCAAGTTCCTGCTAGGGGACACTAAATGAAGCCTTTTTCCTGAAGGTAAAGACCACCTCCATAATAAAAAACAGGAAACCTTCCCACTGCAGTGCTAAGACACTGCTCTGAGGCCGCTCAGCAGACCAGATAACTCCCTGAGAGGGAAGGTCAGGCAGGAGCTGCTACCCTGAGGTGGCTACTAAGAAAAGGGCCCACTGGACCAACTATTAACAGTTTCTGAATAAGATTGTCATCCAAGAAAACCACATCCGATCATGTCACAAGATAGCAGTGCCCTGATTTTCAAAATGCTGAAAGCAACTGCAAATATTATTTCAATTAGTGGGCGATGCTGCGGGTGCCAGYTCAGCCCTGCAGACACAAGCAGGGCCTGCAGTGTCTCTGGGACCCCACACAGAATTCCCCACACATGGAATTTTACTCCTTGAGCTTCACAAATAAGTAGCCCTAGTCCATAAMACTCTTGCACATTAAACAATTACCACCTAGAGTATACTTGCAGGTGTTGTGTATCAAAGCCTTCCATAAGGAAAGATCATTTAGCTCATCTTAGGACAATGCTAAATTAAACATGGCTCCTTATATTAAACAACACTGCAGTAAAATTAAGTTAGCTGAAATACAGCTATCAAACTCCGCATGTGTGACAAAGCTAATCTCAGGAAACACCTCTGCTTCTACACATTCTCCTTAAAGGCTTTTTCCATTGAGATTTAGTGGCAGTAAATGATGCATTTTATTTTGCCTCAAGTCATTTAATAGACTAGTCAAGTAAAAACAAAGGTGTCTGTAATAAGCCATATTCTGATTTAACTCTCTCACAAGGATCCACTCAAAGATGCAAGAAAATTACTTCTGGCCACAAAATCAGAATGGAAATCAGTATATTCTCAAAATCTTCTGTTGCACAAAACTAACATTTGTGTTTGCTCGGTTCCAAAGGGCAAAAAATCTTGTTCTCTAACCTTCCCTCACTACCCAAGTCCTACTACTAAACTCAATTTCTTTAATGTACATGTAAAATCAACTACCCGTTAATATAGCTAATCATTCTATATAACTTAAAGAGAGCCTGGGGAAAGTAAAAAGGAACCAAAGAGACAGAAGTATTCATAGAAAACTTTATTTATAAAGAATTGGAAGTTTAGGAGAGGAAGGGAGGTGCAAAAGCAACTTTAACAYCCAACTTTTGGAAAATATAACACTTCAAAATAATAAAGATCAAAAGCTATTCTTCCCAAATAAATAGGTCTAAACAGSAGAGCATCTATTTTATTTGGTCATAACTCATGACAGAAATTGTTTTTGTTTAACAGAGTATCTCAAACTAGTTCAAACTAGCAACAGGTTTTGCACGAAATATGAGTATCTACTTATTTTAGTATTTTAATAGACTGCAAGTAATTTGATTCAAAAAATCAATATCTGAATAGGCTCTACTCACTAACAATTGCTGAATTTTCTGAATGCAGCCATGTCCTGTTGTAGCAGTTGCACTCTTCTAACTTTTACCACCTCCCAAGCAATCAACCAACTCTTGTAACTTTTACCAACCAACCTTTTACCATTATGCTGATGGAGGATACAGTGAGGTGCATTTTTTCCRCCATTTTTTTTCTGAACAACATTGGCAAAGTCAGCAGGTATGGGCATGTCTCCCATCCAAATCTGCTTTGCTTGTATGTCTTATCTTGATCTAGGGCTCTTCAAAGTCATGGCAGCAAAATAAAGTTTGACAGTGTAGCATTATGAAATGAGTAAGGCATTTCTAACATAACCCTGGAATTTGCAGTTACTATTACCATTTCTTTTTTTCACACATTTCACAAACTGTTGAAAAATTTCAAAAGTCTTCTACAGTTTAATATCTGTTCAAAGCTGAAGCTGAGTCTGACTTAACTCTATTGAACAGATTGGCTATATTAAAGTCATTCTATAGAAACACACACATTTGTGTATGAAACATCTTTCTCAGCAGACGTCTCAATGCCAGAGCTTTAGTCACAGTCCTGTCAATATGCATCTTTCCTCACTCATGTAAACAGCTATTGGCAAATATTTGAGTCGGACCCGGAGCATCTTAAAACTCGCTTTAAGAAGTGCAGTTTTGCTTTTGGATAACAGTTCTAAGAGAAAGACTTTTCCAAGTATTTTAAAGAGCATCTGTTATAAAGTTTCAGAAGTGAACTTCATATACCTCAAAGACATGCTTCAACCAAGCAATCGATAATCAAATATTTGCTCTCAGAATTATCAGCAACTTTCTCTAAAATTCCAGTTTTGAAAGTACATACAGCACTATGCACTACTTGACCATCCAGTTCAGTTCAATTTCTCAGAATATTAACCTGCAACAATAGGAGATTTTTGCTAGAAAAGACATTYAAAAGGAAGAGACTACCTAGGAGTCCCCTGCTTTCCCTTTCATCCAGCAAGGGCAGGCTAACACACGCGTTGCGCAAGGAGGAAAATCGGCTTCATTATAGCCCCTAGGTACGTTGCTCAGAACRTGCCTCTTGCCAGCCATAACATGGAAAAACCCTCATATCAAATTCCAAAGAAGCAAGTTCTCTGGGCTCTAAATAGGATATTAAGTATATTGTGGAGAAAAACCTTCAAAGAAAACAAAGAAAAGGAAGGACACCTTGAAATGAATGACACTTTTAGGGATCCTAAAGAGGTAGGAAGGAGGCATTTGTCAGAGCTACCAATAGTGCAATGAGCTGCACAAGTCATATGTGAAATTCAGGCAACTAGGAATGACAGTCTATGTCTTTCGTAGTCCATAGAGTCTAAATAGGTTCCCATAAATAAATAATACCTCCCCACACTCAGAAGAAGRCTACACGCAGGATGACATTGATATAACCACTTTCACGGTCATCTGCTTTTCTACATCTCAGATTCAACTTCACAAATGTAAAACGGACCCAAAGCAAGTGAGGAACCAACTTCTCCTGCCTCTCCTCCGGTACATGGTTTATCAACTCACACAAAACAAAACACCACTAACAGAATAACTCCAGAATTCACACACACCTTCAGCCACTTCCAAAGTTATTWTCTTTTGCAGTATGTAACTGCATCACCATGAGTCTTCTCAAATGCAGTTTTTCAAATTATSAAAACATAAAACAAAGGCAAATTCTATTTGACCTTCATTATTTAGGTCTGTGTGCCAAGTCTGATCAGCTCTCAGAAGCACATTCCACTTTTTAGAACAGACTATGTAGAAATAAATTTTTCAAACTAACAGGAACAGAACGCATTGTTTTGATGCTACAGCCTGAAGCCGTTTATCTGAGTTTTATCGAAGTATACTCTAATCCTGATCAAAGCAGCAGTGACAACTTAATGCTCTTTAAAGTTATATATTGCTGCATAAACTTCCCACTTTTGCCTTGTGGCCTCCAGCTCAGCATGTCATTGGGAGCATAATCAAAGGTCAAGAGACTTGMAGTAGCCCTAAGTGGCAGCTGTAGTGACGGCAGGAGCAGGGAGCAGAGCAGGGCAGATTAATTCCATCGGGGTTCTGTTTTCATACATCCTAGAAAAATCATGTTGTCATTTCTCCTGTCAGCTGCTGAGGTCATTCATTTGGAAGTCTGCAGGGTGCATTAATGTATGAACTACTTGTAGGATGCAGCAGCATTTCCACATTGCCCTGTTATCTATTTTGTTATGGTCCAAAACATCTTCTCACTCTGGTACTGAAGTAAATATTTCAATTTAAATTCTTGTCCATTTTATTTGGTACATGCTGTGGGTGACTTGCAGACATTTTGTAAGCTAAGTTTGGAGGTTCCTCAAATGTGCAAGTCATAGGTGAAAAAAATTCATTTTATATTTGCATCTATATTATCTCCATTTAACAGTTTAGTTAGTAATCCAGAAATCTCAAACTGAGTTTACTAGAAAAATACTAAGTATTTTATGTTTAACCTAAAGTGTTGCAATCAGTGGTACTGAAGACTTATCTATAAAGAAGGCATAAGAATACACAATATAACTCCACCACACTTCTACAGCTACTTGTAAGATCTGCCATCTCCATAACTTTTTGGCTCCATGTCAATGTTTTTCTCAGTTCCTTAAAGGGATCTTGACATCTTCAAAATTCCTGTCCAATCCCCTCCTACCCCGCAAGGAGGAAAACCCTGGAGAAACAAGGAGTAATTTCAGAGATCAAGGATTGCAGAACAGCCAGGATTCAAAAGGTAGTTCCAAATCTCTTAAAARAGAAACCAGTTACTAGGTAATGCAAAGCTGCAGTATAATCTAATTAAGATTTACCAGATCAGAAAGTCTGCAGGACAATCACCTTCCTGAAACAAGTCTTTACACTTCAGTGCGTGTATTTTATAAAGCTCATGCTATGGTGAAGCCTTGACATTTTCCAAGCCAACCTTGGAAAGCTCACAAGGAGTCAGGCACAATATCTGACCAGAAAAGAACTGCTACCACCTAACCAGGAAGCCAGACAGGGCACAGGAGCCAGTTTGAAGAAAAGATGAACCCAGCAGATGGATTTGGGGGCACCCATATATTACGAAGGTGCCAGATGAAAACATTCAGGTTAGTTCTATTAAAAATGCTCCCATACTCTCAGGAATGCAGAAATGCTCCAGGTACCTCAGCATTATGCGAAGCACTCAAACTGCTTCATCTTGGCAGAAGAGTGTTATCTCCTACCTAAAACCCCTAAGGGAACAGTTACTGGGGGAAAGCCCATGGCCCAGGGCTTGGAATACATACACGTTCCTGCAAAACTTGGATTTTCACAAGTGAAGTTCTGCAAAGCCAGAAGCACAACAGGTCTGAGAGCACCACCAGTATTAATTAGGTTGGTTTTTCTCTTCTCCTTCCTGATTTCACCTACACTTAGCAGATTTCTTGCTGCTTCTTATCTGAGGGGGAACAAAAGAAAAGTATGGGAATGGTGGGRCCAGATTTAATCAGCTCAGCGCAAGAAATCTTTCACAGGGTTCTCTTTTGAAATGGTTTGGAATAAATGTCAACAATTTCACAAACATGTTAGTTACAAAGTGCTAAAAACAGAGGAACTTGGGACTTTAGCTGCTCTACCAGAAATCATCATTGAAAATGACAAATTGGGCAGGGGAGCAGCTCACAGGCAGTTTTGCACTGACAAATTCTTAATTGCTAAAAACACATTCTACCTGGAGTACAAGGCAGTTAAAATTATTTTTATGCTACGAACTCTCATGGTCTYGTTTGGACGGACGCCCCTCTGYGGATACGTGATGGTAAACAACTTTCCCTGAAGCCTGTGTGGCTACCAAGAGTCAYCAGACAAAGGGGAATTTTTACAGGTCAACTCTCATCTAATTAGTTTAATCACTTAAATTAATATGGTCTTAGAAATRCACAGATATACCGCACCCTACTCTCCGACTCATCTGTTCAGGAACCAGCAATTACATGAGTATACTGTTCATGTTTTAAACACTACAACTCAAAAATGTAGAGACTGTGATCCGAATCTGAAGTATCACTATAAACAAAGTAGCTAAGGAAACAGTGACTGATCCAAGATCTGTGTTATCTTGTGAAAATATGTAACAAGGAAGTAAAAAATTGAAACCGGTAGGTTTAATGAAGGGTGTTTGAATGCATTTTRGGTATTGTAAAAGTAGTATTAGAAGACCCAAATACTTGATAATTCTTTGGTCTTTGTTTTTACTTGAGCAAGATTTTAGCCTTCACATTAATGACACGATACCACATTCCAGTTTCAGTTTGTCCCTGATGGCTTTTCCAGATATGCAAAGACCATTGCAGCTGTTTTAACCTCTATGTTCTATGAAATTGGAGGTCCTTGAAAATGCTTCACTAAGCCATARCACACATTTTTTTTTAAGCAAAACTGCTCACTAGAATGGCTTAGTTTCCAAATACTTTTTCAATGATTGAACTCAATTAGAATAGCAAATTTTAAAACAGAAATTGCTAGTCTAATAATCCAAATGTACAAGGCAACAATTTAACACAATAATTTAAATTTTAACAATGAAAGCCATTGATGGCTTCTTCCAAGTGTTTCCTATTGGTTTTCTGTTTAATGAATCACAGCACAAAAATACTTAATACATGCATTTTGGGGAACCTTGTCAGTGACACTCCCACAAGGATAACCACAGGCCATGTTTGAAAGAAATATTTATTTTTCTTCCCCCCGCCCCTTCTTAACCTTTTTTTTTTGTTGCTTATCAGAAATGTTTCTATTCCAGTATGCCCAATACAAAACTACCTAGAAGAAATGTTGAAACTAACCATTAGAATGACATCTTCAGTTAAACAAAATATAGGTCCAGAACTGTATGTTTAGCACCCTTATTTTTGCCATGAACATCCAGTGACTTTATGATCCTATCATGGGGTACCAAAAAGTGTTGAATGATACTAACAGAGAGGCTTTCAATAGCCCCATAATAGCCAGAAATTGCCAATGGACTATGGAAAGAAAATAACTATAAGAAGGGGCACGCAGATGAACAGAGAATAGTGAGCAGCTCTGTATACACAGATGGCTCATTCTGACACACTATACAGGTCAAATATGGAGAAAAAAGGGGAAAAAAACCATAAAAATTTCCAGGAATGTACTGGATTTTTTAAAATTCTGTCCTGACTTCCCTCCCCATTAATTCAGAGCACTCAAAAGTACTAGCTGTCCTCCTGAGAATTTAACCCAAACCAAATCTCCGAGCAATGCAGACTTTGTTATAAAATCTCATACTTCCAATATCCCTTAATTAAATAGCTACCACAGTGTTTGGACAAACATGAAAGCTGATCTGTAAGGAACACCGCTTGCACAAAATACTACCCTGTGCTGTGGTCACCTCTATTTAGGTCACAGACTCCAGTGGCAGTCCGTAGCTGTCCACACTGCCATTTTGTTCCCAACTCTTCAGAGATAATTCTTTTCTATGATTTCCTAGGGGAATTTGTTCCTCATACAAAATGTAATTCTTACAGGCTGCCAGKACAGGGCTATACAGTAATTTATACACAATCAAAACATATAAAAGTCTTTTCCTCATAGATAGCCAAAGAACGTCTTAAAGATACTATCAAACACTTTTATTGCACTTCTAGGTTAAGATGACATAATTACTGAAGCCTTAGTAATCCTGATGTGAAGAAAAAAAAGTAATAGGCAAGTGTAGGATCAATTTAGGTAAAGAAACAAGTTTTTTTGTTGAACCTAAGCATTTATTTTCTAAAATACAATCTCAGTATTATTTTTTTTTGTCTCTAAGCAGCGTCTATTCTTCAGTTGAAGCAACAGACAAGACAGCATCAAGTCACGTTTGCCAAATACTAAATTAATTTAAATCATTACTGCATTACAACGAGATGAAGCAATTTTCAAGCACAAAAAAAAMCAGGAACCTCCGTTATCAGGTTACTCATTTAACTGTCTCAAATATTTTAGAAATGTAAAATCCAATTTCCACATCAACAAAAAAAAGSCTTAAATAATGTATTGCTGCCCTTAAAAATACAGTTTTGAAATAGTGGTCACTCATTAAAGCTGCTGTAAATATCAGAGAAATAGAAAATAATTTCTAGAATTTACTAAGTTATAGCAGTAATAGATTTCTGAATATATGATACAACCACAAACTTACACTATTTTCAATTCAAGCAAGAAATTTGAACTAGCACCGTATAAGCACACTGCTCTGACAACTGTTGAAAAGAAGTTTAGAAGGAGCTAAGGTAAATCTTAGTACATTGACTTATAATTTTACATCATAAACTGAATCTGGCAATGAATTATTCACAGGGTATGGACTTTACAGATCTCTGCTAAGAAAACACAAGCTTTTTTAATATTAGACATAAGCTACTTCAATAAAAACAATATATCCTTACCATAATTAAAACTGATTTTTTATTTAGGAGTCCATGCTCCTTTAAATAGTTACAGACTTACAAAATGCAAAGCTCCTGTAACCTAATCTATGTTTTCCTCAAATCCCCACAAGTCCATTTACTTAAAAACACCACACTCCTGGCYGGGTGCCTGGCGTACCAAACCTGTCCCGTCGTGCATATTTTTATCCATGTTACTAAATTAGGAAAGCAGAGTGGACTAAGGTTATGCCAGCTCTGAAAAAAAAGAACAGGGTCTGCATCAGTCTAAGCCTTAGCTTTTAAAGCCATAACCACTGCATTTAAAATAAAGAAAAAAAAGAACTTCAATGTTAAAGTATCAAAGAAACTGATCCACACTGACGACAGTAATTAAAAAAAGTAAGGATATATAGGAGAAAAAAAACAATTTTTTTCCCATAGCTTGGAGGTTCTAAATCAAATAAATAAATAAAATGCTGCATATTTTAATACCAAAGTCTAAAATAAGAATAGGATTCTGTATACTGTACCTTTTAAAAGTGGAAATCTACTGAAAAGGGAGGTAGGGAAAGGCATATAAACACAACTTTGTAATTAAGATTTACTGAAATACCTTATATTGAGCTCTATTCAGGACTACTAAGTCAGGTATTCAAGAAGTCTTTACCAGTGGAATTCTGGTATGAATAGTAAATACATATATTGTACTTTATGGCAACTTTAAAAAGCAGAGGGAATAAATATGCAGTTTTCAAGTCTTAAATCTTCTCTTGCCCCAATTAGCAAAGCAAACTGCCTTAGCAAGGCAAAGCAAAACAGCCTTAGCAGTAATCAATTAACATTTCCAAGATTGCTTTATAAATAGGCAAAGCAGTGATCAACAATTATAGTTTGATTTATAATTTTAATGAAGATTGATTCCTTCTTGTCTGTTACCAGTGAAAGAAGTTATCCATGAAAGAAGAAATAAATTTATGTAAAATTATATATATTACTTGATATAAAAGTAAAATTACATTTTTTAAATTAATCTTCACAAACTCTTCCAGCCTTCTGCAAATCTAAGCGCCTTCAATAAAAATACAAGCCTCCCTGATCTGACTACTATTAATTGCCTACTAAGTGGGATGGCTATTAATTACAGAAAGATAATTAATAATTTCCTAATAACGAGTAGAAAGATTCAGTCCTCCCCACTATTAAACATGCAGAACCTCAAAAAGGTGTGGTCTGAGCAAATGGAATGGGAACACCCAAGTTCTCTTTCTGGCTAACACTGACTCCTGCTGTGGCCTGGAGCAAATCACTTCTGCTAAAAACACTTTTTTTCCCCCATCTGTAAAATGAGGATAACACTCCCTTATCAGCATCACAGGATCTTTGTCAAATGCTTTGAAGATGAAGTTTTATAAGTCTGCAGATGTATTCTAATAAGGCTTAAACTGATTTTAGTCTTTAAAAAAAAAAAAAAAAGGGCCCTAAAAAGAGATTTAAACAGAAACAAAGTAAGAGTTCCTCTAAGAACCTACTGTGCTATCAACCTCCCCTAAATATTATGGCAGCACACACTTCAAAAATACCAAAAGCAGATGAATAATTTTTCCTTGGCTTTCAACCCAAAAGCAGCAAAACGGCAATAAGCGACTGCAATGAAGAAAAGAGACACAACAGAACCGTCAAACTGCAATGGAACCCACATTTTCCCTTATACAGGACAGAAAAGGCATTTGCTAAACTTGCCTTTGACTCCTGCAAAGAGATCTGCCCCTCTCTTCAGCAACAGCAGCTGCTGTGGTCACGTCTCTCTGGTCAACTGCAATTTCAGTTTACATATCAAAGAAAGAGCATCATACAGGCAATTAYATAATACCAAACTTCTACACATATAATTCATCTCCAATTAATGCATCCAACTCTTAGTTTTTAGATTTCCCGGACAACAAACACAAAGGGAAACTTGGTCTAGCCCATGGAAAGACAACTGCTGATATTTTTTTTTTCCGTCCTTAATGGAAGCTTTGCCAAGAGATGGGCTGGGATTATAAACCATACCCTATTCTCTGCTTAATTACTTAGCTTTCGCTCTTAACTTGGCAAAACATTAAGCTTTTCATTTTAGTAAATCTATAATTAACTTCAACATGTGCTGAGTAAACATAACCTCATTTTTAATTAAATCTTAGAACAAGATGCTACAACTTGCCATCCTAAGAAGTATGTGTATCAAGTAACATGCAATAAAACCTCGAATCTTTGTCTAGCAGAAAGCTTAAGTCCAACTCTGAATATCTTCCTTTTAAGTTGTCCAAAAGAGCATTCACTAATTTCAAGATAGAGATACAAACCTTGAAGAACTACCAGTTCATATCAAAAGATTTTGAGAATAAAGTCAACATCAAGCCTAAATAACACAATAAAAATAGAGAAACTTGGCTTTGGGGCTCCTGAAAAGTTATTTTTTCAGTACATTCTTTTGCAATAATTTCCATATAAATTATTTTTATTTTCTAAGTAGGAGTTGACGTATCACATATATATTACAAATACCAGAAATCAAAAGGAAGTTGCTAATTAGTCATTTATAAGACAGAAGATTCCAAAAATTTACTTGTGGAAAGACATTTGAACACTACTAAGACAATTCTGAATTAAACATCAACATTCTGACTTAAGAAAAATATCTGTAAAAATAAATATAATATATACCTGTAAAAATGTAACATCAGCTCTGTTATTCAAGTTTCTACATGAACTACAGTCATGATATGAAATAATCATCTTTCCTAATTGCTGCAAATGTAAGATTTTTTWAAAAAATGATATCTGGCGTTACACATTTCCCAACGGCCCTAAAGAATTTAGAGGATTAAGTGACACAGTTAAACAGTAGAAGGCTTCAGAGTTTACTTGATATTCAAGAATTCCGTGAAGCAGAGCCAAACAAAAGAACCAATACGTTGTTAAAATACAGCAGSTACAAGATTTACAACTTAGAGATGAAAAAAAAGTTGTGAATTTTAATGAAAAAAAGGGYTCAAGAGAACTTTACAAATATTAAGCCTCATACAATATTTATTTCTTTTCACTGCTCCACAACTCCCGGAAAGAGTGTTCATAGAGTTTTTCAGTTAATAATTTTGATTGCAACAGAATGTAGACACTGATAACTTCCATTAGGCAGAAGTCTTACTATTCTTACCCATAATATATTCAAAATATGACTTCAAAGGAATTGTAAAGTATTTTATTCCAGACATTTTATATTACGGCTCAGTTGTGACATGCTTATTTTGAACAATATTTTCCTACAAGCTCTCAAAACTTTTAGTCTAGTCCTTTTTCAACATCTCTTGTGACGTTTTAAAGATGCATAAAGAAAACCACATCGTTTCAGTGCTAACGTGCAATTAAACAAGGTACCTTGAGGCCAAAGTACGTGATCTTATCAACGGGTGACACTGATTGGGTAGTGTTTGCTAAGCACAAAGGTAGGATTATTATTTAMACTGCAGCAGTGCCACAGCAGAGCAAGTGCCCGCTAATCTCCAAGGAACACTATCTTCATGCCTCACCACCCAATTTCTTCAGGAAACTAAACGTTTGTGCATTGCTGCTGTTTGCATGTATTCTCATTACTCTCTCCGCTCTGCTCCCCCAAACTAACTTTTTATACAAGTTGGCCCAACCTGAGAAGAAGAGAGAGAGCATGTTATCTAGTACTCACATGTTTTATGAATTAAGGGATATATGAGAGACATTACACTAAAATTTTGATGCCCAAGACATTAAAGGAAAACCACAACACAGGCTCAAGCTTTGTAAAAGGCTGAAGAATACCTACAGTTAGATTCAAGATTTAAATTTTTTAAATCATTAAGTATATGTCAATTGTGGTAAAACAAATTTGCTAGGTTACTCTAAGATGAGTCTTAAAATACTAATACCAAATGTAAAAAGCACAACTGTGCAGCAAAATATTAAAAATAGGTAATGAATCAACATATGTTATTTGCATCATTTATTTCAGTTCTGAATCAATTACAATTAAAAGCAGCTAWATTTTTTGTTTGTTTGTTTTGTTTTATTGGTTCATTAAAGATATTACTCAGAGGTTATTCTTCTTCTCGATCTCCATGTAGCTACAACAGAAACTGGAGGGACTTAGAAAACCTGGCAATGGGAAGGGACAAARAGGAGGAACAACAGGTCAACAGCACTTGAAATAAGCATCTTAGCCATGACATCACTGTGCTGCAGGTTGGCCTAACTGGTTACACAAGGTGAATGATGATCAGCTTTTCTTAACTGGATCCTCTACTGTGCCATACAGCTCACTGTCCATTTGTGTTATCTGTGTAGAAGTTGCAGGTAAAACAAAGGTAATGATTTTTGAAAAGCTGCCTTCAGAAGTGACCATCACCTATACCCAAACTCATCACGTTATTTATTCATTACACACAAGCTATATCTGCAGAAGCTAAGCTACACCTTTAATGCTCACTTAACATTTTATGAATTACTAAGAGAAATGAAGAGGTGTCTTTCCTTAAAAAYGCACTGCGATGCAGTACCCATCATGAAGAAAGAAGCTCACAATGACACCTAGTAATGTAGCACAGGGTAATTACATCTCTGACTGCCTCCTTCTATTAACCTTGCCAGTTTTCCTGACAGAATGCTACTTAACACCTTACGAAGATTGACACTATCAGTGTCACTGAAATAAAAGTATTTCCAATGAGGTAACAAAACTTGTTGTTTTCCTTTTTTTTTAGTTCATGAAATGTATTTTTATACCTCAGCATTTTGTTACAAAGAGATTGTCAAAATCTCCCCAAAGAAAAAAACAACAAATTATTAAAACATCCTTGAAGTGCTAGGTTAAGGAAACRGACAATGCAGTATTTGAGCTGAGCAAACTCTCCAGCACAAGTGAAAGATTAATCTTACTTGGACTGATAATAAACAAGCTGCACGATGCCTGTTTGTGATGGTAGTGACAGCACCTGAATAGACAGGATTAGTAATGATATCAATAATGGTATTTTTATATATATATATAAAATGCTGTACTCTGCGAGCCACACAGACAGATTGGACACCAGTGGATTCTTTGATTTAAAAGTAGGCTACAGTGGAACCACTTCCAAACATGCATTTAGAGTTCTGTGTGCCTGAAAATTTCACTTATGCAAGATGCTTTAGTACCAAGTTGTCTTCAGGAGAAAATAAATGCAGCTTGCCTACACAGCTAATACCAGTTCCTAATCAAATGTGGTAGACTCACAATCAACTCTTCAGTAATGTAAATTATCCTTTTGAAAGTAGTCTTTTTTGGAACCTTTTTAAGTTAATGTGTGAAGTTTTGCAAAAAAAATGTGTCACTTTTTCTTTGAACAAATCTTTCTTTCATGAAACAGCACCATAAGGTAAATTATCTTTGAGGAACATAAAGCACACTCAAGTCACTCCTTTCTTTTGAATATAGGACATCTGAAAATTGATGGAAATTTTACTGGCCTTAGGTCGTAATGTTYAACAGGTTTATCTAATTTCATTCCACAGGATTTACATCGTCATATAATTCTTTTTTTTTTTTTCTTTCTAATCATAATCACTCTTTGAATTGTTCTACAAAGCTTATTACGCCCAGGAAAGTACAAGGAAAGGACAGCTCCATTTCTGCACTGAGAACTTGAACATAAAATAACTACAAAATATTTCTTAAGAATACACAATGTGAATTCATAAACGTATGAAGGTCAGATTGTGAATTTATTTAAAATTAGAGCCAAAAGCTAATCCTGTTAGATTTAGTCCACTATTTTTGAACTGCTGATCTTACATTTTTATCATGTGCAGATCAGAAAACAAAAACACCCAGAGCAAGATTTAAACAACAATCATTATGATCATCTCCATCTCATCTGGAGAAGAAATGAAAATGAAAAAGAGAATCAGCAYTTTTGCTTATCAAAAAACCCCTGAATTTTTCACATTTACTTTGATTTTATTATTAATTGTATTTTTAATAATAAAATAGCATGACCAACATTTGTTATCTGATGCCACAGTGAGGTTGAATGCCACTAGCAAACCTACTGGATATGTCTTTTTTTTTAATACAAACATGGAGTTATTGTGCTAAAAGATGGAGAGGGAAGACTGGAATCGACTACATTTTCTAAAATTAGAACAAACATTATCTTATCTATATGACATTTGTCATTAGCATTTTGTGTTTTCCCTAAGTTGTTTGACTTTTCTTGATAAAATAGCAAAAACTGTTAAATAGATGCACTTTTTTCCTTCAGAAGCATTTTTCCGAACTTTACCTCAAGTCAATACAGCATGGCTTACTATTTTTTTAAATATACAGTATATTTAGCACAAAATACTATATTGGTAATCCTCGATTCATCTTTAAAGGCAAGCTTTACTGCAAGAATAGAAAAAAAACTAGAGCAGAGCAGTGTGCAAATTAAATTCAAATGGGATTGGTCATTGTTGCAGTCCTCACAGATTTGTACTTACCTGCAGGTAAGTATTTCAGCTGGTTGTTAGCCAAACGAAGATGACGTAAAGATCTCAGGCGGCCAATCTCCGGGCACACGATTTCGAGGGCATTATCACTTAGATCCAGAAACTGCAGTTTAACGAGGGAGCCAATGGCTTGTGAGAGAACAGATTAAAACATGAATGTGACCCAAGAGTAAAGTTAAAATCTTAATAGGACTAGGAGAGGATAAAAAGCCACAAGGTCCAACACCAACATCCGAGCAGATTGTGACGTACTGAAGTCTGTCTCATAACTGAATGTCAGAGTTTACAGACATGCTTATCTACCTAACAAATAGTATTGCTGGCAATGAGATGGAAAGGAGAAAAGAGAAAAAAACAGAAATACACAGGATACTCCCCTATTTTCCTCAGAGTTCTGCTCTGAAATYGTTTTAATTCCTTTGTTCAGAACCTTTCCAAACAATATATATTCAGACACAGCTTAAAATGCTTTTCTGATGTTGAATACAACTCTACAATTACAGCAAGGAACAGAAGCTAGGACAAGTTTTTGATGCTTCAGGGTTAAAATATTTCATGAACAAAAGCAGAAGACTATTCTAGGTGGTTAAAGTCTCAAAGCAGAAGACACTCTAGTTTTGTTTATGCAGACGAGTGCCATTTACGGCTTTCCACTTTCTGCAATTAGAATTGAAGCAAAGAGCATTAAGGTACATTTGTGAACTCATTAAAATAATTTAACATACCATAAACAAGGATATTACTGATTAAGGGCTACACAGATATATTTTATATGATAATCTAAAATTATTGTTTTTTCTAAATCTAAAATTATATGTTTTTTTAATGAGAAGAAACAAAGGAAAAATATGCCTCTTCAAAGAAAAATGAATATTTTATGATTCCTGTCACTTATTGTGAGCTTGCAGGTTACTTACCTTCAGGTACAACAACTATGTTATTTGAATGAAGGTACCTGGGGGAGGAGAAAAGAGCAGAGGATACCACCTGTTACCCTCAAGGACTTGTGCTACATCATCAGTTTGCAAAAATATCCAATTTCAGATTGAAAGAGAAGAGCACCCTCAAAGCTATTCCTCTCCACAACCACAAGAGCTGTGGAAACTGTACTAACTGGCAACAGACAGGCACTTAAGTTTCACTTAGCCCATGATTATCGTAAAAGAATGGTATACAGTTACAGAAACAAAACATTTACAGTTACAACAACAATGGGCTTCAGTTTTGAGGCACAAGAAGACAACAAGGTAAAAGAATAAGAGAAAAAGAATAACCAAAACAAAATGTGTTTTAATCTTACGTAGTTATTATTATTATTATCACACTATGGTAACAAAACCCTCCAAACAAGTTAGGTTAGGAATGAATAGCTTTCTCCGTAGATAAAATATTGTCATGTCTTAACTGACTGCAGGGACAAAAAGCACATGATCCACTCACCGTAACTGGATTATTTTAAAGCACATTTTGGAAAGGAAAATCCAGTCACGTACAAAATCATCAGTAASTACTGATGGGGAACTGATCTTTCACTAAGACTATTCAGCACCCTCTAGTGGGGCACACTGAGCAGCAGTGTTGACATAAAAAAAGATCTCACACAGCTTTCATGACCAAAATTGAAGAATTGGTTCCTGTTATTCGTTTATTTGGAACAATGACTAATATTGACATCCATTTGTAAAAAAAAACACTTTAAAAAAGTGCCAAACACACAGTTGTTTAAGTACACACTGAAATATCTTTTCCAGATCCAATCTACTTAACTAGTATTTCCAAAAGCATGAAACTTTTAGGGGAGATGCAGGCAAAACAAATAAAAGAACACTTCCATGACTTATAACTACGGTGATATTATTTTCCTTTATCGCTATTTCCTGATGACAACCCATGGCAGATCATCCAATACTACCTATATCAAGTATGAGAATATTGTAGTGCTTCACAGCATATCCAGATTCTCAATATTCAAGCATAATGAGACACAGTCGTCTTTCAAGCGAGAGACTGCAGCGACCTACAAAACAGTCCAATTATCTTGTGATTGCTTATATCAGAAAGATGCAGTTTCAAGGGTCAAATTAAGATTACAAGATCAGACAATTGCRCTACTCAGATATATATCTCCTTGTCTGGAATATTTTATAAACGAATGATCCATTTTTATTCAACTAAAACAGTGTTAAAAAAAAAAAGTCCTACTATAAAGGCAAACAAGAGCCTTAAAAGAAAAAATAGAAGAGAAAACCACTGACTCACGAGTCTACAACTCAAAATTAACTGCCAAAACAATACAYGTGACCCCATTCTTTGGGCAAGATTGGATAAACAACCTTAAATGGTTACTACTCCTGCTTGCTAATTCCTGCTCCTGTTTGACAATCTCTGACTTGATTCCAAAAAATTACTATTACAATCAGCAAGACTGAAATCATACTGCTAGTTGCCAAGGTAAAAAGCAAACAGCAATGGGCTGCAAGCAGTAACTAGTTACTCTGGCTCTGCTGCATCCATCTGACCACATTGTTGGGAGGTTCCACTGACAACAGGACAGGGTGATCAGTGTGACAACACCACACACAGGACTTGAAAGTTCTTTTTCCTAAGCAGTATATGCACTTGTAAAGCAGCTGTTATACAATAAATGAAGAATAAAACAAAATAGACACTGAAAGTCTGAATGTACATCCTTTAAAAAGGAAACACACACACAAAGAAACAAAAAAGACAAGGATGACCCTTCTTCACCCTCCAAGAAAATCCTTCACTCTTAAGAAGTGTGTGTATGTGTGTGTATATATATATTTATATATGCAAACAATACATTCTTCAATTATTTTAAGGCAAGACGTATAAGCGCAATTAAAATATATTAGAACTCCAACACAAACTCACAATTCCACGAGGTTTGGAAGCTTCTGTGCAAGGTTTTCTGGCTGAAAGAAGAGTTAGAGATTTTTTAGGTTTAAAAATAAAAAGCAGACGCATTGTATTCTGTATCCAACTCATTTTAATAATCATACTAAAACATTAACTGCTAGAAACAAAAAACTGCCACAAGAAAACTGTACCCAAGGCCCCACTTGCAAATTCCCACACACTCTCCATCTGTGCAATCTGGGATATAACGAATGTAAGCAATTCACTACTGAAACTGAACTACGGCCCAGAAATGGCATTACTATGTCCTCAAGTAAATGGTAGTCAGTCTTTTGAGGCTGAAAATATGGACTAACAGGGCCTTACTTTTGAAAATATATTAAAATAATAGAGTTGGCAAAAACAGAGAGACTGCTAAGAAGCTCCTGAGAGACTTAAGGTAGAAAGAACATGAAGTATTCAAGATATCTAAGTACATAACTTGTTTTATTTTGTATCGCTAGTAAACTGGGAAATGACCTGGAATATTTGTGTAGCTTAGTCAATTACCACCAAACCACAAGCATTGAATCCATGAAATTAGATTTCCTTATTTACATATTAATATGAACATCATTTTCTGTCTCTTAACTGATTCTTGGCTAGCATTTTTAACCATGAACAAATACCACAAAACTGGCTTGAGGAATGCCAAACATCATGTTGATAATCATACTGGAAGTTTTACAAGGTTATGTTTCATTACTTACTTTAAAGAGGGACTTCTAGAGTAAACCATATCTATTTCTTAACTGTTTACAATATACATATCAGACCCACATAACAAGAAAAGCAGCTCAATAACACGGTCAACTTTCCATTAAAAATTTAGCATTTTCTACTATCAGTTAAGATACATTTTCACTTAAAACACATAACTTTGTGGTTATAGATTTATTGTGGAGAAATGTGCTAGCCTGAAAAAGTAATATATTACTCGTATGTAACAAAGATTCCACATCCTAGATCTGAATACCAAAAAAAAAAAAAATCTTTTAAACTAGGGAGTAGCAAATAGCAAATGATGACCTCGTAAAAAAGTGAACCAGTTGATGTCAATTTTCAGGAAACAAGCTATATCTGAGCAGGTGTTGCCACCTACTGGCAGGCTTGTCACAGTACCTTTATCTTTTCCCAACAGCACAAAATTTTTTTGATCAAAYGAAAAACCTTAAGCTGGGAAATATACAGAGTCTGCAAACAGCCTGAGCACAGCAATTCAGCTTTTTAATTTAAAAGCAAAGAAGGCATGTGGGGAGAGAAAAAAAAAAAAACCCACACCTCACTGTTGCCCCAAACCCCTTATTAGGGTAAAAAAGATAATTTGAGACAGCCACAATTTTTTTGTACTGGTTTTTTTTTGACTGTTTCATTTTATAAAAGAACTAAATCCAAGATATACAAGTTTTGCTATACAAATTGTATACAAGTATACAATTAGGAAATCCATAATAAAAAGGCTACTCAGAGTATAATAATGACGTGCTTGAGATGAATTTTTTAATACAATAACATATAATAAAATTAAGATCAAAAAACATCCATGTATTCAAAAGTGAAATCAGTGACAGACAAACTCCAGTCTCTTTTGGTGACAGGAGTAGAAATAATGATTATAAATCATCACTTCTGTCAATTTGAAAAAGTTTCCCTCCTGCTCACACCCACATGGCATTTTTCACAAGGCAAATATGCTGAGTTGTCTCAGGTGGGCAGCAAGACACATTCTGATTAGGTTATAAACAATAATTCTTCAATATGGCTCAGTCATCATTCTGACCCTGCCATCAAGGTAAACTTATTTCCTTTTTAAATGGAGAAATAGGATTACTGAAAAGCTAATGTCATTAATCAAACATTAAACAAGAAGAGAGTGGAAGATTTGGCTACAGGTGGTTTATAAAGCTCCTTCACCCATTCATTATCTGATGTTTCTCTAACATTTCACTCCTGTAATAGAGGACAAAACTAAAATTTCTTCTTAGGTACGGTATACACAAAGCCTGACAGTGTGCTTATGGTCAGATGTATTCACAGGAGCACTCATCCAACAAGGATTGGAATCATTTTAGAAGTTCAAAGAGGAGCAAAAATTGATTCAGTCAATATTTCTCAAAAGCCAGAAAGTACCACTTAACTTTAAGGTGAAGAAATATGATTCAGATTTATTTTTATAATGATTGCTAATAATTTATATACTCTCTGAAGCATTTACTGATGAGCTAATGCACAGAATCAAAGGAGCAAAAGGCTGAAAGACATTAGAATTATATCCTCTTTATCACCCTCTCTTGCAGTAGCACCCCTCAAAAACACCTGTGCATTTTCTCATGCAAAAGCTTCCAGTGAAAGAAATACAAAGGTCTCCTCCATAACCTATATATGAGTAAACTGGAACTCCAGACTGCAAGTCCCATCCCAGCTTATGCATTAACAGTAACCAAGAGCTACTCCTAGCAACTTAAAACCAAGGTTGTTAACCATTGTATGCCCCCTCCCCCCAAAAAATTTGCCTTCTTTATACCGTCCTACTCACTTGCTCTAACTTCATTAACACAAAACCTTCAAAATCCTTCCAGTTTTTGCTCCATCAAGTGAAACCTCATTACAGAATACTATTGCATTATTGTTAGAACTTTAAAAATGACTCCTTAAACTGGAATATTGCACTTATTGCTAGCAAGGATTAAGAAATACACAGTTTTGACCAATGCTAAAGAGTATCTTTGTCCTGGCTATTAGTTTTCTCTATTTTACTCCAAAAAACCCAGGGAGAAAAAAAAAATTGGAGACTTGAGCTCATTTAAAAGCTTGTAAATTGTTTTACAAAAGATTGTAAAAGCTTTTGATTCTATGTAGAGTTTTAGTAGCTCCTGACAAAACTAAAACTACTGAATTCTGAAGTCACAACATTCATTCAGCTTGAGAATTTGTTCAGTTCATGGAAAGGAAGGAGCATGGGGGAGTAAGGAAGAGRGGCAAGAAAAAAAGACAGAGACAGCCCTGAAATTAGTTTTGTTCWGGTTATCAGTGGCACCTCACCACAAACACAAGCTTTCATAGGTACATCATCAGCTAGCTTAGAATTAGTTTGTGGAGTTGACATTGACTTGGCACACACCAAGGTAAATATTGTTTAGCCTAATGAAAGAATGCAGTAGGGAGGCCTGACCACTGAGATTGCGAGCAAAATTTCTAACAGTTAAACAAAATAAAACTAAAAAGAGCTTCACTGAGTTTCAAAAGTGTAACCATAAAACAGGGCATAGGAGGTCTATAGAGAGCAAGTAATACAATAAAGAGGTTGTCGTACCAATGTGGTCAGGGAATTTCTTTTCATATAAAGTCTCTCCAAGTACTGCAGGCCCTCATCTTTCAGTAACTCCAAAGGAAAGTGATGTAGGTTTCGGTAATTTAAGAACAAGTTCTTGTGCTTTTCCAGCTTCGCCTCAGAGATTGTTTTACACAGTTCTGATGCCATGACTAATTCTGTTCCAAGCACCACATCTAGCGTAGTGCATCTTCTGATAGCAGACCCATTTCTAGGAGATAAGGGGAAAACAAAAAAAAGGTTTCAAGGTTTATGCAATGACTCTTTTGCRGAATTAGTTATAACATATTGTTGGGTAATCTGTCTAAACACTGTCGTTCCTTTTAATACATAAATGAGGATATAAACCTTTCACACCCAGGTCAACTAATGCAAGTCTTCAACTGTTTCCTGGATAAAATTATAGGCTGTTTTCAAATGAGACGTAAGACATTAAGATATTCAGAACATCTTCCATTTTCTTCCACTTCTTCCATTTTCCATGAACCTTTCAGGTAACAGTCAAAGTTGACATCACAAAAAAAAAAATCTCTACTGATAATTACCTGATACTGTACATCCACTCTGTGAAGCGAGTTAAAAGAAAAACCCATTTACCAAGTGATCATAAAAATAATAAATGTATGATTTATCACAGGACTTCCTACCTTTAGCYGATTAAAATACTTTCACATCACTTTTTATGCCCAAATGACAAAATGCTACGATGTTTTGGTAGACTTTCCCATGSAAAACTACAAAGAAATATTTCAGTTGGAAACTGTATTAGCTTGTTCCTTTATTGAAAAAGATATATTTAATCATAGCAGATATTGCAAATGAAGATATCAGGCCTCAATAGGAAACCTATGTAATAAGGTAGTTTTTGTGATTTAATCTTCTTCCCCAGAACTGCACTGTGCATGTAAATCAAACTACCTCTCCAGTGTAAGTAACTCTCTCTGATTTCCAGACAAGCAGCTTCTACCAGCCACCTCTGCTCTTCTGCARGAATAAAGCATTTATTTCTTAGAGAGTTCCTCATCACAGTTTTCAGCTAGCACCACGAACACCTCTTGTAGCAATCAATTACCCCTAATGCAAGCTATGTTAATATCAGTTCTGTATGCAAAACTACCAGGTATCTTTAGGAGATAGGTTATAGACACAGTTATCCTTCGCACTTGCAGTGCAATAAAGCTCTCCTGTAAATTGATAAAGAAAATTAAGACTTCATTGTTGCCAATTCCACATCTGTAGTCATCATTAAAATAATTAAATAAATAAAAATAAAAAGCAATACAATTTTTGAAGTGCATAGTCCAAGAGTGCTACAACTCAACAAATGATAAAGGAACATTCACTTTTCCTTGATAGTAAATGAAGCAGTTTTGGCTACATTAACTACTTGTGTGTGGATTCCATCCCATACTCTCTCTCTCTTCCCCTCTGGAAGTTTGGCTTTTAGCTTTGTTGGGTTTTTTTTGTTTGTTTGTTTTTAATTTTCAATTAAAAGATAAGAAGCCATGAAACACATACATAAACATCCATCAGCGTTCCTGCTGGCCCAAGTAAGCTATTTAGACGCCCTACACAGGCAGCCTCCTCTCCTTACACCAGCGGGACGACATTTAGGCAGGGCACAATACAAGGACCAGAACAGGCAAGCCCACGAGAACTGGGACCACTCATAACCCAGCCCGTTTGGTTCTTACTTCCAAGGAAATCTTCCTACTCTCTTCAGCCATCAGCCAAATCGCTGTCCCCGAGTAGTGCCACGAGGAGCCACAACACTACCAAGACAGCCACAATCACAGGCTCTAGACGAACGGGGAGCGAGGATGATGAGGACACACACACACACACCATGACAGTGCTGCGAGGGCTCACGTTATTCAGCACAGAAACGCACCGTTCAGAAAAGGGAACGCGCTCGCAGGGCTGCACACCCGGGAGCGGAGGCGACGCACCGGTGCGGGCACAGGACACAGGCAGGGGGCCGGGAACCCGTTACACCCCCCGGCCCCCATCTCCAGAGGAGCCGCCACCAGCTTCCCGCTGGGAACTGCCTGTGCTAGAGAGGGAATGGGGACGAAGGTGGCAGCGGCCCGTCCCGGRGAGGGGACAACGGGGCCCGTCCCTACGGGGTCGCCACAGGCGCCGGAGGCCGGTGAGGAGGCGGCGGGGCCCGCGGGACCTCCGCGGAAGGCGAGAGCGGCGCGTGCCCCTGCCCCTCTGTGCACGGBGGCGAGCGGGCGCGTCCCCCTGCCCGCCTGCAGGGCCGCGTCACCCACCGGGGCCGGGTCACTCGCCGGGTCACTCACCGGGGCCTCAGGGCTCGGCCCGTCCCTCCCCTCCGCTCCGCCGGCCACCGCCGCCAGCCCGGGCACCCGGGGGCGGGACGGRGTCGCGCGAGACAGCGCGCGACTCTCGCGAGGCGGGGTCCCGCCCACCCGGCCGCTAGCCCAATCATGCGGCGCTCCCACCACCCTCGCGGCCGCTCGCCCAATCGCGAGTTCTCCCCCCTCATGACCTAGACGCCCGCCGTCAGCCAATGAGAGGGCGCTGCCGTTAGCCAATGAGGGGGCGGCTTCTCTCAGCGGCTGGTTGGGGATAGTCGCTCGTCGGCCGCGAGGCGGGGGGTGCTTCGCGCGTGGCCGTTGGGACCGTTTGAGCCGTTGGTGACGGTTAGGACGGAGCAGAGGCGTCTTGTCCTTCCGTGCCCGCCGCCTTTGCCTTCCCGCGGGGCTGTTCAGGGCCAGCAGGGCCCATTCAGCCTCCCGCAGCCATGACCAACCCTGGGCTGAGTTGTGCACAGCAGCTCTTGAAGGAAAACAGCACCTGTAAATAAAAGTGTGCTGGTCAGAGACCATCTTCCTGGTCAAATTCCCGATAGGTAAATCCTATCCAAGGGAAGGAGTTGTACACCATTTTACATCAGGACTTCTGTGACAGCAAATTCCGTCATACTGTGAATATTTAATGTTACTGGGGTGTACAAGTTCTCCTTTGGTGAAGCCCCACAAGTTGCCCTAAAAGGAATTCCAGCTGGAAAAATCCTCTTTAATTTTCCGTAAACTTGTCTGAAGAGCAAGATTCATGTAGCAGGTCTGCAGGTGGCAAGAAGCTGGATGCAGTAGCCGAATATCTTTCAGCTAAAGTATTTTAAGCAAAGCAACGTGAAAAATCTTGAGGGTTTTTTTTTTTCTTTTTTCTTTTTTTTTTTTGTGCAAACTCATTCATCTCTTCTGGACTGAGCAATTAAGGCATCCTTAATTAATTCCATTGCCTTCTTGCTACACTTGGAAAGGCATTAATTGATTCTGACAAGCACACTTTCTCGGTCTTACTTGCTACTTGCAATCCTTTCTATTTTTTTCAGATAGGTTGCACTGTTGAAATAATATGAGCTGAAATAATTTGCCCTTCAAAATCCAAGTCCTTCCTGTTTATCGTATCATACTGCACACATTATTTCTCACTGCAGTCGCTCTCTGTTTTTCTCAGTGGGATGCTAATTTCCTGGAAGTRGCCTGCCTCTATACCACCATTGTTTTAAAAACAGCAATTGCATCACATTTCTTAATGTCACTTCAGTCCCACATTATAAATACCCGAGAAGTTCAAAGTGTATTTCAGACCAACGCAGAAATTGAATATGAGCACAGTTAGCGGTTAACAAGACATTCGCATTTGGAAGGAATTCAAAGATGGGTCAAACCCAATGTTCTTATCCAGGAAATGAGGTCACTGGTCTGGACAGAAACATAGTGTGGGGGAGAAAGCTGCTTTTCTGCCATCTTCCACTTGAGTACAAATGGTTAGAATGAAGCTTTTGCTTGAGACACTACTCCTATCATAACCAGGATGCTTAATTTATTTCTTTGTGCATATGTTGTAATCCCATTCTTGCTTCATTTGGAGTCAATAAYATAGAGGGAAATAAAACTGCTGCATTCGGAGTTTTCTTTGAGAACAGGTTTTTGTCTACTTTTCTGTTCACACCACTGAAAGAGCCAGAGATGAAAGCAGTGATAAAATGCCTTTGGTTCTTTTTTGTTATGAAAAGAGATTCAGCTGAGTGCTGCAGAGCAGTTAAGAATTAATGAAAAAAATTAAAGGTCTTAATGATGTTTTAAGTATTGGGGTGGTCAATATTTCAGTGGGGTGTTTTAAAACTGAGGTTTTCAAAATGTTGAAGCTTTTTAATCTTTCTTTTGTTCTCTAAGTGAGAAAGTCCTACTAACAATGCTGAAATGTCTTCTCTGGCTTGCAAGTAAGAAGTGATCTGTATATGATTCCCTACAGATTGCTTTCCGATTGGCAAGAGGAAGGAGTCTTTGTGGAATGAGGTGAGCTGTTCTTTGCCAAAACATCCAACCAGCCTTTCCACTTTCCTCACCTGTTCCAGAGCGGTATCAGGTTCATATCAGCTTTATGCAGGTTAGTGCCAGTTATCTTAAAGCTTTATGGTGTCCAAAAGAATTCCTAATCCACTGTATGTGCTCACATATCGCTTCATCTTGTGACTTGCCTACTGAAGCCATCATTCAGGTTTCTCTATTGGCTCGAGTAGCCCACAGTCGTCACTCCTTATTATTCTCAGTCTGTTTTTAATTTCCTGGCTGATGCCATCACAGATTCCCAGGCKTATGTCACCAAACTCTGTGCAGCACTTCTAGAAAGCACTGATATCTCTGTCCTGAAAGCCGATCTCTGAAGATTTTATCCTGCCCAGCACAGGTGTAAAGTCTTGCCTGTTTAGTCACAAGGCTGAAAATGAAAAGCAGAACAGCGAGTGTTGGAACCTGACCCTCAGTTGCAGGGAGGGTTACTTCATGGTTGCCAAGTCATTCCTAACTAACAAGTGAGACTAGAGGGAAGCCCTTCTCTAAATATATTGTTATTATTTCTTTACCCTAACCTGCTTATTTTCCTTTTTTTGCTTGTGAGAATAGGAAAACAGAGAGGCTTGAAGTCTATATCTTCACAGGAGGGTGGCTGATCTCACCTGTGCCCACATAAACAAATGATGAAACTTGTACAGAAGTGCAACAGCTTTGTAGGAGTAGACATATTTATGTTGTTTCCAGCTGCCCATGTCTTGAGGACTCTCCTCCATCAGTTGGTCAGCTGGAAGATRCCCAGTAACTGAGATAAGTGGGCAGAGCTCCATGGGTCATTTCCCTGTTTGTGCTCATTATGCAATCCAACTGAATATAGCTTGAGTAAAGATGGATGATGATATATTATCAGACTTATTAGACAAGGTAACTATTTTGAGTTTAGCAATGCTGGGAAGATGCAAATGAAAGTATCTCTAATCTATTTAGTAAAGCTTTATTCAGCCATTTTGTTTTGTTTTGACAAAGCATATATAAACATTGTTTTAACTGAGTTTTTTTTTGTGACAAGATGTGTAGTTCTGAATTCTGAAGAATCAGGAGGTCCAAAACGTCTTACTAAACTGTTGAACCTGAAGTCCTGAGCGTTCTGAGGTTCAGCCTCTCCTATAATTATGGGTGAGTTGTTCCCAGACAGTATTGTCAATATGTTTTATTGTGATTCATGCACATGAAATTAGACATTTCAAGCTTGGAGTCTGATATTCGAAACATTCACTAAGCAGCCAAACAAGGGTCAGTTTTATGAGCAGGAAGCTATAGTGTGAATGATTAATAACAGAGGGACTGTTTCTGCTTCACTGTCCAATAGCAGATGTTACAGTCCATGCTCTCTATCATGTTAACTGACACTATGAGGTGGACTTTCTCAGACATTACTATATTCTGAGAATTACAGTCCAGCAAAAAACACATTAAAACACATTAAAAAAACACATTAAAACACATTAAAAGTGTTTAATGCACATCAGTATAGGATTGGTTTTTTCTGCACCAAGAGTCTTTTTCCCTCAAAAGAGAAAAATAGCCTTTTATGAGGATGTTTTTCTTCTAATAAAAGTTGAAGATCTTATGTCATCTCTGGATCCACAAATTGATACTTAAAGAAACAAACTTCCCTATTTTCCTGGAGAGACAACATATGCAATAGTATGATAATCACTACTAAGAATTGTAGTTTACATTTTTTTCATCCAGATATTCCTATCTATTAATTCTATTTATTCATGTTTTCATTTCACAATGCAAACTGTGAAATCTTTATCTCTGGTAAAGCTTTTTCAGTATACACAGCTTTCACATACACAGTGATGTGAGATCTCAATTAGTGTTCATTTTGAAAATTTAGGATCTATTGCTTTCAGCAGTTATTCTCATTATACCTGGTGTCATTGTTTTGTTTCTTACATCATGAATAAATAAATTCACTAAAAGATTCTCCTTTTACTGATGCAGAAAAATGTCTATTGTCCAAAGGATCTATTTAGGAGATCTTTCCTAACCCCTGATTAACCATTTTAGTGTAGTGGCAAAGCTCTGATTTGAGTGGAACAAAACTAAAGTGACTCGTTACAGTACCACGAACTCTTGATTCCTTTACTTACAGAAGTGGCTTCTGCAGCAGTACCCAAAGCTGGAAGGCAGATGGAGCTCCTGCATGCCAAGTGCCAACATTCCTGTATTTAATATCTAGGCATCATCTACCCTTAGTCTGTCTTTTTATTTATTTATTTAGCATGTATTTATTAAACCTTAACCAACTCCTTTTCCAGTTCCTTTTTCAGTTTGCTATGTATGTCTTAATGGCAAAGTAATTCTGAGGAAAATGCTTAAGTGCCCTAATTTGGAAGCAAGTTATGTGCATTACATAATTCATTACATAGTTCAAGTCAGCTTTGCTCAAAATAGAAGCTTTTTAAACATGTCAATCTCCCATTTGGCCTCAGCTTGTTATTTGAGGGGAATTTCCTAATAGTCACATTGATTATGGTGCGGAATGGATTTCCAAAGAGATGATGGAAAGTGCTAGTAATTTGGACAATACAGTGATTTGAACTGAGCAACCCTAGTAGATAATAGGCGAGTGGTGGATTTTGGCCCTGATCTTGCAGTCTCTGCTCATATTAAATCCCTACTGATATAATTAATCTTGAATGGAAAAAGAACAATGTCCCAGTGACATCCGTACAAACCAAATTCCTCTCTTAATGCAATCCACACATACAACAATAGAGAGAATCAACTTTTCTGCCACAGCTCCATCAGGGAATCTCAACATGGGACCACCACAAAAGTAACAAATCAGCCAGCTCTCCATGGCTCAGTCAGTTATTAGTCCTTGTTTAAAGACTACCAAAGATATAAGTAGCTGATTCTGTGATTTCTAATGTGATGCCATGTTGAATCGATGCCCAAAGCTTCCAAATTAATTTCGATTGACCAAACATTATTTTCCAGCTTACTGACCTTGTTGTCTGACACACATGCRTTAATCAATAACATTTTTCTTTTCTTTTGGATTTCACTTTATCATAAACTTAAACTTGACTGATTTGATTCAATTAAAACCACTTACAATATTATCCACAGAATTTTCCTTCACTTTGAATGAAAGAAGTATTAAACCTTAAATAACAGATTTAAGTAGCACATGGATGTTTCTCAGTTTCAGACTGCAAATGGCATGAAATGGTCTTTGGTCTTTTTTTATATGACCTCAATAATTTTGTTTTTCACTACTGCCCTCTGCTGTCATTGATGCTATGTGGTGGTTATTTCTTCTTCTTCCTGGCCCAAGATCCTGGCCTTATTTACAGCACTTGTATCGAGGTCTATTTACAGTTTTGCAGAGATCTGCAATAATTGTAAAAAGCTTCCTGAGTATTTCTAATGGTTCATCGAAGGCAGAAGCAAAATTTACTATTTTTTTTATCTGAAAGTAGTGGGTTTAATGTTGTTCTAAAGATGTTCCTGCTTCCATATATTGAACTTAATCCAGTTCTCAATCTGATGTCACTGTTGTTGCCTGATGTCCTTTTGTCAGTAGAAATCCATCATTCCTATAAATTACCTTCAGTGCTGAATTTGTATACGTCTGTGTACAGTGTTCTTTAATTTCAGTACACATAAGCCTGAAAGGGAATAGATACACATACTTGAAATAACATACTTAACATACGTAAAGATATGGASTAACGTATTTTCGTATCTTTTTGAAATGTTTGTATTTCATATGGGAAAACTTCAAGTGAAGCGCTGAAAATCTGAGTTGTGTACGAGTGACCACTTCTGTGATTTTATTCTGCCATTCATATCAGGAGCATGTTGACTCTGGCCTGTTGCATTATGACAGAAGTGAGGCAGGTGGTGAGCTATTTTTCTTCCAAGGGAATATAAATAGTGAAGTGGGGGAAGCCTGGTGTCTACACAGCCTTTTGATTTATACAAGCATGTTGTGGAACCTGTTGTGGTGAAGTTAGATATAGAAAACTTGGGTACCTGAGCCCAGTGGGAGCTTTCCTTGTGGAGAGTGTGCAGAGTTTCTCCTTCCATAGCCTACCCCAGTGTTACAGCCAGGATCTAACCTTGCTGGACACATGAGGAATAGTTCAAGTGTATGGCCAAGTGTTCGCTGTGTGAGGAGGGATAGTCTATAGGCAACTTCTTGTTAAATGCAGATCTTCTGGCAGCAATCAAAGTTTTCAAGAGCAAACCAGGAGAGTCAAGGAGAATGGACATTTCTTTTCTCATTATGCTCTGTGTATCCTCTCAGAGATACCTGATGTGAATTCCTGAACACTTTGTGAGTGAAAAGTCCAGTGGACAACATTTGGGCTAAAATAGAAGTCACAATAATACATAATTGGCTGGAGGTGGTTCTAAGGTAGTGTTCAATATATCAGCCATGTAGTAGTGACTACCTRTCAGATACAGTTTTTGAGTCTTACCTCCTCCCTCAAATCCTCTCACTATTTTTGTGGCCTTTCATGGTACTTGCTGCAGTCTGTCCTTGCCTGTCTTGTACTGGGGAGCCCAGCACTGGACCCAGCTCTACAACAGATGTGACTCCATCAGTGGGGAGTAGAGGAGAAAAATCAGSCCCCTCCATCGGCAGCCCAGGATGCTTTGACCAGCCTTGCCATGACGGTGCATTATTGGCCTATATTCAACTTGCTGCCCCCACAGGACCCCCAGGTCCTTCTCTGCAAAGCTGCCCTGCAGCTGCTCAGCCCTCAGCAGGCCCCTGCCATCGGCTTCCTTCCTGGGCAGAGGACACTGCACTTCCCTGCCTTGAACTTCATGAGGTTCCTCTCTGCCCATTTCCCAGCCTGTCAAGGTCCCTCTGCATCAGCTACCAGGAATCAGCCACTTCTCCCAGTTCTGTATTAACTACAAACTTGCCGAGGGGACATTTGGTAGGAGTGTACTGAATTTGGACATTGTAGGAGGGTACTGAAACAACACAAAATAACTACTGAACATTTTTTTCCTGCAGAAAGACCAAGTCAAGGATCAATGCACAATAGCAGTATTAAAAAATAAGAATGAAAATGGAGAGGAGTAAAGTTGAGTAGATAAAAGCATCACAACRTAATTGCTTAGATAGATCTCATAGTGCTCTAGCCTCAGCTGCTATAATAAAGCATTTGAGTTTGTTCCATACCTGATGGAAGRGAGTCCAAAAGATGCAGAGGTTTAGCATGCAGAGGGAATTCTCCTTCTCCAGGACTTAAAGAGAACTAACAACAGACACCTGCTCCAAGGCACCTTCTTAAATTTAGTGTTGTGGAAAGATAGATAATTACATTCCTTCCACTCCTTCAAGGTATATTGTTATTTTCAGGGTCTGTCGGGGGTTGTGACACAGTATTCCTGAGCACTATTGAACTGCTTATTTTCAATATTGGAAGAACAAGTATAAAGATGTTATTTGCACAAGTTATATACTAGTTTAAAACCAACTTGAATCTGTCAGCTTTAGAAGGTCTGTAATAAGTGGAAGATTATTATTGTTATTCATCTTGCTGATCTGAATCTGTYGCATGACTATGTAGTTAAAACACCAAATTGTTCCCTACACGGAGGACTTCAGAAAGGAGGCTATTTGACCTGACTAACAATTGGATTTAGTAGCTGAACATCTGATACAAAGTCAGTTGTTGGCAATGAGAAAATTAGTTTTAATTTGTGCAGAGCATTGCATTTATAAAGTTTGATTCCCTGAAAAAATATTATTTCTGACTTTTTTTTATGCCACAGTGGGTAATCATATTTGTGGTTTTATGTGAACTCTTTTGACTTCTTGCATTTCTTATTTGATTTTGCAGTGTACATTTGATGAAATATAATTTTTTCTCAGGCATCTTGGCAGTTTTCAGTGCTATGTATTAGTCTGCCCTTCCTCTGCCTAATCTATAGCTTTCATGAGCAGTATCAAACTACCAGATGGAGCTATGGAGACCTGAAGCTGAGAACATGAACAGCTACTTCAGGCAGAGCATTGGTCTCAGCATTGACCTACTTTATTTTTTTTACCTTCTTAACTAAAGTATGTTTAGAATTCTTCCACAACCAGCATGTTGGCATATTCAGTATTTGTTTGTTTTATTGGCACTTTTATTTTACTGGGACCCCACAGCTACTAGTATTTCTCTATAATTTGTTTTTCTATGATTCTTTGGTTACAAAGTTTGAACCAGAGAGGATGTTCTTGCAAAAATATCCAGTAAGGCTGAAATTCAGCRCAGTGCAGAGAACTCTGGATAGACCCACCTATTTTAACTTTCCTATATGCCCCAGCTGCCCACTTCAAGCAGAGCAATAATATGCAGTGTATGGGGAGAAGATGATATTGCTGCAGTGATTTCTGCTCCTTATTTCACTGGTTTATAGAAGTGCTACTAGCAAAGTAGTTTCATGCATATTTTAAAAGGCTATTTTAAGTGACCAGAAAAAGGAAGGCTTTGAAAGATTTGTGGATGACCARTTTATAAAAGGAAACTAAATGGAGGGAAAATACAAATTCTTTCCAGCAATATCCAACTTTCCTAATCCATGTGATGGGCATTAGCACACTTTCAGCATTTCTTTATGATTAACAGTATTCCTCTCTTATTTTAAAAATCCCTTGAATTTTTTTCTTTCCCAACCCTCAGTGAAGAGACATTATCTTCTAAAGGCATAGATTTAAGTGCAGAGAAATTACAAAAGTAGGCATATGTACTAAAAAAAACAAATTTCCTATTACATCTAAATTTACATTAATCCTATCAGTATTTTAGCCAGGAAACCATTGTGTTTTCCTTGTGCTTTTCTGTGTATTTGCCTTCTAATTTTCACATAGCAGTTGGATTATTTGGAGTTTTACCTTCTTGTTTTTAGAACAGGATGAAACCATAGCAACATTCTCTGTTCTAAGCAAAATCTTTCAGTTTGTGCTGAGCATTGCAGCAGAGAGCTTTGATTATTTCAGGACACTAAAGCCTKGCTTCAGACCTGCACTTTCATAGGCTGGAACAGCAATATCTGTCTCCTGGGTTGTCAGAGTGAATTTTATCTTCCATTGCACACTGGAGCTTTCCTGTAGATCTGTCTTAGCAGGGACTCCTCTCATTTGTGTTTCCTACCAGCAAATTTCCAGTCCTGGGGAGATCTTCCATTGACTGCATGGGTGTCGCACCCAGACATGGGCTCGCATTCGCTGCTCTACTGGTGGCATCCACGCTGCTCTTGGGCAGAGGACGTGGGTACAAACCCTCCTCTGTGCCTAACCCTCTCTAGGGAGGCAGGAAGGATCCTCTATGTAGCCAGCACAGTGAAGAGCTTGYGCTCCAGGCTAAAATACCAAATCCACATAAGCCCGTGAGGGTTTTTCCTCTGCTGGGACTTTACAGCTGCGCTGGATCTGCAGTGAGGGGACAGAGCTACAAGGCACCCAATCCAAAGTCTAATTAGCTAGTGCATCTGATGAGGATAGCAACGTGTGATGACCTCAGTGCCCTGTACGTTCCAGYTACGGATTGCTAAGCAGCTCTTTTTGCAGCAAAATGCAAGTGTCCTTTCAAATTATCCACTTGAGATTTTTAAGTGCTTTATTTTCTCRGAGCTGTTTACAAATCTTAAAGACCACAGAGAGCACTTCCTTAAAAGGGTAAGAAGAGCCACTGCTCTGATTGCAGCCAGAAAYGTTTCTGCAGTCAGACTGTCCTGCTGTTGTTAGGCTGACAGAAGAAAACAGAGAAAACAAATCAAAACCTTGTAGATCAGGCCTTAGAGCATAGAATTGTCACCCCAAAGTTGAGAACCTTCTGCAAAGACTTTTGTTTTCTCTCACCAAGGGCAATCATTGGTASATGCTATTAAAGCAAGTGTCCTGACTTAATTAACAGTGGTGATGAGAAGGGATCAGACAGGTACAGCTCCCGGGACACTCAGGGCTTGTGAGATTGTAATTCAAAGCTTGGATTGTGCCAAAAGCAAAATGATAGTGTGATAGTGCACACGGAGGCAGAAGGTGCTGGCAGTGCCCGCCATCCCGAGCTGCTCCGTTCCGAGGAAGTTTTCCTGCCTGTGAGCACACGGAGGGGCTGTGTGGGCTGCGGGCAGGAAGGACATAGATGTCTATTCTGAGGCTGCCTGTCAAGGTCCTCATGTTAGCTCTCTATATGCAGTCGATTTTCTAATACTTCAAGGACATACAGATCACAAATAATCATCTTGCCTAATGCTTTAGAGTGTAAGTATTTTTTTTCCCAATTCCATAGCAGATAAAATGTCATTTCAGATTTTCCATGCTCCACTGGGTAACTGCTGCCTGCTGGTTTAGATGACTGCAGAAACAACTGTATCGGACAAGTCTGGGTCTTTTTCAGCTCACTTCTGCTCAGGCAACAATTAATTTAGAGAAAGTAAGTTAAAAGATTACAATATTTTATTCATTTTCTACAATGCTGGCCTGCAAAGCAGTGATAACCTGATTTAGACCAGTCTGCTAGGGCAGCCAGTGTCAGGCTTTTATAATAACACTTCTCCCCAGCCCTGAAAAGCATTCAAGACATTTGCCTTTTGTTTATAGCTTTTTCCATAAATGATATTGATGTAAAGTAGCTTGTGAGACAAAGAGTGCTTCAGTGTAAACCTTCAAAGGGGGATACAGAGGCAGCGCAGCACATAGGCAGCCTTGTTTGGAATTGTTTCCCTCTTTGCTTTTCAATCCTTGAGCCTCTTCCAGGATGTGCTCTTTAAAGAGCACTTGAATATAGTGTCTGCACAACACAGCAGGCACCAGGCAGGCAGACATTTCTTTAGCTTTGCTGTTGCAATTGCCACAGTTCAACACTGCTAATTGTGCTGAATTTTAGCTGTGGATATGAGCCATGTTCACAGTTACTTTGGAATCTGCTCTATTTGCTGTAAGCATTCAGAATAATATGAATTATGTATTACACTTTTATAGCACCTTTGATTTGAGGATCTTAAAACACTTCAATGTCTTCTTAATCTGGGCATGCTTTTAAAATTCATTTGAGAGATAATTAAACTGGGGCTTAGAAGGCTCGTGTTATTTGGCTCACAATGCTTATAATAGTAAGTGAGCATTTGGGAACAGAATTCAAGTTATTGCTCAGGACCTACTTCTTCACACTTCTGCCCAGAAATATCACTGTATAATACTAGTCTGAGGCTGTGATCAGAGGTTTAACATATATCATGCTCAGTGTTCTGGTTTTCCAGATTTAATCTCTACCATCAAACATAAAAATATGAATTCTTTTCTCATGTCACTTAAAGTACATGAAAATTCGGATCATGAARACTGAAATCTTTTCATAGAAAGTGCTCATTTTCTTTCGAAAGCAAAACACCTTAGAATGACCCTCTGACCATTTCACTTTCAGTGTAAATAACTTCCAAGTTTGTTTAATAAAGATATTATCCTAGTCTTTAAGTGCTCTTTTTTGCATTCACAATTCAATTACATGGCCATCTTGGTAAAACAATTAAAAGAATAGATGTGGATTTACTCGCATTACTGAAGAGATAACGTCATTTGGGCACTGACCCGCTGCCTCTTGCCAGGATTTTAGCTCAGAGATGCTGAATGTCCAAATCAGTCAAACTGAATTTAATTTAGACATATAACTCCCTCAGGCCTGGTTTGAAAATGTCAACCTAAAATAGCGTGTGGCTGAGTACAGCAGACTAGAAAAGCAATTTTGATATACATAGTTGTACATACAAATAAATATCACACATCCTGTATGGGAATAGAAATTAGGTAACTCATGAGTCAAGAACAGAGTTTAATGCTGCTCAATAACAAGAGCACAGACAAGAACACAGAAAGTAACTACAATTTGATTGCTTAGTTTTGAATGGGGCCAAATTAAGTGTTTTGTAGCTTCATTTTTCAGTTAGAAAAATAGGACATCGGATGCACATGCACAAGTAACTTATTTTTGCTTCAGCTAATCAAATGCAGCAACTACATATACAGAAGTAGTCTATATCTATAAATATATTTTCTGCTATAATGCTACCATAGAAAGTCTATACTGAATGCATTATTYAGATTTTCAAAGCACTTGGAGGGCACTGCCACAGTGGACAATTTCCCTATCTATGTATTTGCCCTGGTAGTTACAATGTGTTTCCTTTATTGTGACTAATGAAGAGCTCRGTTGCATTTTCCCAAATGCCAGTAGTTGCAAATATTAACACGGTGAATCCAGAGCCTTTCAAGACAAACCCCCTGACATACACGTTGGGACTGCATTTAAGGATGAGTATTGCAGTACCAGACCAGAGCTCATGGAAGGCAATGGCAGCTCTGCAAAGGCTTTGAATGAAGCACRATGCAAAGGCAAGTTGGCAGAAACAGCATTACCTAGCTTAGTTCAATGCTGACAAGTGAGCTTGCAGGGTTCTTTTATTATTTTATTTTTAAAGGCTTCTCTATGTTAGAATAAAGAGATTCAGAYGGCAACATCCTACGTTGTCTTGCACATACAATTTAGGTACTTATGTCGTGTCCTAACTAATAACATTTTGAGATTACAGAATATTCATAGAACATTTGGTTTTTATAAATGTAATAAGTAGGATTTATTTATTATATTAAGAACAGAAGAGCTGATTTTTTTCACTGCCTCCCACCACGAGTTCTTAAGTGCCTTGGCCGTCGTTCCTGCCACAGAGAGCAGCTCTGGAGGGCTGGGAGTGAGGCTGGCTACGCACAGGGACTGTAGCCCCGAAGTAGCCAAGACCGAGTGGCGCCTGGAAGGGACAGAATGGGTAAAAGGGCACACAAATACAGCACGCATGAAACCTAAGTAGGTACAACCACTAGCTTAGGAGTTGGCAATGTTATAAAGATGCTTTTCAGTTAGGTAGGCTATACCCTGGCAGAACTTACTCTGGCTGACTCTTCGCTATGAGCCAGGGCTCTTCATCTCAGTAACAGGAACTTGGCTCATCCAAATCATCTGCAAAATTAAGGAAGTGCAAAAAGAAGCGGGGCAGATAAATCCCATATTTGTAGCTGGTGCTGACTGGTCCTGCTGGAGGATCTGGCACTGGCATCTGCACTCCATAACTCAAGGAAAAAGTTCAACTTGCAGCTCTGCCATTTAATATTATCCTCTATTTAACTTATTTCTAATTCTGTCAGCACTTCCAAGAACTTTGAGGTGGTTGGAGAAAAGGCTTCTCCTCCCTCGAGGGTAGCAGACTTTCCTGTAAGCCCTGCTGACTTCCCTGCATTTCCCTCCTGTGAACCCTGGCATTACGGCTGCTGTTGGCAGCAGGGTTAGGACAGCAGCATCAGGATGTCACCTGTAGCACTGAGAGCCACCGGGTTGCTGCAGCTATCACCGCAACTCACCCTTCATCAGCTCTCATCCAGACCTCAGAGTTATGCTGTTCAATAGAAATTCATTCATTGCCTATTTCGGTCTAAGCTGAAACACAAGTCTGTGACTTGCAGAGGCTGAAGAGATTGTCCCTGTCCCCTTCTGCTGTCCCTGGAGCAGTGTCAGAACTGCTGGCAAGGAGCTGGGTGCAGCCACCTCCTCAAGTGACTGGGCCCCTCTGCCAGAGACCTCCTGCACTCGGGGACTTTGGCTCTGAGCTGCTGATAACAAAGGTTTCTCTGCTCTGCTCCAGCCCACAGGAAGTGCTTTGTTTATGATCTCGCCAAAAATATTTGCTTTACTTAATGACCTCCCCCCAAAAAAATTGTCGCTGCTTGCTATCCAAAAATAATTGTTTCATCCTTACTCTGCTGAAAACATGTCCTAAAAGGGAGCCGCTGGTGGGTTGCATTGCTACGAGTCTGATCTTCTGCTTCAGGAAGTTAATGTCCAGCTTATTATTGACTAAAATGATGTGGGAAGGGGGCCCAACTACTATCAGCCATTCCTTGGAAGTCACAGCATCAACCACTGCTAAGAAATGTGTCCTCCCCCTTTCTCTTTCCCCTCTTAAAAWGCGAAGCATTCGTGCCAGGAGAAGGGAGTCCTCAGTAACCATCAATACATTGACAGCTTGCCAGCAGCTGATTTACATGAAACAATTTTAATTCAATTTAGTAGATCGATGGGGTGATTTTAACACTGCCTCTCCCCTCTGCACTCCCAGGAACAGAGTAACTAATAGATTTATTTCAGAATACTCTGTTTCACCCGTTTGTTCTTGACACAAATGCTAGTCACTTAAAAACACTAGCAAGACGAGCTGTATTTACGCTTTTTATCTTTCCGTACTTTCCAAAGTACAGTTTCCCAAGAGTCAAACATGGTTTAATCTGCTTTAAACTACAAGTAAGCAAAATCATATTCAATAGCTGGATAAAGCAGAATATCTCAAGCTCAGGTTTCATAGCACCAGCTGAAGCCATTGCTATTTACTCTAAGTGAACTGTGGTGCAGAAGAGGAAAAAATAGCTATAATTAAAGAAAAGTAGGGTTATGTCACTTACCCCTTTAAGGAATTAGTATGTTAATTTATCTTCTCATTTAGAGATAGCAAGGAATTAGCTTGCTGTTTTCTTTGGTAAATTCAGCATGTAAAGTAAGAAATCATTCATTACAAAAATCTTCTGTAAAAAAGTAAACAGTTTGAGTTTCAGTAAGTGAAGTCATTGACTTCATTTCAAGAACATCTGTAGCAGTTTAAGCAGTTTTGTGGCTTGCTGCTTTTTAAAAGAAAGGACATGGTGCGCTGCCGCAAGGGTGTTTTCTTCCCCGCGCTGCTCAGCAGCAGATTTTAGATATTTTCCTTGTGCTCTGCAGCACCGTGTGCTGCTACTGGCCTAACTGGGATAAGGCTCCTAAGCCCAGCCCTGTGAGAGGCAGGTTCTCAACAGCCCCGTGCAGACTGTGGTAACTGCAGTCGGGCGCCCAGTCCTAACTCGGAGCCGCCTCATCCCAACCTTGTTGGCMGGAGCAGTTCCCAGCACAGCCCCATGGGACCCTTGAGGCAGACGTTTTTCCAGCTGCAGCTTTGGCTGTGCCAAGTGCTCTGGCTCTGCAGGGGAAAAAGCAAACGGGAAGCTGAGTCTGGGCTGCTTTAGCAGTGAGTGAATGCTCAGCTCGGAGAACCTGCCTGCCATGGACAAGGGGAATGGCTTCATAGGGCTTAATGTGGGGTCAGATGGAAAAAACAAAAAAAAAAAAAGAGAAAAAAAAAGTCAAAGCCTTTGAGAGGGGAGGAATACATTTGTATTCCTTCTTTATATTCTCCTTTCTTCCCATTCCTCTGGGATATAAGACTGGCTAATCTCTGTTTAAAGTTAGAAGGGTTTATATTGATGTTTCAGACAATATTTTTTTTTCTCCAATCAGTACTTACCACACACACACACATTTTAAAAAGGTATATTATTATGTTTGTAGTAATGATAATTAGCAGCACAAAACATAAAAATATCCCCATTAATACTGTACATTATATATGTTTACTTTCTCATACAAGGAAAGCATAGACTACCAATTATCCAACAATCCAAATTATGTACCATAAAACAAAATCTTACAGAAAAAAACCCACAAAATCTGCCAGGGTAAATCATACCTATCTGAAAAGCATTATCATAACATATCTAATTTTTGGACTATAGAAATTATAAGCATTAACAATCCCACTTAAAAACTAACTAGTAAAGAATAATGTTTATATAATATCTTATAAGTAGTTTCCCCTGCTCAAACCTTTGTGTTCTGGAAGCCAGAGATACTAAAGCACTACGAACTCATAAATGTTTTAAATGATCATTTAAAACGATTAACCGCTGTAGTGTGAGAGTATTAAACACCTTCAGCTGTGATTAATACCATCTATAATAAATAGTTGGTCATTTTAATATTAAGTATCTTGAGGAAATAAGCCTGAATTTTCATTGCCCTGTGCCAACACCACAAGCATATTGAAATGACACCAGGCTGGGGGAAAATGCCAAGTCATTTGCAGTGACATGCAGTCATTAAAGTGTCCTTGGACATAAAATCATCCCTTCAGTTTGTATTTGGACATACAGGGGCTTTACAAACTGACTCTGAACATGACCAGTTCCTTGAGTCCATTTGCAACCTGTAGGATTTTTTATTTTTTGCTCCACTTTTGTCAAATGCACACATTTCTTCAATTAGAGATTTTTGTAAACATTATCCTGTTACGAAAGAAGCAGCTTTTGAATTTAGCTGCATATGTATAAGATATTCTCATGTGAGCCAAATAGAAAAAGGGCAAAATTTCTAATTTTTTTTAAATACTATGAGAGAAATATAATTGTTCAAGACAGTATTCCTTGCAGTATTGCAACTTTTTTTCCAAGTTAGACAAGTAATATTTAAGTTTCAGGCATGTCCAGTAATTGCAAGGGTCAAATCTATCTTTATTATCTGCTAATGGCAAAGTCTTGCTCACTTTTGATACAGTGAGGTTTCAATGGTCCCGAGTCTCCTAACTAACTATATATGTAAAATATATAGTAAAGTATATATGTATGTAAAGTATATATGTATGTAAAATTGGTAAATTAACTCATCTAGTCTATAATTAAGACTTTTTTATTAGCGAAAGCTAGAGGCTCTTATTAAAGTAATAAGGGGAAGGGAAGGATGTATTCCCAGCTGTTCTGTAGCACAACGTGACAGCGTTGCCTTCCGGACCCTCCTTTTCGTCCTCCTACTTTCCCTCACTTACCCCTTCCAACCACTGCAGACCCCTTAGATGTACACAATACTTACAGCCAGTCATGAAGATTAGGAAAAAACAAACAAACAAAAAACACCCTGATTTTTTTAGATGTTGTGCCAATTATCACATTTTTAATGTTCATCTCTCAGTCACTGCCACTCAAAGTTTGGAGGGTGTAAATCATTACTTTTAAATGGATTGAGTGTTGATATTAAACCTTGACATTTAAGACTGTCTGAAAGCATTCAGATTTCCTCCCACTACAGGAACAGGAACTACCTCCATAGCACTGGCATTTAAAACATGGCTCTCCAAAACCTTGTAGCTTCAGATCTTACTGACCAGCAAAATCAAAGGTATGTGTTTTATGCAGGTTTACTCCAATGACACTCTAAAGGGTGTGTTGGATTCATCATGTATTTCATGTAGTTCCTTCACTTACAAGCATCAAGTATTCTGCACCCACACAGACGCAAAAAAAAAGAGAGGAAAAAAATGATTGATAGCAATACAAGGAACTCCTGACTTATATTCGGAGTAAGTTTTAATTGGATGTCTTGTTGGCTGAGCATCTTTTTTGCATCTTCTTAGAACCTACCTTCCTTTGTGCTTGTCAGAGATGCTTAGGCACAAAAGTCGCACAAATGCCTGATGGAGAAGACAGATGAGTCAAAGTGCTGGAAAGGAGCCAGGGCAGCAGTTTAGACAGCTACCTCTTCAGACTGTTCCTTCCCTAAATGTCAGACGTGTCAGCGATTTAGCAGCCATTGCCTGAAGAGATTTGATTATGTGCTGCTATCACCCTTCTTGAAAAATCACAGCACCGAGTGAAAATAAAAAATCAGATGACAATATGTTCACCTTCTGTGTTATTCTACCTGACAGGAAAAATTCACTAGGTTAACTCCTCTGCTTCAGTGCTAATAGCAAGTATTGCCAGAGGTGGCCACACAGGATCTTACTGCTTTCACAGGATGACACAATAAGATAGAAGATGAAAGGAAAGCCAGAATTGTGAAAGAAAAAAATCCCCTATTGATAGCAGCAGTTTCCAATTATGGAAAGATTTTGCAGCACTGTATTATAGAGCTGGAGGAAATGGCTGGACAACTTGCAGGCACGCTGCTCTTCCTGCAGCAACTCTAAATATTAATTGAATAAGTGAAAAATGTCAACTTGGGGATAGCTTCCCCATTTTCCAGGGCCCCAAATTTATTGACAGAGCAGAGAAAACAAAACAAAAAAAAAAGGGGGGGAGGGGGAATATCTTCTTTTAAACCACTCTTAGTGTTTTCAGCATATTAGCGATTGCTTCTATTTTGGTTGGGGAAAAAAAAAATTAAGGCCCTGCAAAGTAGTAAAGTTAAAACAGAATAAAATTGAGGCAAGCATAGAAGCTTCTGGATTGCAAGTCTGTTTATTAACTTTTTCCATAAACCTCGATTTTAGTTTTCTAGTCTATTTATGGTGCTTTTCTACTGCAGAATGCATTATAAAAATAAGCTAAAAGTAGCAATTTTAGACTGCCAGAGGCATTTTGATTAGAATGGATTACTTTTCCCACCACAGTTATAAAATTTGTAGGAAATTCTGCCTGTTATTAGGGTTCAGAGTGCTGGGAATGTGTCACCTGAAAAGGGCACATACAAACAAAGCAGGCTGGATTCTAGCAGTAAGTTGCAGCCACACCAACACACCATGAAGTGGTGTTTGGAAATCAAAAATAAAAATAATACCAGTGGTTTGCAATAAACAAAGACAGCTAAAGAAAACATCATTCAGAAAACAGATTTTCCTAGCCAAAAAGCTCTCCTTTGTTTATTGTGTGCCAGCCCCTGGGTTGCAGGGGCACATCAGGAAAAAAAGAGTTTCCAATTTGAAACTAAGTAAATTTGGAGTATCAATGACTATTCATGGCTTTTGTTTCATTAAGTGTCCAAGGATTAATCATTCAGACCAAGTGTATTTTCCTTGCGTCTTTGAAATATTACCCCAAGTGACAAGTGGGTCAAAAACAGGAAACTGAAAGGAAACCTTAGACAGAGCGTTCGACTCCAACCCACTGAGACCCATCCCTTACTATTCAGAGACCAGCCTCGAGTTTCAGAGAAACTGTATCTTCACAGTTGATGTTTTAAGCAGTAATATTTGCTTTAGTAGCCTGAAGGCACAAAACACTTTTCTGACAGGCCAGTTTCAGTGGAAATTATTTGCTGACCATTTAACCCTCCTGAGGACATGCTGTGATTTGTCAGTAGTTTCAGGTACCTTTTCCCCCACACTTCTGCAGCAAATGGAGAACCAGCTATCTTTCCTCATTGTATTAAAACTGGTAGATCTCCCTACAAACCCTCATTCCCTCATGCAAAACCCGTTTCTTAAATCACCAGCAACTCCCCATATTCTGTGTTAAAGCCCTGATATTTCCTTAATTAAAAAGGAAGTGTGTGATGAAAGAGAAAAATAAATTCGACAGCACCTCCAGGGGTACAGTAAAAAACAGACAACACATAAAAAACACCCCACATTTTCCGTTAAGATTTAAACATGCATTAGAAGGTCTTTATGCATGTCAAGGGGTAAAAGGTGGCTTAAAAGGATAGACGCTAAGGGATTCCTTGCCTCAGTCACATCCCGAGGGAAACGCCAATGCTCCCAGCTCCAGGGAGTCCACCTTGCTTGCTGTAGCGTATCCTGCCCCTCCTGCAAAGCACTGGGAGAACCTCCGCTTGGCCATCCATGCTGCACGTAGTTAAAATAAAGAACGTGCCTCGTTTGAGCATCATTTCTCCAATGGAGGCCAGAGAGGTTCACTGCATTTTGCTCGTTCTTTGAACTGGAATGAACTCCCCAGTCTGAGAGGCCTCACAAAAACAGGTTACCTTTAAACCTGAATTCCTTTTTCTTTGACAACGCAGTCTTAAAAACATCAGTCAGGAAGAAAGAGAAACATCTGCATTGATTTTGATTGTTTAATACTCAAGAGTGAAAAAGTGTAAAATCACAAAGCTTATACCTCCACACAAATGCAGTTGCATTGCAAACGACCAAAACACAAGCTGCCTGCCAAGTCTCACAGAGCTAACGCCAACAAACCCCGTTTCAACATCCTTACTGTCTTCTAAACACCTGCTATTCACAAACATCCCTCAATAGCTCTAAGTTTCTCATACATCTTTCTTTATGCTCTATATTAGTTTTCTAGACCAGTGGTTTACACATTGAGAAACGAGTGCCCCAGGTCTGATCTACCCCAGCATATATGTTTTATATTTGAGATTAGTAATTGTATTTTAAAAGTATTTGGTTGAATCCAAACTGAGCAAAGTTCATCTTACCTGTATTTAATGAAAAGCACACGTTAAATGAGTAAGCTTCAGAAGTGCATGCTGAGCAAGGTTATTTCACCAATCGTTTCAGCCTCAGGCTATAATACTTAGGCACAAAGTGAGTATACAGGGTGAATTAGTACATTAGACAGTAGGTTACACTTGCTTTTACTAGTAGTGCATGTTCCTGTGACCCCAGTTTTGCGTATGCAACCATTGGGACTGCAGAACGTGACTGTCCACCTCACCACGTTGTGTTGCCTGGAGGTAGAGTTACCAAAGCCATCGTTACATCAAAATGTCTCAGATTAATGACAGCTAAAAAGAAAATAGGCTGCTTATAAAAACCTTTCTAAAACTTGTACCCTTTTTGTCATAACATTTCCCTGTTTTCAAAGCAGCCTGAAAGTATTTGTGCAAAAGCGCAAAAGTATTCCTGCACAGGAACTGTCCATATCGCCTACTCTTAGCTTAATGCACATTTCCAGTTCCTTGCAAAGTCTTTCTAATCCAGCTGATTAGAATCACGATTTTAAATGGAATTAAAATAAGCATACAGAAATATTTTCCCTCCAGGTAATCAACCAATAACAGAGAAATAAATGTTGGCATACACTGCTACATCGCAGTGATGTCTACAGGAATTTTTAAAGAGCATTTGTTGCCTCAGTGGAAACAATACTGGTTTTCTCCTTTTGCTACAGTAAGGATATCTTCATGTTATGATTCACTTGCTCCTTACTGCTTTATTCCATCATCTGACACTATAATCCTCTGAGCAGGTGAGGATAAACATAATAGTGTCAGTAGAGCTGTTCCTAAGGAGAATGTCTGTCAAAGATCCACGAGGTATCAATAAATAGGCTTGACCTTATAAGCAGCTTTTTTTTTCTTTGGTTTTAAAATATATTTTCTGTCAATATATCTACTTTACAGAAGTCTGCTTAAGTTTCAGCTTAGAAATAAACTTTCAGAAACCTCATACTGATATTTTCCTTGCTCTGGTGCTTATTGCAGACCTGATTGCTGCCTTAACACCAATATTTAATATTTCAAGTACACTGAGAATAGCTTTAACGTACTTCATACAGGTTTGATCTTGGTAACGAAGGCACATAGCAATGAATTAATCTGCCCCGTGTATGAAACAGCAGACATTATCACAGCTTTGCATTATAAAGCAGCAGACAGTTTAAAAAAAAAATAGAGCTTCATGAAGGAAACTGAAAAGTGAATAGTCATGCCAGACTAAAATCATTCACCTGGACTATAATTTGGATTAGCACACACAAAACTCTGCTTACGTAACCACAGGAAAGAAATTCAGAGTGGAAGGTGACCCGGTGGCCACTGCAGCACAGCGTGTGGCTCTGCTTTGCTCAAAGTGCCAGTGAGTGCGAAGTGAGGGTGCGTAAAAATAGCAGCTTCTCATTCGGGTATCWTATTTCCTGTATGTGTCCAGAATTGTATCTTCTTACCCCAGTGACGAATAGATTTKGGCTGCTATTTTTGCCTTTGCTAGCACTGCACAGTTTCGCACAGTTATTGGAGCTGGCTTCCGATCTGGACTTTGAAGCCACTGACTTATAATAATTACAGAGCTCTAATTACAGCCTTCACTGAGCCACCTGTGCAGTACAAGGGAAATTAGGGGGTTTCAAAGGATGTAAGAAGATACAGACTTTAGCCTGAGAAAAACGTTACAAGAAATTTGTAATTGGAAAGGGCATCTTGTCATTTGTACACAAAAGAAAGGATAATCTGGAAATTATTTAACACACAATGAACATAGAACCAATCAATAACTTTTTTCTTTTTCAGAGTAAAACATATATTAGCTAACCCCTCTGTGTTAAGGAATTATGTATTATATAATGTTTGACACTGCACACTTACCCTTATTAGCAATACCTAATATCAAGGTAACACTTCATCCCAAAATAATGAGGGGTTGATCTTATTATGGCCACTGAAGCTGTAAAGAGCTCTTCTCTTTACTTCAGTAAAACTAATAGCTAGCCTATTTTTTTAAAACTTGCCTTCTTTTTAAATATTCTAAGTGCACCTCTCTCAAACACAGAATCACTATTCCTTGCAAAGAATACTGTGAGATATTCTTGCTTCAGTGTTACTTTTTCTGTTTACATTTCATTTTAACTATATAAAAAGCATATTTTTTTTGCCAATTCTTGCTTTGCTTGGTTTCATCCTAAAGAGTTGTTCTTAGTTGTTAATAGCTATAATAACAGTTTCTTTTCTTAAAAAGCTTCCATTAGGTATTGCACATAAGCACATGGACATGGAACTAAAAGTCAACTACCTACCACTCTCTTTACTCTCATATTTTGTTAGGTTTGTGGTTAGTAGCTTGAGATTTAAACAGAACTGCTGAGTATTTTAGCATCTAAGTACAATTACTAAATACAGTATTTTTTAATTAAAAAAATCCTATTTAAACACATACTTGTTGATTAACCTGCTATAAAACAAACAGAAATACAATCTTTTGAATTCCCCAGTAGAAAATTCCTGTCTCTGAAGGTAGAAAAATCTGAAGTTACTAGAAACAGGTCTCTGAGGAAAATAATATTGATAGCATTATTTTTTCCTAAAATATATTTTTAATGAAATTAAAACTGTGCTGAATAGGTAGGGGCTTAGATTCAATACTTCAGTCCACTATTAGTGCCTGAATAGTATGAATCTTTCCCTACGTGTTCTTTCTTCTTTTTTTTTTTAAAAAAAGAGACAATCAGGAATCTGTATAAACAAATTACTAGATAGTTTTCTCTAAAAAGTCCTTTCAGAACCACTGTCCGTCGTTATCCTCATCTTCTTCCTCTTCATGGTCCAAATAGACAAGGGCAACTTTCTTCTCATCGGAAATAACTGACCGTTGGTCTACCATTCTTTGCAATTGTACAGTTTTATCAAAAGAGGATTTCTCCTCTACCTTCTCACCATGATCATGGGAAAAACTGGAGAAAACATAAGCTCCTCTGTTAGTTTCGCTTTTCACAATCTGTTCACTTTCAGCTGTAACCTGTGACTGACTAACAGTAGGGTCTGGCTTATTGGATACGAGGACTGTTGCTTGTTCACTTGCCACTGTAGATACTCCACCCTTATTGGAAACATCCATTTGAAAAGTGAAAGATGTTTCCTTGGATCCTAACTGAATGTGTTTTATTGATCTACTGCTCTCAGATGACTCTTGTGTTTGTGAAAGATCTTCCAGTGTTTCAGAAACAGGTTCTCTAAAGATCACTTGCTCAGCATGAGTTTCTACAGGACTTAGTTTAATGCGCCTCAAGGATCTATTAATATCTGAGCTTCCTTCGTTCTCGGAAAGATGTTCTCCTTTGTTAAAGAGCTCTGAAGTTTCAGAGAGGGAGCCCTGATAAATGATTTTTTCAGTAGTTTTAACTCCCCTTTGACCTCGTCTGATGTGCCTAACTGAACCTTCTGAAATAATCTGGTCTCCTGACTCACTGATTTCTATGTGCTCTGAAGCTGGGCTCTGGTAGACAATCTGTTCAGTTGTCATAAACTCTTTGGGACCTAACTGGATGTGCCTTACTGAACTTTCTGTGTGGGAAAAGTCTCCAATATCACTAAGTTCTGCTTTATTAGAGATTGGTCCCTCAAAGATAACTTGCTCAGTATGGACCTCTTTTGGACCTAATCTGAAGTGTCTTACTGATCTACTGACATCCCACTCAGACCCTTCTGTCTGAGAAAGACTCCCTGAGCTATTGAGCTCCACAGAGTCTGAGGCAGGCCCTTCAAAAGCAACTTCTTCAGTTACTTGCCTTGATCCTACCGTGACACGTCTTGTGGACCTGTTAAAGTCTGTTGAAAACGTCTGCTGAGAAAGATTTCCAGATTCTATTTCTTCTACAGTTGTAGTAATAGGGCCTCTAAAAATTATTTCTTCTGTAGTTTGGATTTCTTTAGGACCCAATTTAAAATGCCTGACAGACCTGCTCATCTCTGATGATCCTTCTTTATGAACAAGATCTTCTGAACTCCTAAGCTCTAGAGTTTCAGAACCAGGCCTTTCATATACAACCTGCTCAACTGTCTGTACTTCTGCTGGACTGATCTTAATTTGCCCTATGGATCTGCTCTTATCAGTTGCTTCTGGTGAGTGAGAGACTCCAAAATCTGCAGTTTCCACAACTGAACCATCATAAATAACTTGTTCAGTGGCATGGTAGCCTGTACCACCACTCCTTCTCACTGTGGATGAGCTATAGAATTCTTGATTAGCCAGAGGAGTGTATGTATCACTTCCTGAAGAAACATCTATTTCTATATTGCTTTTACCATCAACAACTCTCTCTGATCTCTCTTTTTTCAAGGAATGGAAWGGTACCTTCTTCTCACCTGCAATTACTTCATCAAGCTGAGCTACATCAATCTCATCAGTATTAAGGGTCTGTGACAAATTGACTTCAGCAACAATAGTCACTGAGCCACCGTCCTCTGTTTTATCAACTTTCTTGATATCAAATTCTAAGCTACTGGAGTCAGCTTGATTTTCTTTCGTTAATGCAGACAGTTCCTCTTTCACACTTTCTGGGAGACTGCCCTCCAGCTGCCCCAAAGCTTCTTTCAGTTGATGCTTAGGATCCTTAGTTTCCTTTGATAAAAGGCCCTTTATTGAAGTCTGGAATTCATGAGGTATTTTAATTTCTTTTTCAATAACAACGGATTCAACACGGGCTGTTTCAGCTTTTGGAAGCTCTTCTTTTAAAATACGGGCACTTGCTTCCTCTCCTACCACTTTATATGTTACATCTGGAGAGCTTGCACCTTCATCTCTTTTACCTTGTGTGCCTTGCAAAAATTCATCTTGCCAAGAATACTTAATAGTTGATTCTTCTTCTATATGAATTTGGCCATATAGTGAGTCATCACCTTTTTCATGAACAACAGGATGATCATCAGGAACAGATACAAAATATTTCTGTTCAATAGGTGAGTCGTCTTCTTCAGTTACTTCTTCCACATGAGTGTAACTCCCATGGYGTTGCTTCTTCTTTTTAAGATCGTCATATGTAGATGTTGTGATTTGTTCTTCCTCATCACCATAATGCCTCTGTATTTCAGGGAACGTATCTTCCACTTCCTCTACTTCAAATGGTGTTGGAAAATCAGTCCTTTCATCAGTGACATAGTCTAGTGGCTCCTCTACAATCTCAACATTAACAGACACGTTCTTTCCACTCTCACTTCCTTTCAGGCCTTGATGTACTATATCTTCTATCTCCTCTTTCGAAGGCATTCCTTCAACACCCTCTGAAACCACTTTTTTAATATCATGGCTTGATAGACCTTCGCGATCAATCCGATCAGAAATATCTATGTTTTCTTGAACTTGAGACTGTACTGTGATCTCAGTCTTTATTTTCCCATCATCTGGCTGTTCTTTCTTACTGAAGTGAGTTACTTTTGTGTCCGATGATACTTCTGAACTAGAAGACTGAGTAAAACTTTTCAGAATGTCAGCAACAATATTTTCTGCTATGTTTTCTGTTGAAAGAGACCCTGTTTTATCACGTCTGTCGCTAATTCGCTCTTTATCTTTCAGACTGKATTCTGCTTCCGAAACAGTCACTTTGTGCATTTCACCAGGCTTAGTTACATGCTCATCTGTTTCTCTTTCTACAGAAGTTTTAATACTTTGCAGCCTTATGTCTTTCTTACTCGGAGACACTTTGTCAGAACTGATGGACACCTCAGTGGCTTCTCGGTTTCTGGATTCCCAGGTCAAATTTGTATCTTTTCTGGTTGATTCACTTTTCCAAGTTCTTGCGTTAGGAATATCACTCCCTGTTACCTTCTGGCTAATCACTTCCTCGTGAACGTATTTTTTCTGCTCTATCCCTGTTTTATCCTCAGTCCTCTTCCCAAAATTGACACTTCTGTTTTCCATAACAGGTTTCTCATCCATTTTCTTTTTCTCCAGTACATCTCTCTCTTCCTTTGTATGTTTTTCTAGTTTTTCTTCTTCTTTCAGCAGAATCTTTTTTTCTTCAGCTGGTTTACTGCCTCCTCTTTTTTCTTTTAGTGAGGYCTGAGTTTCAGTTATGGTTTCTTCATATTTAGATGATTTGGTGAAGCTTGGTTTTGTCCATATATTTTCAGCAGTTCCTGACCTTGTATCAACTTTGTGGTCCTTGTTCGATTTTTCAACATGTGCTGATTCTTTTGAATAAGATACTGTGGATGAAGTTGTAACTTCAGTTTTCTTTGTTTCTGGATATCTTTTTTGGTGCATTTCAGTGTTTTTCCAGCTACTGAAGGCTGGAGTATATGTTCTTGTTTCTCTGTGGTCTGTCACAATCTTTTCATCCTTTTTAACAGTTGTGGATGGACGATATGTTGAACTGAGCACATCTCTTCCAAAAGACCTCCCAGTACCTGTTGTCTGTGATCCAGCGTGTGTTGATTGAGCTGAATACAGCGCAGAGCTGCTAMTATTTGTTATTGGCATTCTGTGTCTTATATCAGTGCTTCTGATAGCTGGAAGGGCTTTATTTTTATTCCTTTCTTTGTAAGTAGAATAAATATCAGTGTAGTTATATGATGTGTTTATAACATCTGCAAATAGAATATAGATGGGCAAAAGTTAAAATAATGGCTTATATCTAAAAATAATATACAGCAACTTATATAAAGAACAGAARGAACTAAGATATTATTTTAGACTATGATTTTGAAAGAAACAATGTCTCTTCATTTTCAGTGCAGCTATGGATTAGTATTTCTGGAGGATTTACATGGTAATTAAACCTGTGCATAAATTACATTAAAACAAAAAACAAAGCTTTTTACCAAGTGGCAAATACTTGCTAACTTTAACCTATTATGAGCTACTAGCTATTATGGCATTTATTTAAGAATTACACCTTTCACATTTCTATTAACGTTCATTTACATTTACAACTTATTATTAAATACTGTATGCTAAATATCCKTGGCTTGGTTGGTTTTCTGCTTCTCTAGTCAAAGTTGCCTGAAACTTCTTGGTTCCTACTGAGAATTAATGCAGCTTGAATGTGAAAAATAGCTAGCACCACATGCTGGAAATTGAAAATACATCTTCTCATAGCCACAAGATAAAACAAAGGGGAGGAACACAGAACCTCTTAGGCTATACCCTAGACAAGTTAATCACATGAACCAGCAATCATTCCTTGACTCTGAGACCAACTAGCACTGCACAACTTGAATCTCTTCCTCCTAAAAGAGGACCACATCTACACTGACTTTGGGGAGTGCTTTCTGGTCTGGTAACCACTGATCACACCTCAACATTGTCTGCAAAAGAACTGCTGGTCTAGACCAAAACTACACCTGAATCGGTGCTAACAATTCAACAGCAGTTAGTGCTTCAGCCCTGACCCTACCCCTGTTTCATTTCTTAGTACTCAGCCTTCAGATTTCTCCCGGAGCTAYATTCTATGATAGTCTGATTATTTTAAGATCACGCAGTGCTTTACTCAGGGCTATTATCCAGCCTAATGCTATTCTAGTGTGAATCACCATTGTAGTCAGATCAAACRTCCATCTCATCTAGTATCCTGATTACAGTGGCCATCAATAGGTAAATATGGAGGAGTATAAGAACAGGGAAAGTAAATAGCAATACTTCCCTGGTATACTCTCACAGCCTCCAGAGATTGGCAGCTCCTAAGACAGAAATGGTATCTTAATGTTGATGGTATCTTAATGTTGAATAAGTCTTTGAACTTTCTTTCATTACKCTCTCAAATTTTCTCTTTAAACTCATGTAAATTTTTAATACTCTCAACATCTTATGGCAATGAATGCCACGGTTTTAACTATGTTTTCTACTAAATACCTCTTACCATATAGCTTGAAGCTCTCCTAAGATTTCCCCAGGTTACTGCCATAGAAGAGATATGAAACATCACTCCCTACTTCTGTTCTCCACCCGAGTCATGATTTCTAACTTCTGTCATACAGTATAGTACTAATTAACTTAAAATTACTAAAACTCAAGAACAGCTCAATTTCCATGTTTCAGTACAATGGTTTAAAAAAAAAAAAGATATGCTTCAGAAATGCTACAGCACAATAGTTTCCAGTTACATTCAATTTCATTTAACATTTATCTTTTAATGTTCATTTTTTACCTTGAGGGATTTTCCTTAAATGCTCCTCTGTCCATGTAATAACCCATGGGTTGCATTCCCCTTCTAACAAAGCTCTGCAAAACACATAAAAAAGCATTCAATTAAAATAATGGGAAGAATAGTCATGATTTGTAAGTCTTAAAACTGAAACAATACTTATGCAGTTGGGGCTGATCCTGAGTGCTTTTATTATCCCTTACTTTTATTAGTGAAAGTATGAAGTCTTCAGCACCTTTCAGACTCAGTTTTCCAAGTTCAGGTCTTACAAAGAGTGTAATGAGCTTAGAGTGGGTTATAGCAGCAGAAACAGTGAAGAAAATCTTCCAAATTAGCCAATATGCTGCTTCCTGACACTGACAAGGTCCATGAATTTGTGCTACYGCACAAGCAAGTTTTTCCAGAATCATGATCTTGTGACAGTCAGGAGAAAACAAAGCCAAACAAAACTTAACAGCGATTCAGGAAAATTCTCTCAGAGAAACACATGGAGAGGTTTTTATAAGGAAAAGGCAAAAATGAGTAAATCTTAACGAAAGAACGGTCAGTGGCTTTTCTGCTATTAATAAAGTAAAAAGTGTTGTTGCAATGCAGTGTTTTAGGGAATTACTACACAATCCTGTTACAGGATTCCTAAATTCTACCCTACCATATTTTCAAATAAACATTGGAGGAAAGTATTACTTCTGCTGCCAAACCCACTGGCCAGCACTGGAGGAAAATGCTYTCACCAATGTAACTATTCTCAGTTCTCATTTGAGCTGAAATCTATGCAACATATTTACAACAAACCATGAGGAAAATTCTTTGTRATAGCAACTCCTTGGGTTTTTATTGGATATCTCTATTTTCCCCTCTGTTCTTCAGCCTTCCATTCGTTCTTTCTTGCAGTGCCTCCGTAATAGCTCCGTAGTTCCAGGAAGCCACCACTGCCACAGCACTGCCTGGCCAAAGCCCACTTATGTTGAACGACCTAGACACTAGACTGGCTCAGCAGCACCTCTTCAGAAATGGGCAGGATGCTCATCTATTTACCTTCACTTTGAGGGAAAAAGGTACGTTCTCTTCTAGCATGCAAAATTAAATTGTTGACTTTTACATGGCAGATACAAAAGGTATCCAGAGCAGTATCTTATTCACTGCCACAATTCCTAGATACAATTATCCAATAGGCCTGTATCTCAAAATTTTGGTTAATTTTTCTGTGTGCATTCTTCTTTCTTGCTGTCCATATGCTTGCTTTCCCCAATATGCAGTATGTTCAGCTGTACTTCAAAGGAACTTTTCTAGAGGTGAGAGCTATGTTTTTCCCCCAACCTGCAGCATTTCTGGTGCAATAGACTAGAAATTCCCTGACAGGTTCTTTAAATATGCAACCGAATGCTATAATCAGTACAGAAAACATGGTGTTTTTAATACTCAGGTCTGCTAGCAAGATAACGGTTTCATCGGCTCCAGTTTTGGAAATGCTGGATGTTTTGCACCGATAACACACAGCTTCGACATAAAAGTTGTCCCAAGTGAGGCTGGAGGATTATGATAGCTGAGGCTTCCAACTCCCTAGTGGGGAGCTGAAAGCAATTTAAGATTGTGGGGCAAACAAGTTTCCTGGGCATTTCTGTCCAAATGAACAACACAGACATTTTAAATGTCAACTGTAGATTTCATATTTTACATGACTGATCACTTAGGATATTTCACACTCCTTTGACTTTTGACTACATGGGCATTCAGTAGGATAATGCTACTTCAGCAAATAGAGTTTTCTTTGCAACCATGGATTTGCCTAGACTCAGAAAAAAAGCCAGGTTAGAATTACCTAATGTGTTAACAGCTCACTTTCCAAGTGGTGCAGGCTTGGCTGAATACCTTTACCTTCATTTTATTAGTCAAATTCAAACTTAAGATAAGCTTTATCAGGCCAGAATCAAAATAAAGGYTCCTTGCCTTGGTCCAAGTTATGAGAAGCTTGCCTGGAATGAGATCACTTCAATGTATCTAAAGAACATTTCCAAGATCAAACATTTCATCTGATGACGTGAGTGCCGAGCAAACGAGGCTACAGGCAGGTGCTAGAGAGGCTGATGCTGACGTTAGAGGAACGTTTCAAGGTGCTGGCTCTGAAAGCGTTAACCATGACGAAGGAAACTAGGAATGTGGGTAGTTTGACTAAGGATTTTTGGCTGCTGTTAAAACAACAGTTGTTCAGTTGCTGGAGCAACGTATGAAGTCACTAAAAATAAGTTCCAAGAGGTAACTGAATATGGCAAAGGGCAAGGGCAGACAGAAAAGCCGGATCTGAAATATTACTATTGAAATATGTTGTATTTGAAAACAAAGGCAAAACATCATGAAGTCTCTATAGAACTGGACAGTGAACAGCATTTTATAACACCCCTTTCATAATGTTTTTCTGCCTTACAACGTGAACAAGAAAATGTTAAACTAACTTYGGTTCAATCAATTAGCATAGGAAACTGTAGTGCAAAGTACTGAGCACAAGTCTGGAAACCTGCAAGCTCGGTTTGCTTCCTGGTTTGACAGCAACTTTTAAAGCTTCACTTGAAGCAAATCATTTTACTTCTCTGCCCCTTATTATTTAAGCTGTAAGGTCCTCACGGTAAGAACTGTTTGCAGTATGCCTTTAAACCACCTGTGGAATATGCTATCGGTCTGTATGAACTCTTAAATATTCAGACTAATATAAAAAACATTTCTCCAAGCACCACTCTCTTATAAAGAACCCATGTCAGACACTGCTCAAAAATCAGATCCCCAGTGGCATACACCCACACTGTGCTAAGGCAGCCAAGGCTTAGTTTAAATGATGCCAGAAAAGAAAATCTAACTGCACCATTAATTTATCTTATTATTAATGTCATTTATCTAATGTTAGCAGCTACAGTCTAGTCAGCCTGGAACCTCTCTGCCTGCTGCATGATAGTAGAAGCCACCAGAACTTGACGGGCCCCAAAAGCAGGTGGATGAGATAAACTGGTTGGGATGAGGAGAAAGAAGTTATCAAAACCAAAGGATGTAGTGCAAATATTTCCCTGATCATTCACACATAGCAGTGACCTGTTCCATCTCAGTTACAGAAACCTAAAACCTCAGATAGAGACACTTAGTCGAGAGGCTATAACAACTCAACTTCTTTATTTTGAGTATGTGGCAAAAATAAAATAACCTCTCCAAGAAGTGGAATGGAAGAAGCACTTTTAAGGAGAAAGGCTACTGCAGCACATCTTTTCTGGGGAATAGTATGGGAGGACAGCAGCAGTGAACAAAAGCAGGTAATGGCACAATCAGCCAACATAAGAGATGCRGAATGTTCTCCAGGAAAGACAAGGAAGACAGGAATTCTAAGATATTGGATGGTACAAGAACAAATAGGAAAAAATAAAACTGCAAAAACTACAGTAAGTAGCTGAGGAGGCCTAAATGCTGGTGATGATTTCCTGAGGGGAAGACAAGTGGAAAAGTTTAGGTTAAGCATTGGTGGAGAAAACCAACCTACGGAGGATTAGAAAGCAAGKCTGACAATAGATATAGCAAGAGGTTCTGAAAATGCCCAAGGCCAAAATGCCCAAGGCCTGGATGCTTTGTAGGTTCTGGGGAGCAGCTGCTTCAAAACACAGGGTAATAACCTCGAACATGTGCATGACACTAAGATTTTAGAGTAAAACCTTTTACCTTTAAACAACAATATAGGTTAGGGGAGGTAGAAGAATATCTATCCTAAGACAGAGGCTCTAGGCATCCKCAGGCATTGGAAGATAAGAAATCTCAGGAAGTTAGGGGAAAGGCTTGATGATAATGCTGATTTTAGGCAGATTTTCTATCTATTTCTGAGRGTCTTAATGGTGGATAGCTCACCATTTCTTTTTGGAAAAAAAATAGGCATGATTTGAATTTTTGTGGGTTTGCAGGCTTCCAGCATCACAGTACAAAGCTGCAAGGTTCTTAATAAATATTTACTTCAGCACGGGAGGAAGGGGATTGCAATGAAGGCTTCTGCAAGGTCCAACTTCATAAAGCCACATAAGACATATATTTCACTTCCTGAGTGAGTCTCTGCTCCAAAGCAGGAAGGGTGGGCAGAATTAGATAGGAAGTATGCCTGGCCCTTGGGAAGGGTGTTCCTTGCAACAATGATCCTTCTTGCCAGTTCTGGAACAACGTTTACTGGTGGAAGAAACTGGCCTTAAATCAGAATCTGTAGGTAAAACAAAGGGAAAACACAGGGTGGGAGGTATGAAGGAAGYTCCATGGAAAGAAGTTGGCCAGACACCACATCCTTAGCCTACAATGCCAGGAGGAGAAAAGGTGCCAAGGTCCTCATGGAAACTGCTCAATGGCAAGTTCCAGATGCYGAGCTGGCGTGTGTACAGGACCCACTGGCTCCCTGCAAGCAACAGAAGATGAAGTGAAGCTGGCTCCACATGCACTGGTACCACAGATAAAAAAACCCGGCAGAAAAAAMTGGGTATGAAAGAGAGCATCAACAGTCCAGAACTCTCTCACTAAACAGCTTGCTAACTGGATCCATACTGTCCTGCTCCCATAGCAGTGTTGATAAAGGTTACCCAGTAGGCAAGGCATTTTACTTTTAATTGAAGAGAGAATGAGGAGGAAAGAAGGGAAAAAAATATGAAATGTGTGTTTGTCTGAGTGGTGGTGGAGAATCAAAACAAACATTTYTTAGCTTCTAAGATTTTAAAATTACCCTTTTTGTAGGCATTACATAGACTGTTTTCTGACATGTAGGAAGAGCCACTTCTCTATTTTCATCTCTAGACCTTCTACAGTGGGTGGATGCTCATTTGTCCACTCAAGTCTGCCTTGCCAAGGCAAATGGTTATACTGACAAGTTGCATTCTCAAAACAGATGAAGAAATCCTACAGGTTCAGGAAGTATCTTAATCAGACATGAACACATGCTGCAAGTGACGCCAAATTGTTCTCTTCTCATCAAGAAGGGCTGGGAATTCTTAGACCARCTAATAGTGCTATAGATAATCAGAAATATGGCCCCCAAAGAAGCTCCAGCATTGACCATGCTAGCAAGTTTTTAAAGAACAGAAACACTGATGTTTCACTTATTAGCTATGAATGTGTCAAAACAATCAAATATCTGAGTATCRCTATTCCTGTGAATTCCAAAAGTCAAAGCAATTACAGAACTGTTGAAGTGTGTCATTCCATTTTACAGATGAATAAGCTATGGGAAAGGTTAAATGACAATGTAAGAAGTCAACATTGGAGCTAGGAATAATTTTAGAATCATCGTATGTTTTAGTAAAGGTAACAAAATTAACACATGTACATAAGGATCACTGTTGCTGCCTCTTCCAGTGTCTGTTTCTTCCACTAATGACACCGACAGTGGGATCACAGGGATCCCACCGAACCTCCAGGTGCTGCTGCTCATCAATTCACCACAGATGACTTGTCCAAGACTCGTCATGACTTGTCCTAGACACCGTTTCCCATTTCTTCCCTTCCAGTAGCCAGACGCAGTCTTTCCTAACTCTACAACTCAACTTAGCAAGTYTCTTTACACAGAATTGAACTCTTAATTAAAAGCAACCAAATACCACAGAGTTGTGCCAAACTTCACAGCATTAATATGAAAAGTCCGAATCTGTAGGACCTTCCTTGGCACATGTCATTGGGTTTCTTAAACAGTACTCCCATTATACACAAAGCATACATAAATGAGCACTGGCCATTAGAAATTCTGTATTTAGGTCACAATACGTATCTTTAAATACCATGCTTTTGATCTCCTGGTCTGTACATCCTAATACGACTCTGGGCATTTTGCAGGGGCCCTCTTTGCTCTTTGATGCATTACAGACAAGCCTTGCTCATTAGTCTATCACCAGCTTGCTCATAAGTTACTCTTTCAAACTCCTCACATTTCTAGTAGTACAACTACAATTCAACTTCCTATATTTCAGTGTATCACTTTCTTCTCTGCGTTTTGCCCATACAGATGGCACTATCTGAATTATGTTTAGGTGCTTATTGGTTCCTAACATTACCCAGTGTTTTCAAGGCACACAAGCATATATTATACAGAACTTATAGCCACAACATGTGTTTAAACAGTTTGAATATTTGAACATTTGAATATTAAAAATGGACACTATACAAACAAGATAACAAATATCTGGACATACCCTTTTACAAGGAACATGAAAGCAGACATTAAATTTTGGCAAGTTATTGCTTTGCTCAGTAAGAATTGCACTCCTCTATTTGAAGATCAATATCTCTGTGACATTTATGGAAAATATTGCACCAGCTGTAGAAAAAACATAATCTTTACAATAAAAGTAGTATCCTTCTCTAATCGATAAGCATTTTCCCTATTTTTCCTCTGCTGAGTCATTCTTATGCCAGGTGCCAACTGATATATCCTCATTCTCCAGACAGCAGAATTCCTCTGGCTTTTCAACTGCACAACTATCAAGTGGCTAGAGAGATATGCAGTACTGAGGATTAATTAGCAGAGATGTATGTTGACATATTAAACCCAGATGCGTTTTCATAACAAACCAAGGATGGAAAAAGCTAGGATTTATCAAACAGACTTTGCTGTTATCGTCCCATTATTCCAGAGCTGAAACAAAACAAGAACGGGGAACCCACTACTTATCAGTGCCACAAGTGGACACTTGAAAATGAAATGTGGCCTTCAAGTTGACAGATGGCACCTACTCTACCTCATGGTCATTTGATTACAGTCTAGAGACAGTGGTTCCTCGGTTTGTATTCAAAGATTTTATCAACAATTTGGATCTATTTGATATTAACTTGACCAGAGCTAAAAAGATTTCTTGAGTTCTATGTATCTATGCAAAGTTAAAAGGATTTTATGRACAATCCTGGCTTCTCTAATGTGTTAGAATAACGGTATTATACAATTTCTTACAGTATCCCCAGAGATCTGAGAACTCTCCTGTATTAAYAGCCTTTTCAAAGGATGTATCTTCCTTTCACAGACAGCACAGTCAAGCACAGGATGTTTTGGTGACTCAAAGTCACAGAACAAGCCAAGAACAAGCAAAGAAGCGATATTAGGAGTCCATTCATTCTGTTGGAACAAACAAGACAGAATCTTGATCTGAAACCCTAAGGGTAGCTGAGTAGCTGTCTACATTTTAAAATGCTGGAAAAGTATGAACTCGGGTTCCAATGTCTGTTAAAAATTATTTTAAATTTTCTATCACTAGGCAGCCTCGTATGATTGAAATTCTTACCTGTAAGTTTCAATCTCAAGAATGAGGCCAGCTTTCACTTGCAGTAGTTCTTGGTAGTCCTTCAGGTAATCTGTGATCGACATGGTCAGGAACTGCTTTTCTTCTTCTAGGGCATCAATTATTCGCTAAAGAGAAATATCACCTTTTAGTTTTGAAGAAACAGCAACAACAACAAAATCACACTTGAATGCCTAACAACTTAAAAGTTTTAATTGATACAAATCTGAAAGAGCAATAAATCAAAATRTCATTTCAATACACAAAACTGCTCTAGGACCTCCCCATAGGCAGCCTGTAATGCTTTGTTGCTGAAGCAGATTTTTATGCTARGATTTCATTTTGTGCCTTACTAAAGCAGTTAAATATTGAAGCAAAACCAATTCAGATGCCCTGTACAAAAGTTATCCATATGCACAGGAAGAATATTATAGATGCATCTCAAACATGGCTCCTCTTGTCAAGGCTCAGGTGAACATGGTTTAAGTCACACCTGAGATGCTCATGTATTCTGGCGCTTGCCCTGCCACATGAACACGACCTACTGCTCTTCGCTAGCACAGTCAGTGCTAACTTAGAGACAGCTCGGCACTGTAGCACCTGAGGACGTTCATCCTGCCTAGATGGTGAACAACAAACCTCCACAGGACCCTTCCAGCCCAGGTTTCCAGAATATTTGGATACTGYTTTGCTGTCCACACGCAGGTTGGTCCTGCCTGTTACTCAAAAGATACAGCAGCAACTGCTCATTTTCACTTTCAGAAACTGAACTGCGTATGACTTTGTGCCATTACGGACGAGAGGGGGGAAATATTCGGCAGTTTACATGGCTTTTATAAGTGACTTGGGAGCAGCACTGATGAGCGGAAGGATAGTATCTCCCTGCCTTTTCCTTAAGCTGTGGAAAYGTAGCAAGGGACTGAGGATCAGCAAAACACCAGAGTCCAGAGTGACCCACATGTGCAAGTACACTGAAATACTAGATGGAGCACCAAATAACCACACACAACAGCAAACGCAAGGTCACAAAACAGAACATTAAGATCTACCTCAGACCAAGACAACTGACTTTCCTGTTCTCCTAAAGAAAATCACAGAATCCAAGTGCTTTAATCCCTGGYGTTACCTTGCACACGGAGGGGAAATCTGCAGCTCCAGAAAACCAGCTCTCCCCGGGCGTTTGCTCAGCACAGGCTCAGAATTGGGAATAGCAGAGTTACCTCCCAAGCCGTTCCGAACAGCTGCCTCTCCACGGATACAACCTACTAACCGCAACCGGCCCCCCAGCTCTGATATTAACTCAGATACAGCAGGGGATTCAACACCAATGTGATATTTAATAGCTGTTTTCTTTATTTTTTTTAATAAGAGTAAAATGATAGCACTACAAGGAAGCTGCTTGTAGTTGCTTTGATGTGGTGTGTTTATTCCTCTCTACAATACATGCATTCATCTCTTTATTTACCCTTGCAGCTGTTGCTATATGATTAAGCCAACGAAAACTCTCGTTTTATGGCAAAAGACAAATGTTATCTACAGGTCTGCAACAGCGCTATCAACTGTGCAACAGCTTAATGCAGAGTGCAGTGGAAAGGAGCGTCTTGCACCACCATGCAGGAACCTCTGACCTTTAACAGCTCCGAGGCAACAGTCCTGCTCGAGAACTGACACAATGGAAAAAAACAAGGCAAGCAGGCGAGAAGAAAAGCGCCAGGCTCTGCTTTTAAACCAAATAGCCTATCTAAGAAGAATGGGCAGGCTGCTGCCAAGACCAGGAGACTTGGCAAAAGGGGCAAAAGCCAAGGAAAAAAAAAGAAGACAGGATTTATAAAGGACCAATCCCTAAAGATTCCTACGGTGATAAGAACTCTATGTAAAGCATGAAGTGACTCGGCTGTTTTTTATCTCCCCATTAAACATACAAATCTCATAAACTGACACTAGAGTGCATATATGCACAATGCACAGGTCTTGCCACAGTGACAGAGAGAAATCTATACTACGAGTCTGTACACTGGACTAGGCAAGGTGGTGCAGCCCTGAAATACTTGGGATATTCATGTCTGTCTTAGACTAAGAACTTTAGTTCCCAGTCCCCTGAGGTCTAAAGCCTGATTGCAGAATGAGGCTTTGAAAAGTTACCTACATGTCATCCCCTGGATTTGGAAAGCACGTGGGATCCAAGAGCCTGTGTTAAATACAGCATCCTAACGATTACCATAAGGGGATGCAGAACACAGCCAGCTGTGTAACATTTCCAAAGGAATTCATTCCACCAGGGCAGACGTTGTATAGACTGGATKGCAGGCAGCCACCCATGCAGCCCTCCAGTTACTGACATTTAAACATACTGCAGAGGACAACTGGTTTTAAGTCCCATTCTAAGCGTGATGAAAGGGTATATAAACCACTTTGGCAGAGCACAGGAGATCAAAACTYGACAAACTTCCACCTTGTAAAAGGTGGCCTCTATTGTTGCATCCACGTTTTATTTGCGCTGGAGTCTCCTCAAAGGGATTAGCTTGGAAAGATCAGTTTCTCATCCACATCAACCCTGCCCGCCTCCCAAAACAACAACAACATCCCAACAAAGTTCCACTCCAACAGAAGGGATTTTCTCATCTTCAGATGTTACTGGCCAGCAGGAGGAAATTTTAGAAGGGCAAGGAGGAGAAAAGAACGTGGCCATCCAAGCTGTACTTGCTTGGGGAATTAAGACAGGACTCCAGGCTCCAGCACCTTCCACCTGGTACTATTTAATGATCCTCCAGTTTATTTAGAGGGACACTCTGACACTGTGCTTAGCTGGCTGGAAATTGGTACTAAAAATGCATGTACCCATATTGATATTAAATGCTAATTTGGCAAGATAACGATTTCCCCTTCTCTGGAGCTCACAGTCCTATTGACCAGATAGGGGAATGGGATATTGAAAAATTTCTGCTTAATTTYAAAGGAGCAGGATGAGCCATGGCCCTTTTTTAAAACAAAAAAAAAAAAAAAAAAAAAAAAGGGTTTTCTGGCCACTCAGTTGAGTTTTTTCCCAAGCACTGTCACACTGCACAGCTAGAATCACAGAAGACATCACAGATCTACTGAGTTTGTCCCTCGGCACCCACAACCAGTGAAACAAGCTGCCCGCGAGAGCTTGCTTGGTTCAGTTTAATTGCAACTGCAAACAGATATTTCTATTTAACGCTGCCCAAGGCTTTAGTGAGCATGGGGACAGTGCAGAAGACAAAGATGGACATATAAGGCGACTGGATGATATGTGGAAAATATGAATAAATCTAATTGTTATTGCAGCTGCAATAGACGCTCACACAAGCATCACTTGATTTAAATCCCTACATACATATCATTTCTTTGTGACAYTTGAAATAAGCAGGCAAGAGATGCTTTTTAAAGAGTCCAGCTAAAYCTATTTTCACTAATAAGTTTCTTTTTCCTCGTTGTTTCTTTTATCACAAAACAAAATTCAAATGATTTGCCTGTATTCATACAGGCAAACATACGATTCTGTTTTTTCTTCCTAGATGTGAAGGAAAATCATTTCTTTCTCAAGGGAGATAGACTGGACGTGAAGTAGTTTACATATGGAACCATTCTGAAGTAATAAATCTTATGATTTAATTTTAACCCAAACTTAAGTATCATCTAGCTATATATGCGACGATGAGACTGCTCGCAGGTTTTCAAGTTGGATACTAAAAGCAGCATAAATAGTTTTTTTAGCAAGTTTCATGGAGAGTTAGGAGGACRTATTTCAGAAAGCAAAGCAACTTAAAGAATTGGTAGGGATATGTCCATTTATATAAATTTACACCCTCAAAAAAGGAATAAAGTGGGTTTTTTTCTCTTTGTTTTTTTCRTAGGGTTTTGGCTGTTGGATAAATTTATTTGTTGAGGGATTTGAATGTAACTTCATCCTCTGAAGCTTTGGATATCTTTACATATACTTTCAGAAGGAAAGTATATGTACTGGCCTTTCACAAAACCAAAAAACATTTAAGTTAAAAGTTAAATGTTGAGCTAAAAAGTCTTTCCGATGAGTTCTGACCCGGGAACACGCCTTGCTTCCCAGTGACCTGCACAGCGCGCAAGCTGCAAGCAAGCAACACGCTCCCGTGCGCCAGGTCCCATCCTGGCATCTCCCAKGCTCCCAGCAGCAGCCCCCGCGCGCGGGAGCCGGCCAGGGCAGCAGCGAAAGCTCCAGCAATGCACCAATATCACCCTGTGCCCAGGGGACGGGGCAATGGACGTGTGAGCCCCCACACCCTCCCTGTCGGACCAGCGGGTATCCTGCTGTCCCGGAGGATCCGCTCACACATGGAGTGATTAAACGCAGTGCCAAAACTGGCCCTTGCAGCCAGCTCTCAGCTACAAGTCCAAGGATAACCCTCAATTTTTAACCTCCAATCAATTAAGCCAATGCTGGTAAAGTTTTATTTTGAAATAATCTCTGCTTAGCACCAGCCCGTGGCGCAGCATGGCGCCAGGGCCACCAGCCTGGGCTGGAGGAAGCATGCATTGGACAAGGAGATGCCCCATGCTCTGGCAAGMGGCACCTGCCACCCAGAAAATGCCCTCAAAGTCACCATGTCCCTCTCAGCCATCACCAGTGCACCCTGATGAGGAGTCCTGGAATCGCGGAATTCATTGTAGTTGGAAAAGACCTTCAAGATCATCAAGTCATCATAAACCCATCACCGCCCTGCCAACCAAGCCATGTCCCTACGCGCCTCATCTATGTTTCTTGAACACGTACGAGGGAAGGAACATGTACGACCAACCACGGATGGTCACTCAACAACTTCCCTGGRCATACCCTTTCCATGCAGAAATTTTTCCTAATACCTAACTTGATATTCAGGGCATGTGGGGAGCTTCCTCACAGYGGAGAAGCAGGTGCCCTGGGGCCAGAGGGAGCCGGGGGAGACCTACAGAGGAACCAGGGCCTGGCAGGACAGTGCGCGGGGGTCCCGGCTGGACCCTGGGGTAACCGGGGCTCATCCCGGGGGAAGCGAGGGGGGAGGAGGCCGCGCACCTGGTACTCCTGCGCCTCGGCGCCCTGCTGCTCCTGCAGGGCGAGCAGCTCGAGCTCGAGGCGCTCGCGGAGCTCTTCCAGCTCGCGGCCCTGCCGCTCCAGCTCGTCCAGGTGCTGCCGGCACTGCCGGCCCTCCTCGCGCAGCAGCTCCAGGCTCTCCCGGCCGCGCTGCGCCTCCTGCTCCTGCAGCGCGCGGATCTGCTCCTGGTAGCGCAGCAGCGTCTCGCGGCAGCTCTGGCCCAGCAGCAGCTCGTAGGTCTCCTCCAGCTCGTCGAGGGTGAGCGCGGCGCGCGGCGGCGGCAGCGCGGCCAGCTCCACGCGCAGCTCGCGCACCTCCACCGCCTGCCGCCGCTGCCGCTCGGCCGCGCGGCCGTGCTCGGCGCGCAGCTCCCACAGCAGCTCCTCCAGCGCCGCGCACTCGCCCCGCAGCCGCTCCAGCAGCTGCCGCTGCGCCGCCAGCTCGGGCTCGAGGCGGCGCCGCGTCGCCAGCACCTCGGCGCCCAGGAGCTGCAGCTGCTCCAGCTCCCGCCGCAGCCCGTCCCGCTCCAGCTCCGCTTCCAGCTTGGCTTGGGTCAGCTCGTCCAGCTGCAGGCGCAGCTCGGCCAGCTCCTGCTCGGGCACCCGCAGCCCCAGCAGCTCCTGCTGCCGCAGCTCCGCCAGCTCCTGCGCCAGAAAGCGGTTCTCCTCCTCGAGCTCCCGCACGCGGGCCACGAAGAGCCGCAGGCGGGAGTTGAGCTCCTGCAGCTCCCGCTTCTCGTCCCATCCCGCTTCCCAGCGGCGCCACATCTTGGAACGGGCTGGAGGTCGGCGCCGCGGGCGGCTCGGGAGCTGCGCAGCTGCCGTGTGGCCCGCGGGGCTGTGCGCGGTGCTGCCGCCGCCCGCGGGC
>NW_020455488.1:2807363-2835507 GCF_003342845.1 Nothoprocta perdicaria | reverse complement strand
CGCCCGCGCCGCTGCCCTGCGGCGCCCCCTGCTGGAGGGCGCGGGCGCCGCGAGCGCCGCGGGGGGACCCGCCCGGGACCCCCGTTTCGTCCCCGTCCCCCTTTTGTGCAGGGAGAAACCGACCCTCCCTCCACCCGCCTCTCCCTGATATCCCTGCACCCCTGGGGGTGTTTATCCGCTTTGTGATTCACCACGTGCTGTCGCTGCGAGCTGGAGGGGATGAAATTAAGGCAAASTGTCCAGTGCTTGTTATTTTTTGTATCACTTTTTATGACTTTAAAGCTGGGGAGGTCACTGAAATGCTGCCGACCCCAAGTTCCCGTCGCTGCTCTGGAAAGCTCCACACGGCCGCAGAGTATCCCGGGCKCAGCAGAGGCACATCGGCCACAGGGCCTGATCCTGCTCGCACTTATTTTGCACCATATAAGGGCTGGATCCTGGATCCAGGAGTCCTGCCATCGGCTGCCTGGGAATTGGCTCTGTGCAAACATCTCGCCCTGTACTGTCTCTGAAATTAGAGAAAAAGCTGAGCAGTGACTCATCGGGACCTCTTATGCCACCAGGCTCTGTCTCCGTCCATCCATCCTTTGCATGAGGGCATGTGCACATTTCGATGTCCCCAAGTGCCAGGAGTTTTGCAAAAGTTTGCTGTTTTTKTGTGCATGCAGGAAGGGGGCTTTGCCCAGCTCCCCTTTGGCATTTGGTCCTTATGGGCTTTCCCAAATCACGTTTGCCCCAAGGAGCTGCTGGAGGCTGGGACAAGCCCCCCGGTGCCAGGGATGGGGACACGGCCACCCTACCGGCGCCAGCTCCTGGTGCGGCGCCCAGGTCTCCACTCTCCTCCTGAAATCTTTCCTTTCGGCAGCACATCCTGCTSCTGCAAAGAATGAGCATGTTTTGGCCATTTCTTTGCTCTCTGCTGAGTTAGTGTCCCTTTAATCTCAATAAAGCCTCCGGGATTTGAGCTCGACCAACACAGATAAATCATTAGCTTTGTTCTAAAAGTCAGCCAATTTAGCCTTGGCAGATTCGCTCTGTCAGAGGTCACTGAAAAGCTGAGATTTACTGAAGACACTTGCTGCTTCTTGGCCTGGTGGTAAAGGCAAGTCCCCCAGTGACACTTTTACACTCTTTTAAGGGGGAAAGCACGGTGAATCCGGGAGGAAAYGTGTTCCTGTGGCTTGCGAGACGTTTCCTACCCCTCATGGCACTGTTATCCTAAAAACCCAAAATACAGAGCAAGCTGACATCCAGCATATTGCACAGAGCAGCGCTGTGTTGACATGAGCAGGGTGACTGCTCTAAATGACTGCTTTAAAGGAGCTCTCCAGGGTTTACTGTAAACACCCTGCCAAACGCCATGCCAGCTTATCTTCGCTTACTGGCAATTTTACTAATTCTTTCCTGCAACTGGGGACATAAATTTTTATGATTGTCTGGTAGGAAACACAATAGCTGCTGAACTTCTCTTTTTATCTCTTCAAAATACACCGTAAAACTCTCTCTTGGTCCTGGATGGCTTTCTCAACCTGGTGGATATGGTTTTGCTTTGGAGTTGTTCTGTCCGGAGACATCCACTGTGGTTGGTTCCAGGGCCTGGAGCTGCAGGACACGGAGCAGCTCGAGGGGGAACCTGCCCCCCGGGGCAGGGAATGATTGAAAGGTGCCAAATCTGGGCAATTCATTTGTGGTGCAGAGCTTGAACTCAGGACCCTATTGAGAGTCCTCCACCAAGGCAAGTGTCCAGATCACTGCARTGCAAACAGCAGAGCCTGGCAGAAGAGAAGGTCCTTCAGCCACAGCCTGGAGCTTCTCCCAGGAAAACTGCTACCTCCTGTGCTCGGAAGGCAGCCGTAAGCCCCAAGCRATAGCAGGGAAGATCCAGGGAGAGAAAGGATGAAGAAAATCTACAATTTCCCTTCTTTGATGGCAGAGGTAAATCATGTCCCCATGGTCCCATCAGCTCCAGCAAGGGTCGTGTGCTTTTAGGGAGGTTCCTTGACAGGATCCCATACATTATGAGGTTTCACCCTGGTAACTCTTCACCTTGTTGCAGCACGGGGTGCGCTGCCTGCTGCTCGGCTGGAACGCTTGGAAGATGAAGCTACTGCCCGGAAATGATCCGACTCCAAAGCTCCTGAGATGGATTGACAGCAAGGAAAAGCATCACTTCTAAAACTGGTGTAAGATACTGGAGTTTCTTCTGATATGTGAGTTTCCAAGTACATGTTTATTTACATCATTTATTCCTGCAGCCAGGTCAATGCAGGAATATTCCCTCCACATGTATCTGGGTGGGATGGGACGGCAAGTGCAATATTCTTCTTCTGCACTTGCTGGCTTTTATAGCTGCCCTGCATTATTAATAGTGATAATAAAGCAAATATCAATTATTTACTATTTCAATAAATAACAGGTACTAGAATCTAGTCAATCTTGAAGGGCAAAAGTGTTATAAATCAACATCTTTCTTCTCAACATGGAGAATTGCATGGAGAATCAGGCAAGATGTTRCATTTCAGACTTTGGGGTTTTTTCCTTCCAGTTTCTGGGGTGTGTTTTCCCAAATAGATGCCCCTAGGGGTGGTAGGGCYGGAGGCTACAGGGGAAGCTGCTGGAGACCCTACCAGATGTAAYGGGACAGGCCTCATCTTTGCACCTTGCGTTGCTCCGTGGCCGCAGGGGGGTTGCAGCCCCTTTGCAGAGCTCCACAAAGCCTGAGGACCCTCGAAAACGACCTGAACAGTTCCTAGCAAAGGGAATTTCCCCTTGGGTTGGATCCTCCTTCCTCTTCCATGCCGGGGAAGGGAGATACTCTGCAGCGGCCTCCAAAATATTAATTCCCGAGAGCACCAGGCTGCGGTTGTGACCAAGCTGCCCCCGTTGTCCCTGCAGAGGTGGCTTTTTTCCAGCTCCGCGAGCTCCTGGATCCCTCGTGCCGAGGCAGCTCCCCTGGGGAGCGCTTGCAGGAGCGGTGTCCACCTCTAGGTGGGGCGTTTTACCTAGGAGAGCTTCTCCCGCGGGTCGCTGCCTGGCTTTTCCCTCCGTGTCTGACACAGGTTGCAAACCCTCGGGAAGCAGAGGAGGCCGGAGGATCTCCTTGCTTTGGATGAGACTCCAGCGTGGCCCAGGAGCGATCCTTGGGCGCTTCAAAGCAGGTCTACTGTGTGCTGCGCATGGTTGGACACGTGAAGTCTCTGCTAYGTAACTGGCAGTGCTGCACGACTAGATTCCTTCTCGTGCTAACTAGATTAGAGCAAAATGTGATTATTTTCTGATATAATGGCTCCACTCTTGGACTTCAGTGGAAGGTAAGAGGGAAAGGACAGAGCCTGGCGTGAACTGGTGGTGCTGTGGTAATAACTAATTCCCTGCACAGTATGTTTCTTTTCGCTGGATGGCAGAGATTGAGGCCGTGAAGATTTGGGGGAAAAATAACTTTTTAGGCAGTGCGTAACATTCCCACAAACTTGTTAMGGTCCTTGGGCAGGAAGGCCAGGTCGCAGGCTGCCCGGGCAGGTGCTTGTTCACTGTCATACCAGGGTTTCTGCAGGGCCTGCTGCCTAAAAATTGAAAGCATCCTTTGTAGATATTAATTTGTTAAGGCTTAGATCCCTTCCCTGCAGCAGCTTAAGTGATCCCGACATGCTCCTCATGTCCCGGGCCATGATCAGGATGTTGGAGCTGCTCTCGGGACACGGCTATGTATAGGAAATGCAGCAAATAATCTTCAGAGCAATGTCCCGGAGCAGGATTATAGCCGCCCACAAACTGAATTTGCCTCTCAGCTCTCACTGTAATCATATATGTGTCACCGGGCCAGTGGTTCTTGTTTTGCTAATTTTGATTCTATTCTGAGAGTTTTCCCTCTGACTATCAGCCTTTCCTTGCCTTGAAGGAACAGTGTGAGATTAAACCCCAGGTTAAACCCCAGTTTTACCTGCTTTAGCAGAGAAGTGAGGAAGACTTAGAGAATTAGCATTGCTAGGCTTGGTTTAGAGATAGGGCAGCTGGGTTCATTTTCTTTGTTTTTAGAAATTGAAAGGAAGTTGTTTTCACTGTTCTTGGGCATTATGATAGGGTTAAATTAGCTTGGAAGAGAAAAGACACTAATCTGCTGGCAGTGTCCAACTGCAAGGTACTAAAAGGAATCAAATAGAATATATGATGAAAAAGAAATTAGATCAAATAATCTGCTAGGCTTTCATAAGCTAAAATGTTATTCATAAAGCTGGTAAGGAAATTACTCACATTGACTTCAATGAGTCCAAGATTTTCCCCACGATTTACAACCTGAAATTGCAGCTTTTAGAAGTCAAAAAAGAAAAAAAAGACCTTTGTATGGAAGCAACATTTATAGTGCATTATGAATACTATCTGCTGCTTTTATTTTACATCTTACCTTTGCAGTAGAACTTTCTTGTAAATAAGGGTTATTTCCACTAAAAGGCTATTATGAAGTTATCTTTGATGCTGAGGCTACAGGCTCCGTTCCCTCCCGCAAAGGAGCACTCAAGAACACTTTGGGGTATAAACAGCTTTGTTACAGCTACTTAAATATCCTGCTCTCACCAGTAGCAGCCTAAGGAGGAGGCAGAGAGCGCAAGGAGGAATGTTTCGCTGCGGCACGCAACATTTCACACCCTGCTCCCAGGTTCGTGCCAAAAGGCCACCACACAGGAATTAGTCTTTCATGTGGTTGTCGCAGAGTGTTGCCAGAGGGTTTCATTTAGCTCTTTACGGTGAGATTTTCTCCTCCKGATCGCTGCAAGTGGGGCTGGCAGAGAGGCAGGCACCGTCCCTGCCCAGTCCCGTCCCCATCTGTGCTGAATCTGGGCTGTTGGGACCACGTCTGAGCTGGGATCACCATGGTTTGGGGTTTAATGGGTTAGTTTCCTCGACTAGCTTAAGATGCTTTTATTCTGGAAATGGGCAATAAGGTGGGCTGTAGATTTTGTCCTATGTGATTTGGGATTTTTCTTCCTTTTTCTGACAGTTCTAGTATGGATTATGAGCATTCCTTGCCTGGACAGAGGAGCTATCTGGGAAAGGCACTGACAAAAATGGGCATTTGCCTGTTTCCAAGCAGAGTTTGCATTGCACGGGCAAGGGTGACATGGGCTTAGCTTTTCACAGAGGACAGGGAGAACCCAGAAATGGCAAACATCTCCTCACRTGATGCCTCCATTCCAGCGTGCTGGAGGCAGAGGTGCCAATGTTGCAGGAGAAACAGCACATGGGGTCTAATGGTTCCATCCCAGACAGATTTAGGGTCATAACGATGTATGGGAAGTGAGTTCAATCCCTTATTCCAGCAAATTGACTTTTAACCTTAGGATTCCCATTTAGGACTGTGTTTAAGCACAAGCTTAGAAATCCGTGAGTTGGCGTTGCTTGAAAAAATTGAGGATCTCAGCCATTTGTCCTGCTACAAGCCTTTAAAGATAACAACAGAAACATCTGCATGACAATTATTGCTTTATTAGTGGCAATTAATTCCAAAATGCAAATAACTTAATAATCTATAATAGAGCTGCACAATTAAATTGCACTGTGTGATTTTTATTGATCTCAATGCTCATTAGGTGTGCTATACTCATTTCTAATAATCTCTCTGGACTTTTCATTTACTTAGTGGTGTTCCTCATATTCATCTCTGGTTTAGAAACTGAAAGACAAGCCTCCCTGTAAAGCAGGCTGGATTATATATTTTTTAAATATAGTTCCAGCTCAGCGGATGAAACAACACTGAGTCAGGAACTAAAGCTTAACCATATTAGAGTGAGGAAGTCTGTTGTCCAAAGGCTTTAATGTATGGAATTATTTTGTCTTTCTAGGTTGCAGAGTCTAAGTCCAACTTTCAGCTTTGTCTAGAAATATTTTCTTCCATACTAAGATTAAGATTCCCTATTACATTTACCTGGTCCTCACTTCACCTCTACCAGAAACAACACTGGGGTGCATTGCTGTGTTAGAAGCCAAGGTTATGGCAGCCAGATTTCTGTTCTGACATCTCTTTTATAGCACTGAAGTTTGCAATATAGACCCCAGGCTGCAGCTTTGGGTTGACTCGGTCCTACTTGCAGACAACAGGAGGAAATAAAAACTGTTGGCTTTGAATAAATGGCTGAAGAGTGAAGATCCCCAAAGATCTATGCTCACAAAGACCACAAGAATAATTTTTGGATGTAGATGCAGGCTAAGAACATTTGCATCCTCAATCAAGCAACAGACGTGGCTTTTGGAARGAGCTTAATGCCTGGACTTCCCCTTGATACAGTTCCTGTCAGGTTTTCCTTGCTAGGCAAGATCAGAAGCAGGCAAGACTGGGGTGAAAGCCCTGGCAGAGGCATTTCAGGTCCTGCCAGGGATTTTGTGGGTGACACTGTTGTTCTGAGCGGTGCACATGGTGGTGGGGCATGAGGTTTACGCTGTGCTGGCTCGGGTGTGTTGAGAAGGAGGTTGATAAGGATGCTGTGACACTTGGTGTGAGTTTTGCAACGTGAGAGTGGTTTTAAAGCTAGACAGACATCTGCCGTGCTCAGCATGGCAATACCCTCCTGCATCCCGGCCTCCTCCATCCCAGCCAGCAGCTCACATCCAAAGCCCCTCAGCTGGGCCTGGACTTTCTTATTTATACCAATTAAGCAGGTTTGCAGGAACCATCCTTTCSCAGAGGAGCCAGGGCAGGTGCCTGTTCGGGAGGATTCGGTGATGTGATCTGTGGGCATCACTGGGCACAGGCAGTTTTACACGTGATGTTCCTCAGCCTTTCCCCGACGAGGGCTCCTCGCGCCCCTTCCCTGCTCCCGTCGCCCACCAGGAGGGCCCACGTGTGTGGGGGGTGTCTGTCGGTGCCGGTAGCGGAGCCGGCTGCTCCGCAGTCCCCATGGAAACAATTTGGGGAGTTTCGCGCTCGTGCAGCGTTGCTGTGCGCAGTGAAGCAGCCGYGGCGCCTCCCTTCAATCCACTTCCCACGGGATGGTGCTGGGAAGCACTGGGTGGTCCCCGGGAAGGTGCTAGAGAGGAGCAAAGYGCTATTGCCTAGGACAGGCAGGGTTAGTTTTGCCCCGGAGCCCTCGCTGTGCTGGTCGGCTGTGCACAGGGAAAGCTGGGATGACAGGGACGGGGCTCCTCGTCACGGGCTGCCTCTTGGAGCACTCCTCTGCCACCACATCCGTGCTGCACAAGGTCGCTCCGACACTGAGCAGGAGTCTCACCAGAACTCGTGTGGCTGCTGCCAGCCAAGGAACACAGTTGGGAACACACGGGGCACCCCCTGGGCTCCCAGCACTTGGCACAGCCCGGTGAACTGGGCACCCACCGCTGTCCCCCGGCCAGCCTGACGTCCCCAGCAGCCGTGTCCACGTGTCCGCACGTGAAAGCCAGGTTTGCTAGAAAATCCACCCAGACTGGGGGATAAAAGCGTTTCCCAGTGCCCTACAGCAGCACTYGGCAAACACCAGCAGAAATCAGTGTTCTCCATCTCCAGGTGCCTGGTGCTAGCAACCAGGGGCAGATTTAGCCAAAGAGTCAAGCTGTCCACGGGGSCGGCTGGATCTGCTGAGACAGAGGAAGAGCAGACAGACGTCTGTCATGCTCAGCACCATCGCGGCCTCCTGCATCACCACCAAGCGCAGCCTGGCCTGCGTGCATTGCTGCGGGTGCCTCTGCATGTACGGGCTGGGCTTGAGACCCCCAGCCCCGAGCCCTCTCCCCACCCCAGCGCCACCAAGACCCCCTCAGATGCYTCCCCGGCAGCATCCGCTCGGGCAAGCGGCTCCTTTGGCCTCTCCCACGGTGGCAGGAGCAGCCCGGCTGCTGGCTGCGTTTCTCCCAGCTCCTGCCAATAGCCGTTTTATCAGGGCTGGCATTTTCTTTCAGTTCTTTCTTTTTTTTTCTTTTTAATGACTTTTTTTTTTTTTAAGTAAGCGTGGCTTTCCAGGAAGTTGCGAATAATAAACACATGCATCGCCTGCCTCGTTACCGGTGCCCCATCTCTAGTCTTGGTTCCCGTAACGGTCGCAGGAGCCAACTTGAGGCTGTTTAATTGGTTTTACCATTGAAAACAAATCTTTTCTGYGATGCAGCTTCTTCAGCTGGACACCATCAGCTGAAAAATAACYGGGCCCTTTTCTGTCTGGGTCGGGCTTTGGCCTATGGGGCTGCACAAACCCCAGTCCCCAGGTGAGGGAGAAATGGGACAGGCAGCCCAAGTGCCAGAGGTTGAGGGGTCCTGTCTTGAGTAACCTTGAGCCACCCGTGCCAGGACCCCCTGCGCCTCCCGCCTGGCCCCTCTCAGCCTTCCCCCCATGGTGCCACCCCGGCTGCACCTCCTTCCTCCCATCTCACACTCCTCTTCCTCCTYCTGCCTCCCCTCCCTGCCTTTGCTGTGATTCATTAATGTTTCAGAGACACCAGCCTGAATGGAAAAAACCTCATCCAGCGTCAGGTTGTGCCGCTCCGTACGTTTTCTACAGTGAGTCACGGGCCAGGCCCGATAACTCCCCACCCGTGGCGCTTAGTCACCCGCCACCGAGGCTGCTCGGGCTCCTCCGCTCGTCCCTGCGTTATTGCTCCTTGCAGCGGGGTGTTTGCCCAAGGGGCTGCAAAGATGCACTGGGAGCCGGGGGCAGAGGAAGCCCCCACTGCAGCAGCCCTGGTCGGAGAGAGACCCGAAGGCCCAAGGGCACCCGCTGCCCCCCTCGCTCCACTTCAGCACCGCACAAATTACTCTGCCGTTGTGGCGAAACAAATAAGGCTTCATTATCATTACCGTCCTGATGGGAGTAAACAAGTTTATTTACACTTGAGCACTGCCGGAGAATAAAGTCGCAGAGAAAAGTTCATGGTAGGTGGCCCCGGCTTTGTCATTAGGGCCGGCTTTTACAAAATCGCTGCCCGCTCAGCCAGACAGGCTGCTATTCAAGCAGGCCCGGGTTAATGAAAGTACGGTGTGTGCTTGTTAAAAGGAGGACTACAACACTTGTAATCATGGGTGGTCACATTTTTATTTAATGATACGTATCTTCCCCTTTTCCGGCCCTTGCTCTTAACCCTTCGCCTCCCACCCTCYGGCTCTTCATGGCAGATGAGCGACCCTCAGATCTGGCACCGGCTCTACGACCAGCTAAGCCTCCTTGATGAGGGATTTTTGGTTTTTTTTAACACGTTCTTTTTCTTAATGGCCTGAGAWGCCAGCAAAGCAGAACCTCAAAGCCAAAAGGGCCCCCCACGTGTAGTCACTGAAGCTAAAATAATAATGAAGGCAACAGCAAACAGGCTGGCAGGGGAGAGGCCTGGRAACCAGAAATGCTTCCTTCCCTTCAGAGCATTCGCTTGGCTCTCGTGATAAATCTGTTCTTGCAAGGACACTTCAAAGGGCCAAGTGTCCTGCTCCGGTCACTCCGGCCATGGCAGCGCTGGTGTTGTACCCAGGAGGTGGCTCAGACCCACCGCTCTTATCACAGGTGCAACGACAGCCAAAGCCATCCGTGACGGCAGAACAAATCCGTTTGTCTAAGCCATGACCTCACSGAAGCCCAGGGTGAGAACGTGCTGCATGGAAAAGCCAGGTCATCTCCAAACCTCCCTGCTAGGCCTTGCTGGTGCCAGGGTTGCTGGACGGGGGGAAGCTCAAACTCCTGCACTTTTCACATCTAATGGGGTTAATATAGAGACGCATGGGAGGGCACACACATCTATACACTCTATACACACTGTACACTGGCTGTGAGACATCCACTATTTTAATCTGTTGGTTTGCTGAAGCTTTGTCATCAAACGCCATCACTCCCACCCCTCCACAGTAATTTCTGAACTGCAAAATCACTTTTGAGAGAGAGAAAGACGTGCAAGGACCTCATATTTCTACAAGTTTTAGCAAATCAGCAGCTCTGGGACAAGCCAGCACCCCAGTCACCCGCKGTGCAGCCAGCAGGACCGGCGGGTTCCCCAGCACCTCCACAGCTCCGAGCCAGCACAGCCTGGTCTGCTGGTGGGTAGAGGGGTGGAAGATGAGGGCATGAGGGAAGGAGGTTTGGAGGACACAGAGGAAAAGAGCCAATGTTGCGGACGATGTAACTCATAAGTCCACAGGAAACCTGGCTTTACTCCTTTGCTGCTCACCTAATACACCGTTGGACAGCATTAAATGTGAGTTTATCACCTGTCTCTTAGATATCTTCTTCCTAAGTAACATTTTTGAATGGTATTTAGGAAAGTGAAAACCCAAATGCTTTCAGTCATGAGCAGCTTTGGGAATGGGGAAGATCCCCACCCTGCTTAGGTGCCCTCCATCTCCTTGGTGTCCTCACCAGAGCCACTGCTATGTTGATACTRAAGTTGGCCAGGGGTTGACCTCAGGCTCCTATAGTCCTTGTGGCCCCGTGGAAGCAGAAATAGCTGCTCCAGAGCCTGTCTGAGGAACCTTCAGCTGGAGCATCACCGGCTCCATCAAGGAAAACCAGCTCTGGCCACATCCAGATCGCTCACGGATGTRGAGAGACCCAAATCTGCTATTTTCAAGGGAAAAGTCTCTGCATTTGGCAGCTGGTTTTGAGCCCCCATATCGACTCATTATCTCCATGATGCTCCAATGCAAACCAGTCACCTGCCAAGYTGTGGGRGCTAATGACCAGASTCTCAAGAAATCCGGTGGCCAAGGCCAAGGTCCCTGCTCCCGTGCGAGGTCCCTGCAGCCCCGYAGCCCTCCCTGCTGCCRCCCCGCGCGGGGCAGCCCTGGCTCKCACGTCTGCAAGGGCTTCATTAAATTATCGCGCCGTACACAGCTGCCAATTAACGTAACGGGTTTGTGTCTTGGCTGACCCAGCACTCCTCACACGCCAGCGCGGGGACGCGGTTCCTATTTGACAGCGAGGTTCCTGATAAGATACGTAGTCCAAAGTACTGCGCTTAGGCGCGGGGGGGATATTTGCAGACACTCCGTGCAAATACTGCAATTAGCTGATTAATTGCTGCCATAGGTTTGTCTCTAGAGCTTTCACTCTTACCCTTCTCAAAGGAGAAGGCAGTGGCCATTGGATCTGCTACACAGAGCAAAGAGGTCAGGTTTTAAACCTGGATTTTATAGGGTGGCTCAAGCCCCGCTGCCTCCTCCCTGCAGCAGCATTCAGCTCCAGGAGGGGGTTACACAGGGTCTGCACCATCGTGGCCTCCTCCTTGCAATAATTCCTCACTTTGGGAAGAGTAAAGGGCTCTGGCTCGTCCCAAAACCAGTTCTGTCCTCCTGCAGCCCAGGCACAGGCTGCTTCAGAGCTTGGATTAGACCTTGCTCTTAGGAGACACCTTTCCAAAGAACGTGAGTCTGATTTTACAAGCAGGATTTTGTTTTTCACGTGGATATGTAATCTGGCAAAAGAAAACACTGTTGTGTGTGTTGCCATCTGTGAAAAAGCCCTGAACAGACCCTCTCCTTCCCGGTCTCCTGTTGAAATTCCACCTTCTTTGTGCAGATCTGGAGGCAGATCCTATCCGTCACATTGCACATTTGTAGCATTTAGACCAAGCAAGGCCATAGGAAGATCAATATTTCCCATGGGTTCTCTGTTGTCCTGCAAAACCCCATAAAATACAACCAACTCCTAGCTGCACATTCCCATCCAGGAGCAGGATGATGTGGGGAACAACCAGATTTGCAGCCCATTGATTTCAGCCAAGACCTCAGCAAAGTCCCTCTTGCATTTGGGGGTCCTCACTCTGACTTTGTTCCCACCTCTTTACCTTCAAGTGACATTTGCACTGCTGGATGGAGAAGGGATCTGGTTTCCAGGTAGTCCAGTCGAAGGGTCTGGTGGTGCCCAGCCTTCCTGCTGACTCCATTCCTCTTTGGCCTGTGTCACTAGACCAAAGCAGGTGGATTTTTGTCCTCAGACTTTTATTTTGTATTGTTGGGAAGAAAATGGTGTGTATATAAAATAAAACATTTATTTAGCAACATCTGAGCCTCGGTGAGGCTGAGGAAGTGTCGGACCAGTGGCTATTAGTCTCTCTGCCTGCGTCCATGGGTGCACATCCTGTTTTCTTGGTCCAGTTATTTCCACTAATTTCTCGAGTATATTCCAATAATTTCCACTGATTTCTGGAGTGCCCATCGCTTTTGCAGTCTGCACGCCCCGCGCGAGAGCAATACTCTGGGTTTTCCAGCATGCACACAGAGATGGTGGCTGTTCCCAAGCCTTTTCCATACCCATCCCACACGCCAGCGCTCCCAAGGAAAGCCACAAAGGGAACTCTTAGCAATGTCTCCTTTGATAAGTCATCCTTCCCAGCAAGAATGTAGTGCAACCTATCGCAGAATATGATTTTAAAAAATAAATAAATAAAAAAWTAGGGTTTGCGAGTAGTGGTTGTTCCTTGGCTGTCACTGCTGCCACGCCATGTGGCCAGGCTGGAACAGGCTCCGCTTCTCGGAGCAGAGACTTCCCTGCCTGCCCAGGCACCCCAGCGCAAACACAACTGGGTGGTGCATTTAAAAAAGCTACAGCAGATCGTCATGGCGATAAATAATTGTAGCTGGTTGCCATAGCAACCTGAGCTGTAATAAAGCAAGGGGCCTCGCCGCGGCTCAGCTAAATTTAGTTGTTCCCAACTATTAAAAATATTTTCAAATACTCCGGGAGCGCTTTCAAAAAATTTCTCGGGGTTGCAAAACAGCGTTACGGTGTGATCCGCGTTCCCGCTCCCGCCTTGTCCAATACCCTAATTCCCCAATACCCTAATAGATAAACTAACCGCTTGCGCTCCATGCAGATGTTCCCTGCTTTCATTCATCTTTTTCCCCTTAGAGCATGAATTCGAGCCTCGTGCCCAAGCAAAAGTCGCTTGCAGCAAGGGAGGAGCTTTGTCACACATGGAAAGAGCTCCGACTGTCCTTGGGTCCACCCCGTGGCGATGGGGATCACCCCTYCTTGTCTTATCCAGGCTGATAAGCTGAATGAATGGCTAAATGAATTCAGCAGACACTTCCTCATAGCTGTTTGTTTTGCTACCAGCTAGTGACGGTGCAATGAGATAGAGTTTCTGGAGTGTCCCCAGGAAAAGACGACCAAAAGGCACTTTTTAGCAAATAAAAGCCTTGGTGTTCCTGAAGAAACAAAAGCAAGTCCTTTGTTTCTTTCCCTCACTGTTTTCCCAATGAGAAGAAACTTCAGATGAGGACTCATGGAGAAAAAAAAACAGTATTTCTGGCTCCAGAGGTAGAAATCTCATAATTCCCCAAAACTACCAAGTTTAGAGGAGGAGAAACTTGCCCCAGTGTAAAACCAGAGACACACATTTGAAGGGCCCTTTCGACTACCTGTGTCTTGGAAGTTCATGGAAGCTTCATTTATCCCATGTTTTGGCTATGGGGTCTAAATCGGGTTTTAAAATAGCGCGCTTTTTTGTTGTTGTTGTCGTTGTTGGGTTTTTCCTTGTTATAAACAGAAATTATTATCTCACGGAAACATCTAACCTCAGATGGACCCTTGGCTAATTTTTGCTGTGGTTATTATAGCCTGTGAAATACGAATGAGCACCACAAATAGCACTTTATATGATTTCTGAGCAGTGAAGGACCAGCTGGCAGAGAGCGGCTGTTTGGGTAGAGAAACAAAAGTTGTGATACGAGGCTGACCTTCCTCTGGATGATCCTGAGGCAAAAAATATTGGCTCCGAGAGCTCCGAGAATCATCATTCCTTCCTCACTGTATTTCATGTGTTTGACCCTAGTTGTGGCTGCAATAAGGAAACATGAGAGCCAGTGGGAAAAAAATCATATTGAAGTAAAAAGTTACTATTTTGCTTGCAAATTGTGTGAAGTAGAAGTATGTATTTTTACACTTTCATTTGTATTTTTTCTTAAAAAAAAGTCTTTAATGGAATGTTATTATTTGTATTTCCCATTTGGGCACAAGCCAAAGTAATGCACACAATTACACAAAAAAAAATGTGTTTGGAATTTTTTGCCTGAAGCACCTTTTTATGGGCTAAGAAAAACTATTTTATCTTAGTTTTCCTTGAGCAAGTGGATTTGCCATCAAAACCTTAAAGCTAAAATCACCGTTGAGGCCAATACCACCAATGCTGCCATCAGCTCCTGAAAAATCACTGCAAATCCCTGAATTTGGAGCATTTGCATCAAGGTGCTGCAGGCGCTGCTGCGTCTGCTACTTTGCTGAGTCTTTGCAACCATAACAGGGGTTTATAACCACTCTGATTTGCATTTCACAGTCCTCGTTAGTAGACATCTCATTAGCAGATACCCGAGTGTCTCATGTAGAGGAAAAATTTGCTGGTTTGGAGAGCTGTTTGCTGTCACCAAGTTCATTTGCGCCGGTGATTTTTAACTGGGTGGAAACTCCAAGATGGTACCTATGTGAATTGCTAAACTAAACTTTAGTGATTTAAGAAAACTAAAGGAAACTACAAGTTCAAGGGAATTGAAGAATTTCAGAGAAACTTTTGGTTTTACTGGTTGTGTTGCCGTTACAGATATTGGGAAGGTTTTTAAGCACTCAGGACTTTTTCACAAAGGCCCTGCAGAAGCCTATTGGAAAATTTAATCAATGTAATTCCACTTACTGACTTGTCTCTTAAAATCCTGCATTAGAAAAACTCGTCTTTTTTTCTAGTGCTAATGAAGACAACACCAAAATGTTCTGCTCACTGGAAAGCAAGAATTAGCTGTACCGTTTTCTGGACAACTGACAGGTATATCATTTGTGCAGTGGTTTCGCTGTGACAACTGATGTGTGGGGTAGATAATTTTTCCATTACCTCTATGCTTAAAAATAATCTGGGAGAAAAAAAAAAAAAAGGAAGATATTAAATCAAAGAAGCAGTCAGAAACTCTTAATGTGAAGTGGACAGACAAATATATTGACTGAAAATGATCAAATTTTTCCAAAGAAGAAATCAAACCCTGTAAGAATAGTTTGAACATCCTCTTTCCAGGAGTTTCCATACTTTTGTGTGTGATACTCTTTGRACAGAAATAGCTAACGCTTATATTTCAGCAATACAGCAAAAAGGCTTAATTTAATATGGAGCAAGATTTCTTCATATGGAAATAACACAGTTCTGTTACTTTTTTTATACAAGCAAGAAAACAAAAGAAATGAATAATCAAGAGTGCACCTGAAGAGCTGCCTSTGATGGAAACAGAGGACGGGCCTGTTGGATGCCCTTATCAGCTGTATTATGTAATGCTTCGGTTGCTTTTCAGGACTGCAGCATTTAATTTGCAGTGGTATATTCCCTGCTTAGCTAAACCGAGRTTAATTTGTATTCGGCTACAAAATGTTACTTTAATATCTTGGGTGTTTTATTGTATCCTCCAAACGGCCCAGAAGTGGGGAAATATTCAATGCTGCCTGTTCCTGCATTCAACAAAGCACCTAATTTTGGAGATAGGCAGGGGGTGAGATCTCTTTGTAGGCTCCCGAGCTCCCAGTGCTCCTAGTTATGTTGAAATAAATCSAAAAAATGGGAAGCAACCCCGTTAGATGTTGGCGGTTCCCCTGGGGGAGGTAACCCTGCAATGAGGCTGGTTTGCGCCCAGCTCCCCGTGCCCGGCCCTGGTGCCGCACTGGGAGCCCCGCTCGGGTCTCCCGGCTGCTCCCGGCTCCGGGAAGCCCCCGGGGCCGCAGAGCCGCCGCGGAGCCTGCGGTCACAGCCGCAGTCCACGGGACGGCTATGCGAAGGGCGCCTGCAGCTTGTGGCACCATGCAACTGTCCAGCCCCAAGCAGCCGCCTTCGGGGTACTTGCAGCACCACGGAGCAGAGCTCAAGCAATGCCAGGGGCTGCTTAATCCGTCAAATCAGCTCCCCGAAACATAGCAGAAGGCATTAGAAATGCCTCATTTTTCCTTTCAAATTTCTTTTCTCTAAACCCCCTGTTTAAATTTAAAAGGCCAATTAATTCCTTGGTGTCCTGCTGAAGTCTATGGTGGTTTTCTCGCCCCACCGCAAGGCTAGTTTTGAATGGGAAAGACCCTGAGCAAAAGCCCCGCTCAGGTTAAGCTAGGTTTTGTCAACAGGATGCCCACCTGGGGTCTCGCCCTGATGCTCTCCAGGGCAAAATTACACGAGGCAGCAGCGCTCCGTGTCCCACCCCYGTTCACACACCATCCTCCCCAGCACAGACCTTTCATTTCCTCCTCCCTTAGCGTTCAAGCTCGCCAGATTTTATCAGGCAACAGCTCTAGGTAGGAAAGCACAACAAAGGCAGCGCGGTGCAGCACGCTGCCGCTGGCGCAGGAGCTGCGCGCGGAGCAGCCTGCACCACCAGCAGGAATCTGCTCCGCAGTTCGGTGGGATAGTGCAGCAAATCGGTGCAAAATAAACAGCGCCTATTTATAGCCCAGCCCAGGCTGCCTGCAGGCACTGCAGCTGCTTTTTTTTTTTTTTTTTTTTTCTTTTCCCCTTTCTTTCCCCTTCCCCTTCTCTTTGCTCTGGATGAATGAGGGGTTTTCAACGAGGATCCAGGTTTCCCGGGAGGGAAATCCAGTCCAGTTCTTGCGGGCGACCGGAGACGGCCCATATGTCATGGGCAAAATATGCGGCGCCCGAAAACCCGGAGCGGATCGCGGCGCGGCGGGGACCGGGGCGCCCCCCGCGCCCAGCCCCGACGGGGCCACGCGGGCGCCTCCGACTCCTCTCGTGTCCCCGTTCCCACAAAAAAACGGAGCTGGAGCAGCCAGCGGGCACCCCGGGGCAGCGGGACGGGCGATGGGATGGACCGGGGTCAGGGGCCACCCCTGAGTGGACTGCATGGGCGAGCTTATGCAGCGTAAAACCCAGAGAAAGAACCTGGTTTCTTCCCGAGTCAGGGTCCCTGCCGTTACAAAAGGATTTTTCCCGCCCACACGCCAGAAAAAAAAAAAAAAAAAAAAAAAAAAAGAAAAGAAAAATCACACACACAAGTCGGAAAGCATAAAGTGTCGATAAACACCCCAGTGCCTCAGGAAGACACAGATTTACATCTCTGAGTCAGATCTTTGCGGCTCTCTGCATATGGTCCGCATGATGTGCAGTTCCCGGCTAGTGACTCACTCCACACCAATATAAAGAAACGGTTGCAGCGAGGAAACAGCCCTGGCCCTGCCAACCGAAGAGCCGAGTGCTGAGGGAAGGAGCCGGACGGGCCCCAGGGGGCCACGCAGGAGAGAGGCCGCTGCTCCTTTCACTTCTCCAAATCACAGCTCGGTCGGACTTTCGCTGCCGTCAGAAGCGTCTGTGGTTCCTGCGACTGAGAGTGCCCAGAAAAGCGCTTTTCTCTGTCTCTTTGCAGGTTGTTTCCGTGGTTCATTCGATAGCCCTCTGCGGAGGGGTGTTGGGTTTCGCTGCTCGCGCCGCTCTGCTTCCATCGGTGTCCCGGGGGCTGCTCCGTGGCCTGAGGAGAGCGAGGGAGAAACGCTCCCAAATGCCACAGTTTGGGCCACAAAAAGCAGCAGGTGGCCCCGCACCAGGTCTGAAAATGCCCATCTGGAGCCACCCATTGATAAAAGGACAATTTATTTGGGGCTCGTCCAGCTTGCCACTGGGCACCGTTGTGTTGGACGACGGCAGCAAGGCTGCTTGCTGCTCARCTTGCTCTCCCATTTTCTGCTTTTAAAACCATATTCGGGTCTCTTTTAAAGCATGCTGCAACAATTTGGCTGTCATTCCTGAGCGAAAATATATAAATCATGTAGGGAAAGACTCTGCCTTGTCCAAATGACATCATCTAGGATTTGGGGGGAACACAGCTATCAGCAGCCTCATAAGGATGCTCCTTTCTGTGTTTTCCAAGCCCAGAGCTGTCCCAAACTCTTCTCATTGTGCTCTCCAAATTCAGGATGTGGAAACGTTTCTCCTCCCCAGCCTAGCAAAGGGCCTTCAGAAACCTCAGGAACCCCTGAACTTATTCAAATAGCTCTCTTTAACCTATGGTCTTCCTGTTTGAAAGAGCAATATTCAATCCAAAAGCATTTAATTAATTTGAGATGTTACACTGAAGCAAGTACAGCAGAATTATCACAAGGGATGCTACAGCCATTAAATAATCAAATAACAAGACCATTAAGTCAGTAATTAGTATGTACAATAAATGGCTAGGCTGTGTTAATGGCATTCCTTGTATATCCTGAGAAGGGTCAGAGTCTATACTGATGTAGGGCAAAAATTGTCTGGTGTTCTTGATGCTCTGTTGAGGAATGCAAACACTTTCTGTCCTTTTTCAGGAATTATCCTACATCCAGAAATCCCTCTAACCAGCTTCAAGTACCAACTTCTGTATTCTTAATATTTAGTCTAGGAAAGACTTCTGGGAAATGCTTATGAACTTTAATAAAGAAGAAGTCAGGACTTTTGTCCAAATAGATGCCCTTAGAACATCCAGAAATGAAGCACAACCGTATTCATGGATATTACAGCCCATGACTGCGTAATTTCTGCATTCAGATATCAAGCTAATGACTGGTACTGGACAATAAAGTATATCAGAATATATGCAGCTACCATAGCCATAAAAACAAATCCAAATATGGGGGAATAAGATGTTCCTTAACAAAATGCAAAATATTAGGTGAATAAATGACCTGAAGAAAGAGTAGAAGAGTATAAATTGAACAAGGCCCTTGGAAGAATTGCAGGAAATATTGAGAGAAGGGTGCTTCAAATAATATCTAGACAATATAGTCTTGAAATATCCTTAGATATTTTATCCTGTGACTGTGTGACAGTAGTGGTTGAGCTGCAGTGTTGGTGTGTCGTGGCTCTTGCATGGAGTAACATAAATGTGCAGTAACACCAAGACCAGGAAAATCAGATTTAGAGAAGAAAAACAAGGACAGAAGAAGCATTATGATCAACGATACCAAACAAGAATAACCTTAGGAGAAAATTCCGGGCCTTTGGAATGCTTCTCCAGAGGTGATTGCTGCAACCACAGTGCTTTCCACATGAGCAACCCCATAGACAGGGGATGAATGACAAATCTTTAATTAAAGAAGCTGGCCCCTTGCTTGTGCTTCCATAACATCAAGCTAAGCAACTACTTTTCTACTCATTTGGAAGAAAAAAAAATAAAGAGCCTCCAGGAAAAGATATTCAAAGCAAAAAAGCGTATCCCACTCCTTTCACAGATGATCTCCTGATCTTGGCTGCTTGCAGTCTATCACGCTGGCTCTGGAAAAGCTAATCAAGGATACGCACATTCCTCCAAGCAGATCCCACCAGACAATGTCATGTTTTAATTAGGCACTACCAAGGAAACTGTTTACAAGGCTTCTTCAAATGCCTCCCTTGTGCTGGCACCCTCCTACCACAACAGCAATATTTAGTAGGAAGGTCCTAGGTACGGTTCTCCTGCGACTTAGCTGAATGTCAATCAGCTCATCAGCATTGCAGGGTGAAAAGTGATGAAAACCAAAGAGAAGCAGAATCTGTCCTTGTCAGGAAGCAGCATTTTGGTTATGGAAGAGTTTGGGCTGCCTATAGTGAATTTTCTCCTGGAGAAGTTACCAGAAATGTGACCTGAGGCTGCTACAAATAGGGTTGCCCTGAAGCTTGGAAGTCTCTGCCCAGGCCATACTCCTGGGAGAGGGAAAATCCACCCTCCAGCTTGGGGCTGTGATGGGACAAAGCTCCTGATGGACTCTCTGCATGGCCACCTTCATCACYGCTCTCCTCCAGCCAGGATGCAGCAAGGAATTTCTCACTCTCAAGGTGGAAATGGGGCACTGCTGAAAGTCCAGCTGAAACGAAGAACAACACCCATGGAGATGGAGCAGAGTATCTGATATTGGAGCAATTTGGATGATGCCAGGGCTGTTTGGGTCATGGGATCCAGGCAAGGAGGGGGCAGCGGGCAAGGCAGAGCCAGCTCATGGTGGGGGGATGTCCCAGTGTTGCTCCTGGTTGGATAGATGAGGTCTGCAGTGACTGTCTGCAGTACTGTCCTTTTTGTCCACCTCACACCATATGCTCCTGGTAAGATAGCTATAGTATAAAGGAATCACTTCACTTCCACTGAAATGCAGCTGCATCAGGCTAGGCAGCTGCAGTCAACAACGGAAAAATGCTTGGTGCTTTTTAAACCATAAGGGGAATTTACAGAGGCTTAATGAAATTATCCAGTGTGAATTCACCTGGGTTAAGCAGAATGTGTACCAAACAGAGGTCACCTGGGTTTTCTGTGTCCAGCAGAAGAAAAATGGCTCAAAAAGTTCATCGATATTTCTCAGCTGATGTGACTGGGTCTGACTCAGAGCAGGGGGAAATTGCAGACTCTCGTCTCAGAGGGCTCTTGCAAGGTAATAAAAAGTTTCCTGGAATGATTTACAAAGCTGGATTGCACAAAGGAAGAGAAGGAGAGGAAATGGGGGAACTCGAGTTACACAAAGCGCCGCCGAACATTTGTGAAAACCATTTCCTAACAGTTGTGGGGAAAGGGTCCAGATCCATATGTTTGGGGGATTTTGCACATTGATAGGTACTTATTTGCCTCAATAGACAATATTCCAGTTACTAAAATATATAATTAAAAAAAGATGTGTTTTAAGTAAGTTTTCCACTGAACCAGTTGGTACTGAACGGTCTGGATGTTACTTCCTTTTAGAGCAGAAGAGCGTCAGATCAAAACCCCAGCCGCACCTTATTTGAAAATCAATTGACCCTTTAAACAACTGTTTGGGTGAGTCATGAAAGAAGCAACGAGGCAGAGGAGGACGGGAAGAAAAGAATATTTGCCGCAACCTTCTAGGAGCGACTGAAGAATGATCCTACCATCTGGTGTGTAACATTAACGTACACCATTACTATAACAGCAGAAGGTGTTATTAAGTTTCTACAATGAAATACCCAGGAAGGTCATCAGCCAGGTCAGCTTGGAGGTCCAGCCTTGTGCCTCCTTCTCTTGCACTTCACCTGCGGCCAGGAAAGCCTCATCCGTGGCTGCAATTCAATGAGTTTCCTGAGGCCGCGAGGGCTTTGAAAGCTCCTGTTACAGCCCCTCTGTTTGGAAACTGTATGAGATGTTCGTGAGATAGCTACAAAAGACCTGTATGTATTTTCTTCTCCTTTTCTAATCACTGACGTTCAAATGCTATTCAGATAATATCTGTAAAATATTAACTTGTAAGACAATGTGTCCTATGAAAGTAAGTCCTGATATGAAGGTAATTTTTTTCACTGTTACTTACTGGTGAGAAAGGGGAAAAGGGCTGAAAGAGTRGAGCAATGTAGCTGGAGTGTCTCCTTTTTATTTAGAGCCAGCCTAGYTGCTGTTGTACTATTCAGGACTCTGGCATTACCACAGTGAAACCCTAATCAATATGGATGAAGATTTTAATGGTTTTCATACAATGAAAAATTTATGTAAGTTTATCTGGAAGATTTCTAAAACTAATAGCATTTGTCATATGAATATTATACAATTAGTGTCTGTCTGAAATACCAGCASTCTCCTATTCATTTTAGCATAAGAATGGGAACACTAATGTTATCTGAGCTCTAATTACTGTGAGAAGGAGCAAAATACCAGTAACAGGGACAGAGGCCGGTCTGTCCCAGCACTGTCTGTCCTGAGACTGTCGCCAGGTGTTGGGACGTGTTTGCTGCCTGAGAACTGTTTTAGGGCATCAGAAACCCCAAACTGAAGAGATCTACTGAGCAAGATGTTCTCAGCTTGAAAATGTGATGGCATTTGGTGTATCACGGACTTAATTTGCGTTATCCTCGCATATGTGCAGCTTATCACCAGAAACCAAATTTTCCCAAGTGGCAATGCATTGTGCAAACACTGCGACCGGTTGTTTTTCCGCCGCCGTTCACACACTTCTCGTTGATGGCAAATAGGGAATGAATTGCACTCCCAGAAAGCAGGCAGCAAAAGGCCAAATTCCCACCCTTGGCTACCCCGGCACCAGTGCWGGAAAAGGCCCCTCCGGTGGGGACRGCCCCGCTGCGAYGCGGAGCAGCGCTGCCCGGCGAGGGCCAAGCGTCTGCGCCGGGATGGGGACGCGTTTTGCTAGGGATGAGAYGCGCCGGACAGCAGCCTCCCGCGGCCAGGGCGCGCGAGCAGCGCGCTGCTCATTGCACGATATCCATAACGCAGTTTGGAGAGGCCACTGCTGCGTTCGGGCTCCGGAGTTATATAGCCCCATAAGCTACTGAATGCATAAAAACATATTACCCTTTAAGATCTTGATTGTCTCTGGTTTACTATGCCTGCTCCAGAGTGTTATGTTTTACAAGGGGCCATATTACAGTACGTGGGATAAAACTAACGTCTTATCGGTACAGACGGAGTGACTCGTGCTGGGATCTGTGGGGGAGAAGGGTGTGAAATGAAGCCATAAAGCTCCAAGGTTTAAATGCCAGATTTAACACATGGGATCCAGGGAAATGATCCAGGAGTAAAGTGGATATGAAGATCTAGTCCTCCAATATGCTTGTCCAGAAAGCAGAAAGTCTTTAAGGTTTTGTCTCAAGGTGCTTAAGACTAGGTCAAATCTAGAAGAGAGCTGACAATGTTGCCTCCTCTCTCTTATTTCTGTATGGATCTGGAGAAAGCAGCTAAACATCATAGTTTACTAACCTATCCCAAACTGTTGTGGGAAGAGCAATCTATGATAAAGATCCTGTCCTATGATGATGAATGTTCTGAAAAATTCTCAACAGATTTCATTAAAGGATTGGAATCTCATGCCTTAACCCATATCTGATTTTGCCTGGAGAAGATAATACWGTTTTGGGGTTTTTTTCCCTATATTTAATACACTACAGCGTACAGTGTAAATCCTCAGGTACAGAGATATAGATGTCAGACCTAACTGAAAAGCCTCATCTTTAGGAATGCACCTAAACATGGACTCACCTTCAGGGACACATCCTGAATAGTGATGACCTTGAAAATGTACCGAAGTGTTTTCCTTCATGTATGATGGATTTGGATAAAGTATTATCTAATGTATTTTTTTTCTTAATGTAAAAMCACTTAGTAGAAAGAGTTCTTTATCAAGCAAAATCACTTAAGTGAAATACATTAGAAGTTTGGGGAGGTCCAGTAATGTTTAAAATTATTGCATAATAAAGAACTGCRACATGGAAAAGGGAGACTGACAAGTGAATTCTTCCTTTTAAACACAGAAGATAAAAGAAAAAAAAAAGTGGGCTTGAGCAGCTGATCTTGAAGCAAAGGAAAGCAGGAGTTCATGAGAACATTTCACATTTCCCACTAAGGTCCAGCTGTGAAAGAAGCTTTGCAAGACTGGCAGGTATTCTTTTTTCCAATTTTTTTTTGAACAGCCAGACTGATTCCTTTCCTAGGGACCGAGAGAAGCGTGTTAAGCTTTGCTTCACTCTCTGCATTCAGCAAAGAGAGTTTTTGGGAAAGTTGCCCAGATGCTGTGGACCAAGTTCAGCTCCAGCGTAAGCGTAAGCAGACAGAATTCCCACTGAAATCAATGGGCGTTGCACCTGCTGACTTTGGAGTTGAATATGGCCCAGTCTGGGGATACTATAAAGGTTCTGTTTCCAAAGTTTCTTCTGGCTCGTTTTATGGGAATGCAGACCTGGCGCCAGGAACGTCAGAAGACCAATAAATTCACTATGGGAACTTCCAGGCAAATGACAACTCTCCCTCGCAAAACAAATCCAGAAGCACACGCGATGCTGAGGGACAAATGCTCGGTCTCTCTCCASTTCATTTGCCTGAATACCACTTTTAGCTCAGAAACGCTCTGCAGGGAGAAAATGGGGAGCGGGCGGCTGGGAGATGTGTTAAGGAATTGCTTTGGGTGGTTTGTCCACCGTCTTTGGGCAAATATTTTAACAGTCTAGACATTTTTTGAACTTGGTAGGGTAGAGGGTAGAGATACCAGCAATTTGACAGCTCATCTTAAGAGCCGTTAACGCTACATGTTCCCAGTTTGGCCTGAATTATAGCTGTGAATGTCCCAGAGSGGGAGGATGAAAGGGCAGGCAGGACTGAGGGAGCCCATCCAGAAAGAAAGCAGTAGCCAGGATGCATCCATGTGGTACTGGCTCCAAGGAGTTGGTAAAAGTGTTATATAAATGAGCCTGGGTTGGTCTCCATTGGGGTTATGATCTGCTGATACGTGGGATGTGAGTGATGGAGATTCAAAGTAATTTCTGGAGTAGAAAGTCATTTCTTACAAGTCATTTCAAGAGAAGTTGTTTCTCGCGTAACTGCTGTTTTCTGGAACCATGCTGGTTCACAGAATACAATCTCCTGTTCACAGGACACAAATGATCCTTGTGATTACAGACGATGTTAATACAACATGAGAAAACTAAGACTGCAATTTAAGAAAAAATCTCAGAACCTCCACATTGAATAAATAAATAACATGAGGAAATAAAAGGAAGATTTAATTCACTTTAAATTCTATGCAAAACCAGCATTAGACCCATATTCCAATTTAATCTAAAGTTTGAAAATACGTGGAGTTAGAAAAATTTGAAGTTAGCATTTCTGCTCCAAGTCCATTTCCTTAGTAAACAAAGCAAGAGTATTGAATCATTTGTTTAAATTCGGTAGTTTTCTAAACATGTCAAGGAGGAAGTATTCATTTCATAACATGGGCACTGCGCCCACTCTGAGCCCTCCTCGAGGGGAAAGAACAAGGATATGGAACAAGGGGACAAYCGAAGGCACCCCCAGGTGCTTGGAGAAAGCCGCCTTTTAAAGGAAGAGSGGAATTTCTTGCGTTTGGCACGTCCTGGACTGTTTAGACTTCATTTCTTCCCCAAGCCACTTATGATTAACAGCCTTATTTCCATCTCCTGCCATTGAACATATGAGTCATCCATTTAAAAATACGCGATTGTATAGGACACACACTGCAAACGAGGGGAAAATTGATGTCAAGACCCAGCATGTGCAAAGGGCCTTCTRAAATCAACCTCGAGGTCACCCTAAGATTTGTGGGTTCCAGTGACACAGGACATACATGCGGCCGTTCACTGCTATATATGAATTTATCCTAAAGTCTAAAGGTAATTTGTTCTCTTTAGGAAAAAAAAAAAMMAAAAAACAAAAAAAGCCAAGCCAAATCCTGTCTTTTATAGGTGAAATTCCTGTCCTGSACAAGAAGACAATGGACATACTTCTTTCTTCTTGCAAACATAAGGCAATTTGGATTTCACTTGCTCTGAAGAAGAGGTCCGGTGTTAAYGTGTTGCTGAACTGATGGATACACGAATATATGAATGACTTAAGAATATATGGGTTTGTATCCATCACCCTCATGCAATATTTAAGTCTTTCTATTCTGTATTGAAGTCTCTCAGAGATTCAGTGTAAATGGACTGTTGCAGTCCATAAGTCAATCCAYTATTGACTTGATTTTGGATCCCATTTACGTAAAGGCTGCCCAATGAGAACAAATAACCTTAATTTTCATATCTCCACCTCCGTCTGGAGTCAAACACAAACACAGAGAACCCAGAGACTTATTTCAAGATCTCTTTGAAATAAATGACCACATACATAAGATTAAAAAAATAAACAAATAAAGAGCCATTAGAGGCAACTTGCACCTCCGCTTCCTTCTTTGTGGCCCAGGTGGTCGCAATATTTATCTTCCTTGGGGATGACTGTGACACTTAACAGTTCTGTAGACACATTTAAGAGGTAGGGATGGCAGTAGCTGTGCAATGGGGGAAGGCCGAGGGTTTGTGGTGGGTCTCGGTGTGCTCACAGCGGCATCTGTGCACGGCTAGGGTGCGTGTCCGTGCAAAGTGCTGCAACCCCAACATGATTTTTGCCCCGTGCAGAGGCCACAGACGGAGCCCTCTCTCTGCTGAGCTGCTGGGGTTCCTGCAGGCAAAACCTCCTGTTAACACCAGCGAAATGAAATCTCTGCTGCTCATTGGGAGTGGCTACGGTGAGACCAAGAGCTGTCCCCAACGTGTTGCAGCCAACATGAGTCTGCACTGGAAAGAGCAACAAGCCACTGGTGCCCTGGGTGACCTGCTGGACACCACGACGGCTACAAGGTGAGACAAGGACCTAATTGTGGTTTATTAAATCAGTGCATTAGCGCCAGCTGCACCCAAGAGCCACCAAGCCGGAGCAGGGAAGCTGCCGGCCGCCGTTCCCGCATCCCATCGCTCCGGCATCTCCGCATGCGGGAGCATGGGGATGGAAGCGAGGTCCCCGTGCCGCCCGGCTCGAGCCCCGGCGGGATTTACCGGCCGCTATTTTCGGCGGGTGCCGGGGAACGCTAAATATCTGGCGTTCCCCGCTTGCTGCAGTTGCTATGGATATGGCAGCTCAGGCCTGCAACGAGGGTTATAAATGTTGCCGCGCGCTTATCGTTGTTGTTGTTATTAAAACACCATCTAGCAGTCATTCCYGCACAGCCGCTGCCCCTAAATCGTCCCTGTAATGGCGCGTTTCTTTCCTTGAAAGAGGGACGTGTGTGAGAGGAGTTACGAGCAACACCCGCTCCTCCCTTCTGGTTTTTATTTGCTGCAAAAGGGGCCTGTTTTGTGCCAGGTTAGAAATCACTTGGAGCAGGGCCTTCACGCAGGTCCAGCTAACCAGTCTGCTGGTTGCACAGCACCAACATAGCGAATTTTTGGTTGTTTTGGGGTCTTAAAGAGCTGTGTCCCTTCGAAAAGCGTTTTGCCGTGGTCGCAAACTCCTGGGAGCCTGATGCGATTTCCAGACAAGCTTGGGAGGAAAACAGGCAAATCGCATGGTGCTTGATAGYGAAAGGCTGGCTATGAGCATTCAAAACGGGTTAATAAACGCAGATTTGGGTGAGGGAGGAAGGAGGCGATGGCCGAGGTGTCCCTGGGTGCTGCGTGGGCGCCGTGCTGCGGAGCTGGGCCCGCGGGCGGACAAACCTGGGCTGCTCCGMCGCACCGGCCAGGCCCCGCGCGCAGAGCCTTCAAGGTTACAAGGAGCCGGCGTCTGGTAAAGAGGTCAGTCCGCCCCGAAACCGTGGTGGAAGCCAAAATAAAGTCTAGGCCGGGCTGCGAGGAGCACTAGCACTGAGGCAGGGAAATTACGGAGGCCTCTCTCCCCCGAAGCGGTGCCGAGGCCGAAACGGGGCCGAGCAGACGGGTGCTGTCTTGGGCCGGTGCTTGTTGCACGAGACCAGGATCAGCGGCGGTTTCCGACGCTTCATCTCAGTCCCCAGCTGCGCTTCCCGCGGTGTTTCCCTTGGGATGCTGGGGTGCCAGAGGCATCCCGCTGCGCAGGGCGAGCGGCTGTTCCTCTCTGTCCATCTCCAGGGCCATAAAGGAGAGAAAAGCTTTGTGCAGAACYGCCCATGCACCTCCCCAGCATACAAGAGAGTGCAGAAGGATATAAGGATATAAGGAGGAGAGGTCCTAGCGGGCTCTAGCCAAACGATGCCACATTACGAAAATCCCTTTGGCAGCGGGGCCAGCTGGGAGCAGTGGGAGTGCCTTGAGTCCCACATGGAGCTGCTAGCAGCTTATTTTCCTTTTGGAAGCATCCAATGGGCTGAGGTAAAACGCATCAGGACGCCTATAGGGTCACATCTCTGTTACTTGGTTTTCCAAGGCCTTTGGGGACAGGGAGCATCTTTTTGCTCTGTGCTTGCAACATGTGCTTTTCCACGAGCTTTCATTAATACCACGACAGCCGCGCACCTCCTGCTGCAGCGTTTGCTGGGCTGGGGCAGAGCCGGCGCCCGCAGAACCCGCTCGCTGCCCCGCAGGAACCTTCCCCACGCGCCCGCGCGCCAGCAGCCTTTGGAGGCCGCAGTGGCCGCCGGAGGGCTACACGTGGGCCAGTACGGGTCACTGCAATATTAAAGCAAGGTAGGTATATTCAAGCCACGCAGCAGTGACTACAGGCAAATAAATATTGTGTGCCTAAATCACAGCTGTGCATTGACCTTTCTTCATAATGCAGTTATTTTATTTTATTTTATTTTATTTTATTTTATTTTATTTTATTTTATTTTATTTTATTTTATTTTATTTTATTTTCCCCAGCACAACAGGGTGTTTCCCGCGGCGCCGCCTCGCCCCCCTCCCCGCCGCCAGGTGCGCCCCGCGCAGGCCCCGTCGCCCCCCTCCCGCGGCCTCCCAGACGCCCGGAGAGCGGAGCGCGGAACGGAGCGCGCCCCCCAGTCCCGCGCGCGCCCCCCTCCTC
>NW_020455488.1:2672224-2807078 GCF_003342845.1 Nothoprocta perdicaria | reverse complement strand
GGCGGCGGCGGCTCTTGTTTACCAGCGTTGCCTGCGCCGCGCGCAGCAGGAGGAGGAGGAAGGAGGAGGGAGAGGCGGCGCGGAGGCGGCCGCGGATCGCCCGCCAGCAGCAGCGGCGGCCCCTCGGCCCCCCCGCAGGAATTAGCGACCCTCGGCGGGCAGCGCGCGGGCTTTGACCTTCAGCGGAGCGGAGCGGCCCCCGCCCGGCGCTGGGCACCGCGAGGGGAGGCGGCGGCGGCGGCAGAGGGAGAAGAGAGGAGGAGAAAAAAAAAAAGAAAAAATCCGGATTTACAAATTCGCCGGTGTTTGTTGTGGGCGCCGCGGGGATGGCGCGGCGGCGAGCGGCGCTGCGCGGGGCCGCGCGGCGGCGCGGGGCGGCGGCGTGCTGAGCGGGAGCGGAGCCGCCGCTTTGTGTGCGTGTCCTGGATTCCTCCCGCGCTGCTGCGCCGCAGCGAGCCGCGCCGGGGGCTGGTGGCGGCCACGAGACGGACGAGTAGCGGGGAAACCTCCTTGATTTTTGTTGGTTTTTTTTGATATTATATTTTTTTTTTCCGCCGCGAGTTGCGCATCGGGGCGCTGCGCGGCCGCCGGTTGCTGCGTGGCGGCGGTGCCGCCGCYGCTGCTGCTGTTGTTGTTGTGGTGTGTGTTGTGTTTTTTTTTTTTTTCCCTCCCTCCTTTCCCCTCCCTCGCCGAGGGGGGGCGAGGAGGGGAGAGGCGGCGGGGGAGGGGGACGCGACATCCCCTCGCGGCGGCCCCCGCGCCCAGGGAGGGGGGTTGACCTGCTGTCGCGGCGGGAAGCGCCGTTGTTGTTTTGTAAGGAGATTGTTACCCCCCTCCTCCTCCTCCTCCCCGTTTTCTTCTTCTTTTTTTTTAATTTATTTATTTTTTTTCCCCTCGGCGTGTGTGTGCGCGCACCGCCCCTGCGTGCGGCGTTTGAAAATGGAGGGCGAGGATGCCGAGCGCCAGCCCCGGCGCGCCCCGCGCTCGCCGCGCGCCGCKGGCCGCCGCAGCCGGCGCTGAGGGGACGCGGCGCCCGCGCCCCGCCGCGGCCACCGCCGCCTCCCGCCCCGCTGCTCCCGCCGCTTCCCCTGCTGCGGCGCCGCCGGAGGATCGACAGCCAAGGAGCCCGCGGCCCCTCCGCCTTGCCCAGCCCAGGGGGCTCTTCTACTTCCATCGAATTGCCTGACGCGACGTGGATTTATTTATCCCCCCTCGCCCCTACTCGTCCCTCGGCGTTTTTAAGAGAAGAGGGGGCGGAAAGGACACCGATTTTGGGACTTTTTTTTTTTTTTTTCTGGAAGGGGGATTTTGTCTAGTTAAAGGCAGAGGAATGAAGTCTGGCGCCGGAGGAGGGTCCCTCGCCTTCTTCTGGGGGTTTCTGCTCTGCTCCGCCGCGCTCTGCCTGTGGCCGGCGAATGGAGAAAGTGAGTACGGGCCGGAGAGGCTGTTGCCGAGGGGCTCCGGCTGTGGGTGTTTATGGACCTGTGAGGGTGTCGGCGAAGGGCTCCCTCCGGGTGTTTGTGCGTGTGAGGGTGTTGGCGAGGAGCTCTGTGTGTGTTTGTGCGTGTGAGGGTGTTGGCGAGGGACTTTGGGTGTGGGAGGGTGTTGGTGAGGGGCTCTGTGTGTGTTTGGGTGTTGGCGAGGGGCGCCCGGTGTGTGCGTTGGTGTGTGTGCTTGAGGGTGTTGGTGAGGGGTTCCCTATGTGTGTGAGGGTTTCTGTGAGGGTCTGTGTGTGTTGGTGTGTACCTGAGGGTGTTGGTGAGGGGTTCCCGGCTGTGTGTTTGTGTGTGTGTGCGATTGGTGCGGGGCTTTGGTTGTGTGAGGTTGTTGGTGAAGGCCTCCTGGTGTGTTGGTGTGTGTGAGGGTGTTGGGAAGGGACTTCAGGCGCGGTGTTTGGGGTGTGTGTATTGGTGTGTACCTGAGGGTGTCGAGCATGGCTGCCTGTGTGTGGTTTTTTGTGCGTCCGTTGGTGAGGGGCTTTGGTTGTGTGAGGGTGTTGGTGAGGGCCTCCTGCTGTGTTGATGTGTGTGTGTGAGGCTGTTGGCAAGGTGTTCTGGAGTGTGTGTAAAGGTGTTGGYGACAGGCTTGTGTGTGTGTGCGCATGTGAGGTGTCGACGAGGGGTTCCTGGTGTGTGTGATGATGGGGGGTGTGTGTGTGAGGGTGTCGGGAAGGGCTCCCGGGGCCTCGGTGGTGCCTATGGGTGTTGTCGGCCTGCGGGGATGTGTGTGTTTTTCTGCCGCTCGCCGGAGCTGCTCGGGGGGCATGTTGCGAATGCGGGTCCAGCCGCCCCTCCGCAGGCAGCCRGTGTCTGTGTGCGGCTCCGGAGGGAGCCGCCGGTCCCTCCCGCTCCRCTGTTTTCCCCACCTGGTCCGCAGTGCGCCCCGAAGCTCCCCCACATCCTGACGCGGTGGTTGCACCGGGGCTGCAAACTGCGTGGTGAAAACACCCGCGGGCTGCCGGGAGCCGCGCGGCCTTCATCGGCGTCGAGCGGCTTCGCGGGATAACCCGTCCTCCGGGAGCGGGAAATCCTGGAAGATCCCTGCGTTGGCCTCCCGYGGGAGTGCCGAGTCCAGGTGGTGCCCCCCGCCCCATGTCTAGAGGTCACAGTCTTTAATGTTCCTTCCTCTCCCGTTAGGCCTGTACGTTTAGGTCTGTGTGTAAACAACACGTTTGGTGCTTGCAGTTCAACGTGATGATGATKATTATTATTTTTAAAGCAGCTGTGATTGTATCTGGAGTGAATATTTGTGCAGCCGACGTGAGTTGTGCTTTTCCCTCCATATGCATGGAGGGAAACGTGGCTCATGGGGGGCTGTGTGTGTGTATATCTATCTATCTATCTATATGTATATAGATATATACACCTAAATGCATACACGCATGCATCCATATCTATCCACACACGTATCCCTATATATTCTGAATATATAAGCACACACGTATATGTGTGTATATATAGTGCCTGGGGGTTGCCACAGCCCCGGCCGCGTTTTCGGTGTTTTCATGCTGTTCAGACCCGCGGCTGCCTCTGTAGGCAGGGAGATGTTAAAGGTGCCGGTTCGATAACCCTCTGCGGAGAAGGGGCTGTTTGCTCCGTTCTCATGCTTTGATTTCATCTGCTGTGTGTTGTTTTGTTCTTGTCTTTCTATTGTATTTTTTTTCAGTCGTGCTATTTGAGCTGTTGTTGTGTGCCTCCTCAAAAAGATGTCTGCTGTTGCAAGGCAGGGAGAAAATTCCTTTTTTTTTTTTTTTTTTAAATTTAAAGGAAAAGAATGTGGGAGCTACAAAGGCTTTTCCGAAAGGAGTCCTTTCAGGTTAAAAAGAAAGGGAAGTTTGGATGCCCTGGCGATGAGGCTAACGGGGTGGGGGGAAATAAATGCTTGAGCAAGAAGCGTGTAGACGGAGCCTGTAATGTGTGTTGAGTAATACTGTGTTTCATTAGGCTGCGAATGCCAATTAACTCCTTGCAAATTAAGGCGCACCTCTGTCTCTTGCATTGTGGTGCCAGGGCTGGTTGCAAACTGCTCTAGCTGAGAAGTTCAGCTCACGGAAGAGAGACTGCAAGAGGGAAGATTAATTTGGGGATTTAAAAACAAAACCCTGATGCCCTTCTTCTGGGCAGGGCTTAAAACAGGATTGGGGAGTCTGGAGAAAAATAAAAGGAGGAGGTCTGGTGTGTTCTTAAATTACCGAAATACACAGTTTTTTTAACTGCTGCGGAACACTTTCAATTAAAAATGTTTGTCCAGCTCTTGCAATAAAATAAGGCAGAAACAATATGTTAGGATGTTAACTTCCAGTTCTCTGAAGTGTTTGCAGTTACCATTTAGCTAAAATGACCCAATTAAGGGCCTCCCAAATGAAATAATCTTCTTCTGAAGATCTGGGCATTTAAATATGAGAAGATATGCTGAAAAACTTGTCTTAGCTGAATGCTGCCTCTAATCGATCGTCTTTGTAGTTTGCAGTTTAATAGCCTTTGTTTTTGCGAGTTATTGCTGAAAGAATTCTGCTTTTAGGGGGAAAAATGATCTCCAGAGCAGATGTTTTGCATCTCTTCATATTCTTCTTTCTCTCCACAATAGTGGAAGGAAGATTAATCTTAATTTTTATTTGTTTTTCATATATACTGTGTCATAGCTAAAAGGCACTTCCATTTTCGGTCAAACAAGCAAGGCATTCCTAAATAGGAATACAAAGGAGTTACAACAGGAGGGGAGAAAACCAATCTCTTTAATGCAAAATTATATAAAATCTGCTCATGATTAGATGACGGGAACATCTTTAAAATACAGGTAGCTTGAGTGGAAACTTTCTGGTTAAAAAACAGGAAAAGATGCTCAGAATGTCAGGGCCTTTTTTTTGTTAAAAAGGCACAAAAATAAAAATAAAATCCCCTTCATTAAGATAAAGTATTGTGGGGGTGTAAGAAGGCATGTGATGTGTAAAAACACTAACAGTTGGAGCCCGGGTTTAGGATGAAGCCCAAACTCATTTTTTTCTTGCTGAAGCATGGGAGGGAAAATCAAAATACCACCATATTGTAGTAGTATATGTTGATCAAGGGGAGTGTCTGCAAGGGAGGACTTTAAACATGCAGAGAAAAAATAGTGTCGTTAGGTCTGGTGATGCTTTGGAGTGATAGATATTTAGATAATATATGGAGTGATGGATAGATGGATCTGTTCATCTTGGTTCTAAGCTTGTATATGGATATCCAGGCTGTATTTCTGGTTTCCCGTACTCACCAACAGCAGTTCATGTCTTTATGTTTGAATCTCTGTCCCCAGGTTGCTTAATGAAAACCCCTGTGATCTCCCAAGGTTGTCAGTGTTACACACACCTAATTTTCTATGTGCCTGGTGCTTATAGAATATTGTTAAATGTGAGCTCCATAATTCCTTCTTTTGTTGCGGTTTTGATGCCAGTGTTAAAGGACTGGATGTTAATGGGGAATGCCAGAAAGAGAAGAAAAGGAGTGTTCTGGAAGTGATGAGGAATGAGGAGGATTAGAGGCTATCGGAAGACATGGGGAAGCAGGCAGTACTTCAGCTTTTTGGTTGTGTGAGATTATACCTTCAAAGGATTTCCCTACCAGAACTGGAGCAAAGGCTTCTATGACTCAGTAACTGAAAGGGTTAGGAAATGGTAATGACTTAGCTAAGATCAGGCAAAATGTATTTAGAAGGTTAGAAAGCAGAGGAACGGGTATGGGAGGATGTGTACTAGAAAGTTTCCTTGCTGAACCAGTGCGTAAGAGAGCAAAACACTGGTTTTCTGGGTAGAGCAAAGGAAGCTTGAGATGGTTCTTGGCATGGGATTTCATAAATATTTTTAGAAGTAAGGGAAAGGGTCTGTAGCAATTGAAAATTAAATTAGTTTGAGCTTTAGTTCATCTGGAGATGTGTTTTGGGGCGTTTTCAAAAGGAAATTGTTCAGATTTGATAGAGTATTGTGGTAGATTGTTGCATTTTTTCCCTTTTATCGGTTGCTCTTTCAAACTAATTCCAGAATATACTTAAAGCACAACTCTAGTGACAAATAAATATTGTTTTCATCTTGAAATAACATGTAAAGTCTAGTGTTTCAGTATTTGTATGATGTTTTTTGAATCCATCTTCATTGTTAAATAATTAATTTGTATTTGCTRTGTGTTACTTCGGGAGAAATTGTTTAAAATCATAGTGAGTTTTCTACTAAATTTGCATTTACTAAAGAGAATTTGCAGGAGAATGTCTTTAGTAGGTTTTTCTTTTTTCTTTTTTCCTTTTTTTCCCTCCTTTTTCTCCCCCGAAGCATTTAACATTTAATATTAAAATATGTTTCTGGGTTATAGTTATTGGCTTTAAAGAGTGATTTCAATTCATGTTTAACTTTTGTTTTTTCTTCTTCCCCCATTGGTGTTTAATTCTTTGTATGCTTATGTTGAGGTAATTTTAATGGYGATCACTCAAATTATTAATTCGATGGGATCAAAAGAGACAGTTTTGTTAAATGATTGATTATACTGTGTAGAGCTTCCATCAAACTTTGTATTGAACTCTGATACTCCGGAGCTTTGAGGGGGAGAGAAATAATGCGTGCGGGAAACTTGTTTGCTTCACTCTTGATGTTAGTTTTATGATCCCAAAGGGAAAATAAGTTGTCTAATCCATCGTCTGTTAGTCCTAAAGCTGATAGCTTGCAAACTGTATGGAATGAAATCATTTTCAAAAYGGGAGTATTCCTCCCAAACGTCTATAGTTAATACATTTCATCAGCATTGTTTTACTTCCTTGGGAAACTGTTAATTGAGCAGCAACTGCACCTTCCTGAAACTATTCTTTAAGCTTTGGTTTATAATCCTAAATAGTCATTATTTGAGTTTTAGTGTAAAGCTTTCACATTTGGAAGTGCTTTGTGATGTTATCAAGGAGCAGCTGTTTCATAGATGTGTTTGTACTTAGAAATGGGGATAAATGGCAGGTTAGTTACCAAGACTGCAGCAAATTTATTATCAAACAAAGTACTTCTCACTAATACTGTCTTGAGTGTCACTTTATTGAAGTTATTGTACGTACCTAGTTTGGGATTATTTCAGATCTTTCYGACAAAGTTGGGTTTTTAAGGTTTCTGGGCTTAGATGGTAAGGAAACACACTACTTTTAAGAGTTCCTCTTGCAGAAAGACTCCTGGAGTGCTTGAAATGTGTTTGAAAGGTAGAAATACTGTTTTAGTATTTTGGTATATTTGACATGTATAATTTTTATATCACTGTAAATTATATAGACAGTTTCTTTGTGTAGGTTAGTTACATTAGTTCTTATGATTTATGGAAACCATTTTAATAGTCTCAAAATTCTTTTATTATATCAAAGTGGAACTCATAGAACAGTAGTTAATGAAGAGTTTGTAGTCTCTCTGTAGTTAGCTTTTTTTTAAAATTTTACTTTATTGTATTTTTTTCTTTTTTTTTTTTTAATTTCCCCTTAGCCAAGCCATGGCAGATACAGTCTGGACAGATTTCTGTGGTACTATATTTGTCTTGTTTGTGTTATCTGGGACCGTCTGAGACCAACTTTGAGGACAGGCAGATAGTCAGCAACAGGCAGTGTTCATTCATGTATGTGCGAGCTCAGCAAACAGAGCTGCACCAATTCCTCAGCTCCCAAATAGGTTGCAGTCACTTTGGGCAGGGCTTATTGTTTTTATAAAGGGGTTTAGGAACAATTTTTCATATTGATTAATTAAGGAGATGCATTCCTGCAAAACTGGTGTGCACGTGGCAGTATGTTTTGGAGGCTTAACCTGCRTTTGTCACTGAAGCTTTTGAATCCTTGCAAATGCTAAATGTAAGCAGTTTGTTTAGGATTGCTTTTGAGACGGGAGTTAGCTTTTTAAGCATTAATGTTCTCCAGAAGTTGTTGGAGTGCTAATTATTTAAAATTTGCTGAAAAATGTTTTTTTCTGCATTTTACAGATTGATTGGCATTATTAAGTCTTAATATAACTTATTTATATTAATAAATATAAATATATAAATAATAACTTATTTATATTATTTATACTTACTTACTTTAATCCGACTTGTAGATTGATTCCCTACTACCTCCTTTCTTGGTGAACTTGGTAAGTTTAGAAATGAGCACCCACGCCTTTCAGTGACCCTCAAAATAGTTTTTGAGGGAGCCAAATGCTCTAATTTGCCCAGCTAGAGGCGCTCTCCTGCCCCTAAGGAGAGCGTGATTGCTCCTGTAGAGAATTAAATCCACCTAATGAATGCTTGGGTTGAACAGCAAGGGTGTTGCAACATGAGGTCATTTTAATAATAACTTGGAGGAATAATTAGCATGTAAGCACTTTTCTCCAGTGAGAAGTTTCAAGGTTGTACTTTAAGAACTTCATTATTTTATTAACAGCACAGCATATATGAAGTTTCTTATTCATATATTGAATATAACAGGAAATTGGTGAGCTGTAAATGTGTGTGCTTTACTGTAGTAATTTATAAAACAGGCAATGTGTCCTGCTTGTATGTGCCATAGCATTGATAAATCACTTAAGTCTCTGCAAAAGTCTTTTTTGAGGAGGGGGTAAGTCCAGTGACCCAGTTGTTTCATCTGCCACATGTTGCTACCAAGGTGCATAGAATTGAAATAGCCCTGACCTGTCGGGGAGCGTGTTATCTGCAAAACTGTTATTGGTGCCATTACGTGCTGTAAAGATATCTCTGTTTGCTTGAAAGTGTGAATGATCAAAACACTTTCTCCTAACGGGTGGGCTTTTTTTTTTTTTATCCCCTTCTTTCTCTTGAAATCTTTAGTCTGGTAGCCCCTTTCCTGGTCCAGAGGAGCACTGTCAAAATGCAGCAAAATCGCAGAAATGCACAAAACACCAGGGCTCTTAATGATAGAGAGAAACTTGACTTGCCTCCYTGTTTGTGTGTTTATTTTTTGCTGCTGGTGGGTCATGGCTTCTGACGGTTTCCAGAAGCTCTGTAGYTTTTGCCTCAATACGATAAGTTGGCGAATTAGGATGCTGCTCTTTTAAGCAAGTTACTTATAAAATCCCTCTCAAATAATGGAAGGTGGATGGGAGGCAGGAAAGAATTTTTTTTGAAGTTCAGAATGCCTAAAATGAATACATGCAKCAGTCAAAGATCCCTTGTACTTTATCAGAGTGCAGTCTGTTTGAATGAAAGGTACTGTACCTGCTGTTAAGTTTATAAACTTGCTTTACAGAGATTACTTTTTAAATTATTCATGATGCTACATTACAAGTGTATGTGACAGGTTTAAAATAAATGGCTTGATGGTAAGAGGGAGCATGCATTAATTAGAGCTGAGAAAATGTGCTTTTTTTTTGAAGTATCTGTTCCATTTGTTGCTAGTGGAACACTGTAGGTTTCTGCAGCCAAAAATGTGGTTCTCGAGCATGGATTATGTTGTTATCCTCAAACTGAGTTATAGTGACAGATTATATATGAAACAAATGAGACAAAGTGGCAGGGAGGAATAAGATGCTTGGTTTTTATTTAGCTGTATATCCTGTTTTTCGATAGGAATATACAGAGGATTTTTCTGGGATATATTGCAAGGCTGTATTATTGGCTTTGACTGGGATAAGGTGGGATAGCATCACATTATTTTAGTTGTTATTTCTTGTGTTAGTGCTCTTGTAGTTYGCAGAGATGTTTTAGCAGGGTTGGGGGAGGTTTCCCCCTTGGTTAGTGGGATGCTATATCTGATTTTCTTATGGATTGTGATGCTCAATATAAGAAGTCTTCCTTACGTGCTCTCATGTGAAACCTGTGCAGAACTGCATTGCTGAAATTGTTGTTTGTTTGTTTTTGGCGGGGAAAACTTGCCTGATCTTTGAAAAGTGCAAGCAAAATTGTTATCCAAAAATGATATTTTATATGCAGAGTACTAAAGGTTGGCTGGAAATAATTTTCCTCTTGTACAAAGCTCTTGATAGTTCAACAAATATTGCATTGATGTCATCTATTTTTTTCTGCAGTTTTCAGGGGAAGGCCATAAAAGCCCTTATTAACTCAGGACAGGATTGGTAGCGTAATGAAGAGCCCCTTCATGGAAGATGGTGGTGACTTGGTTTGAGGAGCTGGGCTAGAATGAAACCCTGAGGCTCAGAGAGGCTTCTAGACCTTTTGGATGCAAACTCAGCTTCTCCAAACATAAACTGATACCATGTCAGTTTTCCCAACTCAGTAGATAGGCAGTTCACTATTCCCTTTTAGGAGACATCTTGAAAACTTGGAATTGTATCGGAAGTTTTAYGGGGCTGTTTGGAGAGCAGTGGTCAATAGCTTGGCCAACGCGATGGTTTAGTTTTACTCTGCTGGTGCTTGGGAAAATGAGGCCGAGAAGCAGGCGCTGCAAGGAGCTTATGGTGCAGAAATGCTAAAATGATGTGCGATAGCACGGCCCCCAAAAAAGAGTAAGATGGTTTCCTGAGATTCGAATGTCATTTGTAGAGGTGGACAGTTCACATATTCAATTTTAGTCAGGTATGKCATTTTGGAGCAAAGCCCCGTGACAGCTGCTGCTGGAAGCTGCCTGTGACCAAGCTTGTAAGGGAGAACTGGCTTGGCGCTGTGGAAAGGGCTTCATCCCTGGGTCTCACTGATTTCCTTGATTCTTGCATTGCCTTCAGCTTAGAGCTTTTCTCCACTTTTCCCACACTTGCTCCTCCTGCAAACACTATGTTTTGCTCCCCAGCCACTGCTGTCACCTCCGTTAAGTGCTTGCGTAGGAGCAGGATGCACCTTGGAAAGTTTAAAAACGCTTTGCTGGGCGCTGCACTGTGGACAAACCACTTGCGTGGGGCTTAGTCGACTGAGAGCAGCATTTGGCCATAGTGGTGGGAGCTTAAATCCCCCTGGAAAGACCTCGTTTGTTTCCTCTGCTGTGCTCTTCACCAGCACCGAAGTTATTTTTATTGTGTTATTGTTGTGTTATTTCTGTTGGTTTCTCCTGGAGGGTTTAATGTGTGGTTAAATAGTTAGTGTTGTGTTCTGTGCTCAGCTTTCACGGAATCCCGCTGGGGATTTGGTTTGATCTTGAGAATATTGATGGAGTTAAATAGTCAGGTGGTTCTTGTTAAGCTGTTTCAGGTGGCTCTACCTTCCTCCTCGGTGGAAACGGGTGTTAAGAAGAGACCTGGTTAAGATAATGTCAGGAGTTGTGTGTGTGGAATGGTTCACAGACCTCCTGGGCTGCAGTGGTGCCACAAAAGGGGATTTTTAGCTGCTTCTCTCCAGTTGTTCTGTATCCCCAGCAGGTGGAAGCAGCTTGTGGTTCTCTATCGATTGTAGCTAACGTCATTTGGCTGCAGTTTATTGTGGCTGAAGCTTTTATTTATTTTTTTTTTAATGTACATTTCATTGGTTTCTTGCAAATCTGCCCGGAAAGAGGTAGAAGGATGAGCTGACATCTGTGTTGGGCAACTTTCTCCTACTGAAATYGGGAGGAGGAAGGTTGCAAGCCAGCAGGATGTCTGACCTCATTTTTGTATAGAGGAAGATGCCAAAAGCCAAAGGATCTGTTGATCCTACTGCTTATATATTCTCGATACGGACCTGTCATTTTAATAGTTTCTCTTAATATTTCCTTGTTGCTCGTCCCGAGGCTACAGCTGTGATAGAGGTCAAGTCTGTGCAGTTGTTTTAAGAAAAGCACATTTGTTGCTTGAGTTTTTTGAGAGCCGGTTTGGTTGGAGGTGGCAACTGAGCCCATTTGGATTGTGAGCCTGGGAGTGACCAAAGGTTTTCATTTTTGTTTGTCCGTTTCCTTTTTTTTTTTTTTTTGGTGCACTAATAAAAGTTTGTTTGAGGCTTTATTGCATCGGAGAAGGCTGAACACGTGGACCAACATACTCATTGTGTCTTAACCAGAGGTCTCATTGTGCTGATACAATATTTTAATAAGCTTGTGAGAGTCCCGTTTAAAGTTGGAGCTTATATCCAGGCGAATGGTGGCTGCTCTAAGATGCAGCCGGTGCTGCAAGTGAAGGAACAGAGATTCCTCTGGGTTGCTTCAGTTGTTGTCCTACAGCACGAAGGCAGAGAGAGAGAAATGCATTTGATAGAGTGTGCCCTGGRCTTCAGCAGAAACACATGTGAGCCGGACATCTGTTTTTATGTGGTTTGTGTTCTGTGCATGTCTTCTGGTAGTTCATTGTCTAAGTAAACACATTTCATTAGCAGCGAGGCGTTAGTGCCAAGCGCCCACTGAGGAGACGTGTTGGGGTTTTGTTTCCCAGCCTTGCTGAGGAACAGCAGCCTCTCGCAGCTCKGCACATTTGAGGAAGATTACAGAAAGAATCCGGGGTGGATCGCGATCAGCACTTCAAAAGCAGTAGCTTTGGAGTAGCTCTGCTCTAACCCAGCAGAGCCCCGTGGAAAAACACTGTCATCTTAACAGATGCAGTGTTATTTTGGAGATTCCACTGTATAAATACATGGACTGTGGTTAAAATGTGATGGCAACAGATGCAATCTCTGTTCTCAAATCTTTCATSTCTTTAATATTTTAAAATACCTCACAAAGCAAAAACCATCAAGGCTGAAAATATACCTTCTATAACTGTTGAGGYTGAACTTTTTGAGTTTGTTTCATTTTGGGTATCTCCTTGCAAATTACAGGATAAATGTGCACCTCTGCGAGGGATCCTCTGCAAGTGCCGGCTCCTGACAGCGTGTTCTGTGATGCGCATGTGAATGGAGTTATTTGTTATCAGCAATTCTTAAGAAATGTCAGCAAGATGGGAAACAGAGTGGGTTAATCTGGCAAAAAAAAAAATCCAATATTTTTCACAAAAGAAAGTGATGGTATGAAAACAAGAATTACCCATCGCAGTAGCTAAGCCAGCATTGTTTGAGGACTTTCGTGGTGTTTGTGCAGTTGATATCAGTGACTTTATTTTTAAATTTGTCCAGAATACACTGCAGTGTTTGAGAGCGAGAGAATTGGAATGTGCAAATCAGATGTTGTATCATAAGGCTGCACAGTTGTGTTCACATTTGTTTTTCCTTCCAGATTTGGTTCTGTTTAAATACTGATTTGACAGGTATAAATTGAGAACAAGGATGCTTATTTTTATGAACAGCAAATAAAAAATAGCAAGATGCTTTTGTCCGTGAATTCTCCACTGCCCACTTGTTGGATTGAAACTCCTCAGTTACATAGTTTAGCTGAATTTCAGAAAGGGGCTGGATAATTTTGTGAGCAATAACATTGGTAGTCATGCATGCTAAAATAGAGAGTGATCACATCTCACGCTTCAGAAGCTGACAGCGTGCAAGGGCTGGGAAGAAATTGTATTCCTCCTTGGGGTGTTTGCATTTCCTTCTGCAGTTGTAAAACTGGAGAGAGCAGAAATGTTATCCCCGAGGGCTTGCGAGAAGACTTCGTTTCATGACTGTTTTTAAAAATGACTTCAGATCCTTGGGTGATTCTCATCCTCACGAAGGCGTTTTCAGTGGGAAGCTGCGCATTGTGCGGTGTTGGACGGCTGTATTCTTAGCTGAAGTATGAGAGTGGGGGTGTTGGCATCAGCTGGCYGATAAGGAGATAGTCAATATACACTAAAAATAAACGCCGGATCTTCATGGAAGACTGTTGGGATTACCTGATGTCATATGCATGGAGGGGAAAAAACAAAAGTTGAGGCTGTTGGTATGGATGTAGTCCCGCTTCCCAGGGAGGCTGCGTTGTGATGCCATCCATGCATTCCGTGGGATGTTTTCATCCTTTCAGGAGCGATTGTGCTCGCAGAAACGTGCATCTGTTTACTGCTGCTTTGCCAGTTCCGTGCGTGGCGGCAGGGCTTGTTTACCACGGGATCAAAATACTGCGCTGACCTCAGAGCGACTGTCACCGCTCGGAGYGTCTGGGGCCTCGAGTTGGTCCCTTGCACCCTCCCAGCTTTGCCCAGCCCTCCTGAGGGGACCAGTCTCCTTTAGCAGGGCCAAACTGGAGAAAAGTGAATAGATAGATGGAGAATAAGTTGTCCTAGGTCTGCTGGTTGGGGCAGGAATGGCCATTTGAAGTGTCTGACGTACCTGGGAAGCTGTGTCGCTTCATAGCCTTCCGTTGGGAGTTGCACACTTGTTTGAATTTCTATCCAGTTTGTCCTTTAAAGTTTCTTAGGGTGAAGGCTTCATGGAGCATTATTAGCTCCTTTATTATTTTATTTTATTGAGATGGGGCGTAGGTGACTTTGATAGTGACTTCAAGCAGGAAAAGCTTGCTTTAAGCAAACAATTTTAATCTCTTTTTGCATATTTTTTTGTGGGAGATTTTTTTTGATGGACAGCTGTTAGAACATGTTGATTGGCACATATGGCTTTTAAGGAAAATGTAGCACTTTTACCAATAACTAGCATTTGGTGTTTCTTCATATGCATGAAAGTAATTAGATAACTTATATTTATTCAGATTGTTAATTTTCACATTTTTAAGTGACAAAATGGTAAATTATGTATTTGGTGAATTTCTTTTCATTTGAGATATTTTTCTGTTTAGAGGGAAAYGGAATTTTAATTGAAATGCAGGAAATCTGATTTTAACAGCTTAATACTTCTGTAAGTGGAAGGACATGCAAAATTAAAAAARAAACCTTCCCCCAAACAAACCCTTTAATGGAGAAAATACTGTCCCTCAAAGTTTTAGATCTAGTCTGTCTTATCCACTATTTTACAGATTGCTACTAAGTATCAATTTATTTATTTTTTTTAATTTGGACCGAATTGCTCATTGAGCTGAACTATTGAAGAAAACTAAAAGGAGGCGCTTGCAGAAGGAGCTCTTGATGTTAGAATGGTAACGTTTCAACAAAGGGTGGCTCCAAGAGAGCACGGAACAGTAAATTCACCAGTCCAAACTTTTTGTGCAAATTATATGCTTACTATTTTTATTTAAATTACAGTAGGCATTGGCCCTAATATATGCTGTTATAATTTCATGTTAGATTTGTAATTAAGTTTATTTTTAGAAGAATGTGTTTTAAGTGGTTTATGTAAAATGATTTTCTATTTTTGTAAATGAAATAATTGTTTTTATTGACTTAATTTCATGCAAATGGCTTTTTTTGGCTTGGAGGATATGTGAGCGGAAAGAAATTAATGATTTRGAGTCTTTTCGTAATCTGAAGAATAGAAAATATTTTGTCACTAGCTAGGGGCACGGGAAGGCAGAGCTAACTCCTATTTGGGCATTTTTAGAGTGGTGGATCTTAGCGAATGCAGTACCATGGGTTTGTGTAATTTGTTTATTGATTATTTTTTCAGGATAAACTAATAAACTAAGTAGTAAATGCATTTGGGATCTAAGTGGGGGGATAAGAGAGATGAGCACAGTGTGGTGACTTCTTGAGCTACCTGAGTATTCAACAATCCATGGCAAATTTGATGGAGAAGTGAGCATTAATTGGTTGTAAGTCAGATCTTCTSCTTGGAATTTGGCCCTGCTATGGTGTCTCTCCACAGATGAAATTTAAGTCAGAGGGGAACTGAGTGATGATTCATTGTTGGGTTACTAAAATCCTGGTCTCTCTCCCTTTCCTGTTTGATTCCAAAATTACGGAAGTCTGCAAGGCGAGAGGGAGCGGTCCGCTCTTGGAGGGGAAGTTGAGGACAGAATGTGGAAGTGACCTAAGTAATTCARTGCTGCCCTGGTTAGTAGAATAAGGTCTACAGTGTGAGCAGGTGTGTCTGAGATTGGAGGCTTTTCAGAGAGCCACAATCTGGCTGGCTGAGCTTCCCAGGCTCCTTTTAAGAAGTAAAGATGATCCAGTGCTGTAAAACACTCTAAATGGAGGAGGGAAAAGGGGTGTCTGGGAGCTGCTGGTAGAGGTTTAAGATTAAACTTTTCATTTTTATCTTTTAAACACTGAAGATACTTTTTGATAGATCTGTGTTTCTGTCACCTAGCTCAGAAGATATGATCCTGAAATTCCTTTATTTCCAGGTACTGTTTATTGACAGGCTCCTGGTTTTCTGCAGCCTGACTTGCATGAGTCTGAAGTTGCGTGGTTATGGAAAATGATCTGTATGGACAGTGATTCTTCCATGCTGGAGAGACCCTTTAGTAGCTCAGTTACTTGGTTAATCTTTGAGTCCTTCCTCTTATCATTTTGCAGCTTCTTTTTTTTTTTTAGTGAAATAAGATTGATGCTATTTTGAGAGATACGTAGTTAAAACAATGTGGTTAAAAGTATTGTGAAACCTTGTATAGCATGTGCAGGTCAGTATTCTGGAACTTACTGTTAGCAAAACATTTTCTTGTTAAGAAGTATTAAGTTAGGTTACTAGACACTGCCCATGTTGCGTATGTAAGAGTCARTTGTGCTGAAAGGGGATTTGTTGAAAGAAATGAAAGGGAGGGTGTATACTGCTGAGTTATATTTGGAAATAAGCTATAAAGAAGTCTTGAAGTGATTCAAGAGGAGAAAACTTCATTGAGTGAATAAGAGGAGGTAAGGCTTCTGCTTCTCTTCCCCCTACTGCTTGCCTCAAAATTCTGATTTTTACAGACAGATTTTTTTTTGTCTGAAGTCATAATTTAGAAGGCTACATAACAATTTGTGTATAGTCTTCTGACTATTCTGATGGTTTTCAATACAGTGATGCTTGTCATCTGTGCTCTAACTGTACTGAAGCAGATACAAAGGACTAGGAGGAGGAGAAATACTTTTATTTTGGAAAGTGTATGCATTTTTTCCAATGCTGATCTTTTTAGGATTGCAGAAAACTGAGAAGGGGAGGAAAAGAGATATTTGATTTCTTTGTTTTCCTATTGATAAACAAAACAGGAAAAATCTGCTGGATTTTTGGAGAGTCAGGTGTGCAATAGCCGAATTGAGAAAAGCTGAATCTCAGTTGGCCTGGCCAGTCCTGCAAGGGAACAACTAGAGAAATAAATTATTCTAAGAGGGTGTAAGGAACTCTTGTCTAGAAAAAGCTGAGCAAACATGAAGCAGCTTAGTTGTGTGGTTTACGTATGATGAAGCAAGGGAGGTGCACTGGTGTTCCAGGAAGTTTGACTCTTTCTTCAGGGTGTTGTGAGGTGGACAGCAAGAGTTGCCACCCAGAAAAGAGATGTCTTGGCATTACTGAGAGCTGTAGGAGCTAAAAGGGCTTAACTAACAGTGAGCTCTTCCCAAAGCTTTCACCTCTCAAGAATCTTTAAGTAACCTTAAAGCCCAGACCTTGGTAGCTTGTCTTTCAAAGATCGATATRAAAGCACCTCCTTAAAACAAATATGGTTTTTGTTTATTTGTTTTCTTCAATACTTGTGTTTTGGAAATTCAGTATGACCCGTTATCGTTTGAAATGACAAAGAAGCCTGTTGTGCTGACAAAGTAGAATCTATTAGGAAAAGAGGCTTTGTATCCTCTCAAGTAACGTGTGTTTTTTTTTTTCTTAATCAGCAAGATGTTCTCCTGGAAGTCAGATGTCTTGGTATGTCTGATGTCAGATGTCAGTCAGATGTCAGTCAGATGTCAGTCAGATGTCTGATCTGTATCGCAGAAGAGCAAAAAGAAAAATGTCAAAGGAATAGAGTATCTTCAGGAGCTCATAGTAGTGAATGTATTTCTGTTTCAGTAAAGCTACTGCTAGTGGCCACTGTTAGCTTTGGGCACTTTGTTTTTGTGTTTGTGTGTTGCAAAACAAACAAACAAATGTCTTGGCCCTTCAGAAGAATAAAGCAAAACATGCTGAAAATGTCCTAGAGCGCAAGGGATGTGACTAACCTTCCCCCTGAGCTCAGTGAAGTTTCAGAAGGCAGTTCAAAACACCTAAAACATCTGAAAATTCAGAGCTGAAAGAAAGGGCAGCTGCATCCCTTCTGTGGCCTGAYAGTGGGAAGGGAGAATAGGATGGAGATGATCTGTTCTTACTATCCACAAAAAAACAACCAAGACGAGATACGGGCTTTGCTGCGGTGCTGCACAGTGCACTCGGGGGGAMTCCCTGCTAGGGGAACTTGCCTTTTCCCAAGGGCGCTCGGGAGGTTTTCCGTGCGGCTTGGAGGCCGTCCCGGCCGCCCCAGTGTCACTGCCTGGCTGTGCTCRGGGCTGGATGCGGCCCCGGCTGCCGAGGCTGAAGCTGAGGGAAGGTGCCCTGTGGTAAAGCACAACCGGCCCCTCGGATGTGTTTCGCTAGCGTGGAACCGACCCGCCGTCCACAAATACACTGGGTTTCTTTCACAACAGCAACTAGAGGCCAGTGGAGCTGTCAGACAAGTGAAGTGAGGCCAAGGACTGTCCGTTGCATTGCTGTGTTCTCCAAATGATTTTGCCTTCAAGCTAGCTGTCTTTGGCAGTTGAAAACTTAGCTATTTTTTTTGTCTTCCTGTTCAGATCCTTTTAACTTACGCTCATTTTTTTGTTCAGTTAATGTTTTTGCTGTCAGAGAAAAATTTCAAGCAATTGTCTGTCTTCAAACGCTGCCGTACAGCTGTGTTGAAACGTGTGTGTTTAACGTGTGTTACCCATGAGGTTAAGCCCTCAAACATCCCCTCCCACCCCTGCAGGTGCAGTTTGTGTTGGCAGGAGCTGTTGGGCTGGGGTGGTTTCACGTTGTTCAGTCAGGCAGCTTGTAACTACAGGCAGAGGAGGTGTTTGGGGATTGCTGTAGTGGCACGTCCTTCACCGGGGAGGTCAGGTTCTTGCTTCACCTTATGGGACCAGCAACGGGTTTGATTGTGGGATTTTCCCCACACCTGCTTTCCACCAATATAGGACTGATTTGSGGGTTGCAGAGCTTGGTAAATCCTTTCTTGTGCTTGAAGGAAGCAGTATTTGTCAAAGTTTTGAGCTGAAAATGACCTCAAAAAAAAAAGGCTCTTTCAGTGCCTAAAACCTGCGTTAACTGGAGTTGTGACAGGCATCATTCATTGTGACTATTGTGTCTAAAAACTGCGTGGGGCTGGAAATCCACTGTGTTGGGCAGTACATGAGTGTGAAATAGACACTGTGGGTGAAATGTCAGTGTGAACTTACAAGCCAAATGTGGACAAGTGACTGGCAGTAACCCTCGGTGTTTTTGCATTTGGGTGTATTTATGTATTTTTTCTTTTCCTGTCTTCTAAACACCTTGCTTAAAATAAGGCAACTTTCATTGGTTAGGCTGCTTTTGTGATACTAAAACTAAGCTAGAAACAGCCTTACATTTTCTTCTGATGCAACTTTCCATCTTCAGGTGATAAGCCCTGAACTGCCAGTCACCTTGTGCCAGGTGCCAACCCACGTGTCTTACCTTGCATTTGGAAAGGAAGGTTCTTTTCTCAATCTAGTTAGCTCATCACTGGAAAGCCCCACAGCACCTGCATATATGTAATTTAAAACCTTTAAAGCTCTTTTCAGCAGTGTAACTTGGTCATATTTTAACTGCCTTGAGAAAGCAGGTTGCAGCATGAGCTCTGTGGTGTTTAAGCAGTGTAGCTGGCATAGGTGTGAGGAGTCCCTGTTTATAATAAAGTGGAAAGCAGTGCCTTCCATGCAGTTAGCTGCTTTTCTAACTTAAGTCTCTGTTCAAGGTGAGATTTGGGATTGATGAAATCCGAGCTGGGTTTGTTACAACAGAGACATTAGCGTGAAAGGCTGGGAATGGCACGTGTGCTTTGTCGGGCAGGAGATTGTTAGCACGGAGTAGTAGGGTTAAGTCTTCTGTATCACTAGGAGTTATCATCTCAAGTGTCTAATTTCTCTGTGAAATCCTGTGGACCTAAGTGAAACTTCCCAATATTAAGTCCTTATATTAAGTTGTCATTTTATATTACGGTACCCCAGCAGTTTTCTTCTGTTGAAGTCAAAATAGTCTGGCTTTGGCCGGACTAGTCAACGAGAGGAAGAGGAGGAAGAGAAGGAGAAAAGCCCCAATTGGAGCGGTGCCTTCCCTGGCCGAGTGCAGGGTGGCAGCCGAAAGCCCCGTGCGGCTGCAGAGCCTGGCTGCCTGATGACTTTTCACTCTGGAAGAATTGGCTGTTTATCCCTGCCAGCTACGAGTGCATCCCATAGGTTTCCGTCAGCCAGTTTCTGAGTCACTCGGATGTGTAGACAACTGTTTAAAAAAATAAATAAAATCACACATAAGGATTTTTTTCTAAAGGTGGAGAGGAACAGTCCCCAGGAGAGATGATTTCTGTTAAGCTCCTTTGTCATCACAGATTGTGAAACATAAATTCTGTGTTACAAACAGCTTGTAATTTTAGTCTTACATTTTTGCTTTAGCACACATTAAACTGCAGCTCCTGGTATAAAGTTTGAACATTATTATCACAGTTAAAAATGCTCTACTTTTGTAGTTATTGATCATAATATGCCACCTACTCACTTGTATGTCATGTTTTCTAGAGAATGGCATGCTCCTATTTTGTGGTGCTGTCAGAAAAGTGGTTCTGCAGGGTAGAAAACTGCTCAGAGTTTTGAAGTCTGTCGTCTTAAGCTCATGAGGATTAAACTTGTTTTGGGGGATCTGAGCTTTACCTGCTTCCTTAGGAGGAATTTTTCTTCTGCAGTTCTTGTGAGCTGATCAACTTGACCATATTCCATTTTAAGCTGTTGGGAGCTAGAGCTTGTGGGGAATTCATCTGGATTTCCTTTTAGCTGGTGCTTGGGACCCCTTTTTTTCCCCCTGTGCTATGCAGAAGTATTTCAGCAGAGATGGGGTGTTCAGAGGACTTGAGCGCTCAGTGTCTCTCAAAGTGCAGTATATGCCAGGCAGTAATAAGTGAGGAATTTACTGTAGGTCTGCTCCTCGGAAGCCTGTGATTGAGAGGCCGGACAGAGGATCTTGCAGGTGTTTTGGTTAAGTTAAAGGTTTGATACTACTTTGCTTCATAGGACAGCCAGCTGTTTTGGGTGATGATATAGGCTCAGCCATCTAAATGTTAATAGTCTGCAATATCTTCTTCGTTTTTTTTGCTCTGTGTACCCATGAGGACAAACAAAAATCTGCTGCCAACTGAGCCACTCACTCATGTTTCTGCTATTTCAGTAGTAGGAGTTAACAGATGCGGCTTCGGAGAAGGCCCTCAGGGACATGGTGGGTCAGCGCAGCCTCGGCGAGAGGATTAATTTGGGGATGACTTTGTCATGAGGATGCTTGCACGTGAGCTCGGCTAAATCTAGACCCACTTACTCTGTAGAGAAGACATCAATCAATTACTCAATTCATTTTATTATCTCCCTTTTTGTTAAGCGGCTGCTTCCCTTGACATTTGAAGTAAAACGTTGGCAGGCAGAAAGCAAGTGTGATGAGGGACAAAAATGTTTTGTTCTGATTTTTTTTTTTTTTTTCTCTCTTGAGGAAGCTTTGGAGAAGCTGGAGGAAGTTCACGGAGAGCAGCAATGCCAGAGATATCTTTAGCCAAGGATAGTAGCAATTGCGAGAGGAAAAAGGCAAAGCTGCTTTGAGCCTCTGATGTGGGTGCTAGGCCTGTTCTGTGTTTTTTTTGTGTGTTTTGTTCTGGTCAGGTTGGTAACACAGTAGCCCTGTGGCCATGAATAGATAGGAGATGGTCAAGGAGTTTAAGTACAAGGTATGTGTTTTTCTAAGCATTATGGCAGACGATAAAAGCTTGTGGAGAGGAGAGGAATCTGATGTCTCTCTAGCTAGTTGGGTCAAACTGGTCGTTCTTTTGTGACCCCACTCTTTCCCCCTAAATACAGGGGAGAGGCTTTCTGTAAAATATTGTTGGGAATGAAGAGGAAAACCAGCTAAATTAACGATAACAGAAAATACGTCCTAAAAATGGCAGGATACTTAGCAAAATAGTCTCTGGTCCTTTGCATGTTTTGTAGTTCCTAGCAGTCTAGCTTTGTCCTGCAAAACCTGGCCTCTAATGAAGCAAAAGAAACCCCAGCCCCTCTTTCCAGTCCTCAGACGCGGAAACAAGAATGTCCTCAAGACTTAAATTCAAATTGAAGCAGTGTTTGGGTTCCATTATTCCCTTTCACGTTTTGCAAGCCAAAGATGTTGACGTTGAGCTGGTGCTGGGAAGGTAGAAAATGAATTTCAATTGCAGGCTTGCGTTAGCTGAGGCTGACACGGTTAACGTTTGCTGGATCATGGGGCCCCTTTTGCTGTATCAGRCGAGTTTGCTAAAGCAGTTCACGTAACGTAGATGAATAAAAGCATTTCAGTGGTGAGGGAGCCAGCTTGAAGCATGTGATGCAAATTTAGTTCCTTCCTTGTCGTTGGTTCTGACATCCCAAGAAGCGAGACAGAGGCTGGCTTCCCCGGGAAGAGCTCCAGTGATTGATGTGACACATGTAGGATAGGTGAGCTTGGAAAATACTGAAATTTTGTGGGAGGTTGTGTAAGTATATTAAAGACACTAAAATATATATTTCATTCATAGTGTCACTATGAAGGCAAAACCAAGAACCAAGTGGGTGGCGGAATCCTGTGTTAATGTAAAGTGTCATAAGAAATATCTCCAACTGCTGATTTCTGTGAACTCTACATTTAATTTCTTCGTTGCATAGTATGCAATTAAAGACTCCATAGACTTCTGTAGCAATTTTTTTCATGTCTGCAGATGGTGCAACTATGCTGAAACTCCTCATGGGTTTGAAGGGAAATTACGGTTGCAAATCAGCTCCTTTGCAGTCCAAGATAAAAACCTTGGCCTTTCAAGCCTTGAAGTGGAACTGCAGGAATAAACCACCCTGAAGCCCGGGCCATGGGCAGCTGTAGCTCTGCTGACCGCTCACTCTGGTCAGAGCTGACTGAATTAGGTCACTTAATTTCTTTTTTTTTCTCTTGAGGGCTGTATGATAGTCCTGATGGCTTTCTTAAAGCTAGCATAATACTTAGCAGTGAGAAAAAAATGGAGGTTAAGGTCAAGTTTTAACGTTTCCTTGCTTACAATCTCTGTGGGTGTAGCTTTTTCACATTATTCCCTCTCCATTTCTAATGTTTTTCTGCTTCCCTTCTGAAGATATATAGATTTCCTCTGAAATCTGCTGAAGGAGAAATTTTCCTGTGTTTTGCATCTTCCTCCTAGCCTTGTTGAAGTAAACATTTCAGATAACCTGGATGCTGCCATCAGCAGAACACGTCCTTAACCTTGACGTGCCTCTGAGGAGCTGCCTTGAGGCCATGTCGCTGGTTTGGTTTGGCTACTTGGTTGTTTTTTGCTTTGTTTTCCCCTCATTTGCCAAGGTGCCAGACCGACCCTGTATTGAGTTGCTCCATTCCTAGTAAACRCATCAATACACGGGCCACCAGACAGCACGTGGATCCTGATCCTTCTGAGGCAGGAAACCTGTTGGCTGGTGTGAAAGGGAGGTGGAAGCTSTGGAGATGATCGACTTGAAGAGGACCATGTGTCTGGGATGAGGCCCGCTGGCCTACAGCCACGCGCAGCAGCTCTTTTGCACCCCTGCCCCCTCTTATTGATTTGTTTTGAAGGACTTGCCATAGTTTAAAACTTAAAAATGATGAAAAGGAAGTGGCTCTGTAGGGAATAAATAATATTGTTGGGAAGATGGTTGCTAAAAATGGGGCTGGACAGGCTTGTTTTTTCTCTTGGGCCCTGTAGCTTGTCCTTTGTATAGGAAAGGATCCATCGATGATGGTGATGTACTTGTTACYGCTGCAAAATTTCAAGGCAGAGGAGAGTTGAGCAACTTGATTTTATTTAAGCTCCTGAGCCCTGTGGGTCACAAGCTCTTTATCCTCGACTTGGTAASTTTTCAGCTGCGTTTTGAGATCTGGTGGAAAGTGCTGTCCAACAGATGGCTATTTCAGCCCTGGGGCAGGAAGGCAGCGTGAAAGGAGAGCAATTGCTGGCCCTTCAGCACTCTCAGCAAGCAGAGTGAGCTGACGTGGTTGGTAAATGAAGAAGTCAGAGGTATCCAGGTTCCTTGTTTGTAATTATCTTGGAAGTAATGAAGCAGAACTGTCATGGCAAGGAAGTGAAAGAGGGAAAACAAGGAGGATCATGAGTTATTTGGGTAACACATGACTAAAGACAAAACGGGAGAGGTAAGCAGAGGCTGGTTTCCCATCACTAGGTAGATGTTCATAGTGAGCCGTTGATCTGGATTTTCCTTTTGGAAGTGTAAGTGACCACATGTGCTCCATGGTCTCCCTTGCTAGGGAAAGTGACCCAGCTTGGGGCAGGCTGGGGTTGAGAACGCCCTGGGCTTGCTCAGGTGGGCTGGGCTGCCGTGTCTTGTGGCTGCTCTGGTGCTGCTTTGTCCAAAACCAACTTCTGGTGTTGAGAACTGCCCGATGGTGGCTGCTGCATCTGTAACTTCTGGCTAGCTGAGGACAGTGTTCGGTGTGGCACATCTCTTAACAGGATCAAAAACGGGAAAAAAAGTAAAGATCCTTAAAATGTTAAGAGTTATGTATGTCTCGCCACACCGAGGAAAACTTTAGCAAAAGCTTTTTATTTAAAGCTTTCTAAATGGAGTAACTGGAAGGAATATACAATTCGAAAGTGAGAAGTATGCCATGACAAAATGACTCCAGGATTCCTGTTGGCAGTTAACTTTTCTCCCATAAAATGAGCACGAGTGCTGCGGATTCTGCCCTCTGCCTCCTTAGCGTCAGTAACAAGGGAGCTGCTGAAGCTGTGCACGCGACTGGGCAGGGGCTGCAGCAAGCAGAAGGTCTGGGACAGGCCACGTTGAGGAGGAGGCTGCCTTGGTTTGCTCTGGCGAGGCTGCYGTCTTGCACAAAAAGGGACTTTTTGGCTCAGCAATCCCCAAAGGCAACGAGCAGGTCCCTTTGGGACCAGTTACTGATGTGAAGTAGCTGGTGGTTGTAGAGGAGTGGCCAGAGCTGCTGCATGGAGTAAATGGTTAGTTGAGGATTCATGGTTAGATGGTGGTTGTTTTCTTGGCATCATTTTCCCTGYTCCTTTCCCTCACTGTGATCTGGAGCAGCCCTGGGAGATGCAGCTGGATTGAGGATCTGGCTGCAGGAATTGCTCTCTGAACCTCGTACCTGCTGCTGTTTTTCCTGGTAGTTCGTTGCCCTCTTCCCTGGTGCTCCGTCAGACTTGGAGCCATCCCCATGGCTGGGATGGGGCTGCAGGTCCCACCAAAAGCAGCTGCGTTGCTGCCTCTGCGTCGCCTCTCATAAGGCTTCCGAGCAGCCGTGTCCCGAGAGGAGCGCCCTGGCCCTGCTTTGGGATTGTGGATGGAGCTGGGTTCTCCTTGACTGAAGCAGAACTTCCAGGGAGGCATTCATGTTCATTGGACATAAAGAACTTGTTGTTTCTCTTTAGTAAGTATGTGTATTATAAATATACACATTATAGTGTATATATTTATATAAAAAAATCCAGTTTTGAATTGAACAGAAAGCAAAGATAGGCTATACCAATCTAATTTAAAAGGCAATATAAGCAGGAATATCCAGCTATTAAATAGGCCATAAATGTTCTGTTTCTGTCTGACAGGCCAGCTTGTGCTGCAGCTTCCTGTATACGTCTCTAAAACGTGATCCGGGGAAAACACAGCACGGCCAAGTTAAAACTGTAGTAGGCTTTGAGCTCTGATTCATTTGTTTTTCATATAATCCTTTATGGAGCAGCAAACAAAAAGTGAGAAAAAGATGATGCATGATGGTATAATTAGCTTCAGTGAACAATGTGAACTTTAAAAGAATCTTAATTAAAAAAAGGAGGGGGAAGGCAAGCAGCAGGACAGAGCCGTGGCTGAACCTGAATAAACTACGATGGTTTCCTCCTCATCATCTGCTTAAGTGGGGATCGTTTATCCCGAGTATCAGCGTGGACCAGGGTGCCCTTCCTGTTTCATGTTTGGGGCTCTGCAGTTCTCATTATATAAATGCAGTTGTGTAAAATGGAGCTCGTTAGATATACTAATATGCTCTTAAATCAGACATGTCGGCAGCACACTCATCTGTAAGCAATTTCCAACAGTAGAGCCCACCGGACTCTCTCCTTTTCTGTATTAAGGGGATGATGTTTCATAGTTGAAGCAAGTGAGTTCATACTTTTGCCATAAAGCTCAAGAAATCTCATTGATTTATAAAAGCATTAAATACCCAAAGTAACTTTCAAGCTGAGACAAACATAAAACTAAACACACTGACTCCTAAAGCCCAGGCCTGGGATGGATGCACRAGCAGGTATATGATCCTTTAGTTAAGGGTTGTTGCCATTTTTCTTACAAATGGTTCTTTGGGGTATTTTAACTCAAGCGTTTTTAAACCCATCGCTCTGGAGCCCTGCCTACAGAATGTCAGCACAATTGCAAATTTTATTTCTTTAGCAAAATAAAAGGCTTGGAGCAGTTGAACYTTCTCAAGTTTTATGACAGTAAAATGAATTTTGCCACTTTTACTCTGCTGTAGCAGGGCCTCTGCTGTTCACCTTGTCCTGCCAGCAGATAGAGACAGAAAACAAGGCAGTTTAATTGGAGAATCACTGTATTTTGCAACCTTCTCTTTTTTCCAAGAGGGAGAACGTAACGTCCAAGTGTAACGTGCTTGTCAGCGTGGGCTTTGGCAAAGACCTGGGAGGGATAGTTCTTGCAGAAGAAGATTTCAGGACCTGAGAACAAGGTGTGGGTACAAGTTTCACAGCAGCTTCCTCCAGGTTGACACCATCTTCTCTATACGTGCAGGAAAAAAGTGCACATTTTTTGCCTCACATCCATATCCCTTGTATGTATTAGCAGAGCTCTTGGATTTCTTTAGCAATGTCCCTGTCCCATCTGGCTTCTCGCACCCAGAAATAGCAACTTGTTCCCCTTGGATCTTTCTTTACCTTTTCCTGAGGCTAGAGCTGGGATGCTGGAATACAGCTCTTCTGTTCACAGGATTGACTGCTCCCGAAAGCCAAGTGTTTCCCATGGACACTAGACGTTTTACAGCCTTAAGGAGTGAGCTTCCTTGCTCGTGCCTGCTTCTGGAGCAGGAAGTCATGTTAAAGTATTCTCTGCTTTCAACTTCCATCTTTACAGAAGGAGGATTATCTGTGGTTKGCATGGAAAACATCTGTTTTTTAGCAAATACCCAGTCATGTTGTTTTTTGCTATGTGTCTCCAGAAAGAAATGGATGTTCTTACTGTGTCTGTAAATGTGCTTGAAATCTGCAGGTGATCCTGGGGGCGTTACCTGTCTTTAAGCTGTTGTTGCCTTGCTGTGGTTTTAGCMTGTTCATGTTTTGCATCCTTTGGTAGCTTGTATTATTAGTGTCTGTTAAGCATTGTGGGACAGCAGGACTGTGTTCTATTATTAGAGCAATTTCTGAATATCTGGACAATTTATCTGGGTTGAAACTTAAGTTCTTGGCTCCAGTGCCTATATTTAGACCTATTTCTTGTCTGAGGAAAAGAGTGTTAGAGTAATTAAGCCTAATGTGCATAAAAAAAAGAGCAACCTTTCCACAAAATTGAATTGCTTGGGGTTTATTTAAGTTTAGGGTTGCTTAAATAAGTTGGCATTTCACTTTGTTTGCTTACAAGCATCTTATTATCTATTCCGAGGAATCTTTTTTCCATGTCTTCAACAGAAGAGTGACTTTGAAAGAGTCCAAGAACAACAGGTCTCTATGCTCCATAGTTGCTCTTTGTTTTCTATCAAAGTACTTTTTATGCATCTAATTATTACATTATTGTTATACTTTTCCACTAATCCCTTTAAGATGATTATTGTTGTATGGCTCCAATACGGAAAGACCTAATATTTATTAGGCAACAATCTTGGCTTTATTTCTTTTGAGAGGTCACTGAGTTTAGTCTGTTCTTGAGAGAAACTCATCACTATGATGCTGCGTGTTCTTATAAATAAATATATCCTGTGTTTCTTAGAACTTCAGGATTTTTTTGTATTTTAGTGCCAAATTTAGTCCAACTTGGTTCCCTGGAACAAGCAAACAGGAATTCCGTGCCTTAGTTACAAGTCTAAGCACTTTCTTTTCCTCCAGTGGCAGGGCAGGAAGTGCTGAGCAGCTTTCTGGGGATTTTGTGTTGTTGCTGATCTAAAATTCAAGAACTAGGGTGAGTTTGGCTTGTGAACCTGGAAGAAAGTGTGACTGGAGAAGTAATAAGAATTACCTTTTTATATTCTTTTCTCTTAAGTGCATCTACCTTATGGGGGGGGATAAAGTAATTGGGGATCTAAAATCAGCCTGTTTACCACTTGTTGAGAGTCCTGTAGCTGAATCATCTGCATGCCAAAATATACTTAGAAGTGAGATGTGCAGATACACCTAGTTTGTTTTCTTGTTGCTCCATGAAATGAGGCTTTCTTTTCAGCATCAATGATAAAACACTCCCTGTGTGCTGAGGAACAGTGAGAGCTCACAGCCCAGCGCTGCTCTCAGCAGCAGTGTAGCTATCACTAAATCAAACACTCATGGCCTGTTTTAAAACTGCAGCCTAAGAAAGTAAAAAATGGATGTACGTCAGAATATTCTACTTACGTCAAGTGATTTATTTACTAACTTTCCTTTCTCTTACATTTCCAGTTTGTGGGCCAAACGTCGACATTCGCAATGATATCCATGAGCTGAAACGCCTTGAGAACTGTACAGTGATCGAAGGCTTCCTTCAAATTCTGCTCATCTCCAAAGCAGAGGATTACCGCAACTTTCGCTTCCCCAAGCTCACTGTCATAACCGATTATTTGCTGCTGTTCCGGGTGGCGGGCTTGGAAAGCCTCAGTGATCTCTTCCCCAACCTCACCGTCATTCGTGGGAGGAACCTCTTCTACAACTATGCCTTGGTGATCTTTGAGATGACAAATCTTAAGGAGATCGGGCTTCACAACTTGCGGAACATAACCCGCGGGGCCATCCGCATTGAGAAGAACTCTGACCTGTGTTACCTCTCCACAGTGGACTGGTCTCTCATCCTAGATGCAGTGTCCAACAATTATATTGTTGGGAATAAGCCTCCAAAGGAATGTGGGGACTTGTGTCCAGGGACAATGGAAGAGAAGCCGTTGTGTGAGAAGACCTCCATCAATAACGAGTACAACTACCGCTGCTGGACCACCAACCACTGCCAGAAAAGTAAGAGTTGGCTAGATTGTATGTACTTTGTAATCTCTTTCCAGAGTCACGTTTTCATTTAATGTGCTTTTATTTTAGGCTCTTCAATAACTTCTATTCTAGTTGTGAGTAATCCACATAGTGTGAATGCCAGTTATCCAGTTTCCACATGAGTAGATTCCTCCCCAGTCTGTAGAGGATCATCTCACTTGGTTAAAACCAACTCCCTGGGTTACTTGCACATGAAAAAGATGCAGAGTGTCCAAGTGACGAATTAAAGCCAAAACAGCAAAACTGGAACCAGTTTTACCCCAGTTAAGGGTTTGGCAGGAGGTGGCTCCTGCTTGTCCCAGTGATGCTGCTTGGGGGCCAGTCATTGCAGTGCTGCACATGTTACCTGCACTTGCTGTGACTGTGTGTTCTTTGCCTCCCTTGGTATGTACCTTCCAAAATTCTTATGATAATCAATTCTAAACTTTAAGAACTCTTGTACCTACACTTAATTTTTTCCAATATGTTCTACCGTTGCAGAGAGCTGCTGAAATAATGGATGCCTTGAACTCCCGGAATAATGTTCCTGGCCTGTTTTGCCCTTATCTTGCATGACAGGGTTTCTTCCTTTCTGATAGCAAGTATTAGCAAAAACAAAACCTGATCTCTTTGCACTTTTTAAAAATAGAATATACAAATACATAGTTTACTCAAATAACAAGATTGCATGGTAGGCTTTTTGAGTTCATCCTCTAACTTTATGAAAGATGAGCCCTGCTGTATCACCAGGGCTTAATTACAAGCAGTCGTCACTGGGAGGAACATTTCCTAAATTCAGCTTGGAGCCTTGACCAACACTGTAGTAATGATAGGAAACAGCAGAGTGGAGAGATTATAAAACAGGAGTTTTGAGGTTACATTTGTTTGGGGAAGCTGCCTTTTTCTGTTTGTTTTGTCTTTCTTTCCTTCTTCCCCCTTCCCTTCTAGTAGCCCATCAGGGGCTTCTGAAGGCTTTTGCTTCCACCAGAGTTTAAACTGAAGTACCTGTGCAGTCCTGGTTAATATGCCCCAAAAGACCTCTGGAAAAAGGGATGCTTGTAGTGATAGTCTTTTAGTAATAATTCCTATGGGAAATGAACTTTGCATTTAAACGAATGAACAAAGCTACAACTTACTAGAAGTCCTGTAACCTTGGCCAAGATGAGGGAAATGAACTGCATTAGGTTTTTTGCCATATGTTGCTCTGAGTCATTAGGGTTCTGCAAGCCAAATTCTTGCCTTCATCCAAGGAGTGCAGCTCCTTTGTCTGCAGATGATGACTGAGGTGATTCCTATGCAACTTTGTTCCTTAGTGGTTTGAATGGCTGTAACTGGAATGTATTTAATAACATAAAACAAGTGACGTGTTTTTCTGTTGTATRTTCTGGCTCTTTGGAATACACAGCAGTGATCTGTGAGCAACATGTTGACTTTAAGGGAACTGTTAAAATAATCTGAATCCCAAACGCGCACGAGAAGAGATCTGTTTAAATAAGATGAGGTCATACTTGTGCTGTGATGGCCGCACTTTTAAGGCAAGGATATAAGTAATGTTTTTCCTTTCCTACGTGCTTTTGTCCTCCTTTGGTGGGAGATTGTGAACAGGAAAGCAAGTATTGGAAAAGAGCCCTGAAGTTCTTAATAAGAGCACTATATTTTGAATAAACAAGGTAGGTTTGAAGAATGTCAGCATACAGAGCAGAAAGATTACTATGCTCTAATAAATAATAAAAAGTGAGAAATTTGGACCTATTAGGTCTGTTAATCATAGTGAGTCACTGACTTCATGGAGGAAGACTTTAAATTTGCCAGCCATTCATCTGCAAGAAAAGCGCTGCCTCTCCTGCAGGAAGACAAGGGAGGTGTAAAAGTTCAGCTGTTGAAAAGGAAGCTTTTAGTTTCTCTTGCTCGATTGCATGAACGCATTTGCAGTGAACTCCTGATCTGGGGAGGGCTCTGCTGTACGAAACTGCACAAGGACGTGAAAAAGAGTAGAGACAAGGACTTCAAGTGGCTGGATGTTTTCTAATCTGCATTTCCCTACCAATATAGATGTGACATTTGCATGATTTTCCAGGGGAAATTTTCCAGGGTAATAACTAGTTTAACCTTGACATTCTCCCTGTGCGTCACAGTGCTGTTAAACTGAAAACTCTTGTCTGTCACTTTGTGTTCATTGAGTTTGCCCTTTTATTTTGCTTCCTGGATCCATGGCAGCAGCGGATAGTAAATCACATTTGTCCTTGTTTAGGACAGGACAACAGAGCGAGATCTGAAGTTGTTGGGCGAATGTTGTGTGGGAACACTCAGTACTTCAAGCAGCCTGCCTTGTGTTTAATTTTCCCGTTGATGATGGGAAATTGCTTTCTGCTTCCTTCTCTTTCTCCTTCGCAAACAAAGCAGAAAGCTTCTGCTTCCTTCAGCCCAGCCCGTGTGGGAGCCGCTGGGGGGACGAGTGAAGCCCTGGTTTGTGTCCTACCCATCCCCTTTGCATACGGATGCCGTAAGGTGCCTGTTGCTCCCCTGGGAGCTGGATTTGGCAGAGCCTGCTCTCTGTCTCGCGCCTATGCTGCTTGTGGCGCGTTCTGACTGTGCTTCATTCAGCTCTTCGGGCTTGTGGGTCCCTGCAGAACCTCGCTCGAGCTAAGAGGAGAGCACTGGAGCTGTGTCAGTCACTGGGCTTGGGGCACAGAGATGGGGAAGATAAAACTGTTGTTCCCAGACACACAAATAAGAGGGTGGCCTTCTCACTCGCAGCTGTGAGTGCTGGGACGTGTTTGTGGAAGCCGCCTGCATCTGCGTTAGCAATTGATGCAAGAGCCAGATAAAACCCTCGTGTGCCCGTGAAGGAGCAGTCGGGGGTGACCTGCTGGCTTTGCCTGTGCATTGATCTGCTGGAAAGAAAATAGTCATTGTTTTCTGAACTCCCTTTGATGACTAAATGTGCAGGTTTGCTGCCGTAGTCACTAGGTCTTTATACGTGCGTATAAAATGGGTGGAAGTTATGGCTTTTAAAGTCTGGCTGGAAATTTAGGATCCTTAGTCTATCTTCTCTGTGCTGAGTTCCCTCCACGAGCCCAGCTAGCACTGCCCAAGACCCTCCTGGGTCTGGGACCCAGAGAGGCAACGAGGCAAACCATTCAGGTGCAAAAGTAATGGCAAATCCAGTGGTAATTAGTACATAAAATGGATCATATATGTTTTTCTCCCCCTCTATCCCCCCCAGCCTCAATGTAGTTATTCAATCCTCTGGGTCCCTACCCTGTAGAACTTGGAGACCTTCTCTGTCAGGTACCAGCCGAAAGTCATGCCCTGCAATTCGGATAGATGAAGGATTAGGACTCAGGACATGGCCTGCACAGGACAGGCAGCTGTTACGGAGGGGCAGTGGCTGCAGGTGCCCCCTCTGCCTGAGGTGACAAGGAGAGCACAGCCTGGGATCTGAATCCTCCCTTTGCGAGGCAGTGAGTTACAGCTTTGGTCTGAAGGGATGGAGGAGCTCAGGTCCCATGAAAACACCTACGGTGAGCGTGCCAAGCTCACGAGGGGCCAGTAGGAATAGAGGCATGAAAGAGGCATTTTCACTGGCATGAAAAAATCCTGAAGCTTTACTTTGATTTTTATGGAGAGAACATGKCTTAGGCTGTAAGCGTAAGGGTGTGATTTGTTTTAAGAGGTGAATTTGATGTGAAAAAACAATAGTTCACGTATCCTGTGCTTTGCAATACAACTGGGGAAAACTTTCAGCTTGCAAATGTGTGAAACTAAAGACCACAGAAAAAGGCATGTGAGGATTTGGAGGCTGATAAGGAAGCAGATGGCAGCTGAGCACAAAATGTTTTTAATGAAAACGAATCCTTATTCCCTCTTGAATTGGCTTCAGAGTGGCCTGAAAYGCTGGTGTGTGTGGGGGAGCGGGGAACAGGAGGGAGAGGATGACAGCGAGTGGGACGAGCGGTCCATATGTACCTTCCCCTAAAACGTTTAAACATATGGAGACAGTAACATGATGTATCCTCGCAAATATTCGGAGTCTGCTCCGGTTTGTTTACACGGAGCTGGGAAGCGGGTGCCATTGAGGGGCTCCGTTTGCCGTGGCCCCAGTGCTGGGTGCAGTGCGGAGCAGCGCACGCCGCTGCCAACCTGCACCCCTTGTGCCCCCACGAAACGGCCCTGGGGCTTTGCCCCTGCCCTGCTCTTCTCTGCCTCCTTCCTGAGGAGCATTCCCTGTTCAGGGTGCGTTCCCCGTCCTTCACTTAATGTATGTGAGCTCTGCCCATGTGAATGGAAACGGGGAGAGAGGGGCAAACTGGGAGCCAGAGGTGCCCGATCGCATCGTCTTTGCTTTAAATTACATCTGTCCGTTACATCACATTGTCTTTGCTTGCTGCTTCGTTCATGTAGACGTCCATTCTTGTTACGCTGAAATCTAATAGAAGGTGCCTGTAACAGAGGAGGAAAATACGCTTTATAAACCTTATTTCTTAACATGCAAATTGGGTGTGAGATAACATTGTGAAGCTAATGTATAAACACAGATTCCACCTTCGTTGGGTTAAAAAATGAAGTATCATATAAACCTGAAAATATTTTGAAATGGACAGGTTGTTAGTCCATTTGGTTGTTACGCAAASCCTCCAGCAAATAAACATCTTCTGAAAGGAATAAACAGAAGGGTAAAAGAAAAAAATTCTAAAAAGGCACAGTTGGTGTTGCCAAGTTAGAAAAATCTGGAGCACGTTAAAAAAAATTTGTTGGTGTTTTCGTTCTGAATGAAGTTTTTTCCTGACTTTCGCTCCCCTCCTGAGAAGCCTGCTCTCCAGCCAAAGGTTTCCCAGAATTTTTATTATGGCTGTGAGAGCATATTTAATTAGTAAGCTGGAATGGCCGTGGAGCAGCTCGGGCCAATCTGCAGTTAATTACTGTAGCGGTGGTTTATATTCTGAGAAAACAGCTAAAATTAAACAAATGTATACTTGCCATTTGTCTTTGGTCTCTAGCGGAGCTGCTGGGGAGCGAAGGCCTCGAGTCCTGCGGCCTGCGCCGGGCACCATACCCGAGGTGCTGAAGTTTCCTGCCCCTCTGGGCTGCTGCTTTCATCAAAATAGGCCGTTTTGATGGACTCTAAACATTAATATTTTGGTTTGCAATATTAAAGGCTCAGTGCAGCTAATATATCAGTAGTAGCTTGTCACAGTTTTAAGTTTAATTAAAGATATACTTTTAAATTRGGATGTTTTGCCTTTTCTTTGAATATAATAAAACCTTGCAATAGTAGGATAAAAAAAAAAAGCAAATAACAGAAATGCTCTTAGATTTTTTGAAAATACCTTGTGTCTCTTGTACAAATTCACCTTTTTTCTCCTCTACTCTATTTATTATTAATTATTTTTTGCTTACACTTGCCCCTCTTTGTCTACCCGAAGATGTGCTTCTGTGCAACAGGTGCTGTGTAACTGTTTAGAAAGCTAGAAAATTAACTCAGAGAAGATTAAATATTCTGATATCTTCTTCCGTAAAAGAGTGAGGAGAAAATAGGTGTGTTATGGAGTAGTACAGAAAACGTTACCATGATTTGCGTGGATGTATAATGCCTTGCAAATAACAGATATTGCAAATAACCTTAACTAAGGTGCTGCAGCTAGAAAACGCGGATGATGGAAGCTGGAACAAGCACGGGCCAGGCCCGTCTTTCGTGGCCCCCTRTCTTTGCCTCATGGTATTTTGAAATCATGAGTAGGATTTTTATTTACTTTTTTTTTTTATTGAAACTACAATATGGATTTACTTGGTGCCTGACAATTGCTTCACTGTCAGAAAAAGCTCAGAGCAAGAATTCCTTCTTTCTCACTTTGAAGAGTTCCATGTGTTGACTCCTCAATTCAATTTCTCTTGATGCCCCAGAGTAAAGGGGCAAGGAAGAAAACCAGAATGATGCCAGTCCCTTTCACAGGAAGCTGCAGGAGGAGCCTGTATGTTGCCACACATACAATGTGTGACCTTCTGTTGTAAAAGAAGTCCCTGCCTGGCCTTTCATTTTATGGCGGCTGCTGGGAAGAGGGAATGAGCCTGGTGGCCTGGGGCTGAGAATGGGAAGGAGATGGGATGATGTTCATGGTCATGAGTCTGCTGCCTGTTTGTTCCAAGCTTAGAAAAAGTACTCAAAAACCTCCCTAATGTCCTAAAATTCTTTAAAAGGTATGTTATGGGTGATGCTTCCCAAATTTCCTAGTCTGCTGTTTGTTGGAATTGGAAACAATGCTCTACTCTCAATTGAAGTCCTTAATGCTCTTCTTAAAGGCTTGCTTTCATCTTAGAAAAGATTGAGAGTGATAGATATTTAGAGGAGTTATTTTGTTATGCAGTGTTAAATCTTTAAAATTATGTGTGTATCTAAATATGAACCTGATCTCTGGCTGATCTGCCTAACAAACTTCAGACATGGTTGGTAGATGAATTAGATGAAGATTTGATAACAGAATAGACAGCTGCACTGGGTAGTTAACACCATTTATTTTGCAACAAATCCGAAAGACAGCTGGGGTGAGGGAATAGGTAGAAATGTTGTAGGGGAAAATGCCAGGCAAGTGGCGAGTGTCAAACCAAAAGAAAGCTGTGTTGTTTTGCAAATATTGCAGAGATGGCACCAACTTGTCCTGCTCGCTGCTGTGCGCGGGGCTCCCCGGCACACAGGGGTGTCCTTGCTTCCCTGGGGGTTCCTGCTTTGAGAGCCTGGCGCCTAAATAAGGGTGAACTTGAGCTGCATGTTTGCGGGGTCGCTGAAAATACCTGTTGTTTGCTCAGCTACTCATTTCTTGGGGTGAGCGTTGGAAATGTGTCTTTGCTGGGGACTGCCTTGCCRTAGAACTTGGCTGAAGGAGCTGGGAGGCGATGGGCAAATTCACCAACCTTCCCAGGCTGTTTCTTACAGCAAACAAAGGTAAATCTCAGGATTCAGCCCTGAGTGTTCATATCCTCTTAAGATTTCGAATAGTAGGTGCTGTTTTTCCCTCAGTTTGTCTCTTGAACACCCATGAGCGTGASGATGCATCGTGCTGAAGCATTTCCATAAATTGTCTTTATGTGACAAACAAGTTCTTGACCGTTCAACAGCGATGAAACAGCCTTTGTTCAGCCTTCCTTCCCACTGATAGAGTGATTTCCTCCTTGAGTCTGCTTATGGATCTGAGAATGTGTGAATAATAGTACATTAATACAGATTGCTGAATTGCTTTTTCCCTTTTTTTTTGCCTGTTTTTCTCAGCCGGGTTTGGTTTGGGAGCCTTCTTTCCCCTTGCTGCAGCTTGTGCTGTTTGGAATGGCTTGTGTGTGTGCACGTGCCATCGGTGATGCTCAAAAAAATGATGTAGCGAGTGGCTGGTAAGATGGTGAGGAGCCAAGGTGCCTGTTTCCTGGGTTTTTAAGCCCAAAAGCATGTGAGTTCCCCTACCGGGGTGATGTTCTTCCACTTTCCTTGTTTATTGTTTCTTACTGGGCCAAGTGAACTTGTAGTTACCTGCCCGGCACATAGTTTATGCCCTGGCTAATGATTAAATGTTTGTGTAGCCCTTGACAGTGTAGGCGAGGGTGAGTTGAGACACATGACTGGAGGATCCCTAATAGAAAATCCAATGTTTTGTCTGCTTTTATTGTTCTTTTCCCGGAGTTTGGTCGCTGGTTCTCACGTCTGGAGTGATTCAAGGGGCGACCCAAAGTTCCCCTTGCGAGTTAAAGTGTAGCCCTGGCTCCTTGGTGGATCAACTTCGAGCTCYTTCTATACCACTGTGACCTTCCTAACGTGTTTTTTCCTTGTTGCAACATATTTGGTTTATAGGCRCTTAACTGTTCCCTTCTTAGTAAACAGGATTATTTAACCATTGTCTCTTCTCTGCAGCATTCGCATTGTCCCGTTGAGCAGCTTTCCTTACTTTTTTCCTAACTTCTTCCTAACGCAACTCAGTTGAGGGGTCTGTTTCTCCCTTTTTTTTCCAGTTGGCCGAGGGCTATATAACCCTTCGGATGATTAAAGGTTATAGTTTTGGGAAATGATGCCATTTCGGAAGCATGTTTGAAGTGTCGAGCGTGCAGAGCGAGTCTTTTATATCAGTGCAGGCCTCGGGAGGAGGAGATGTTTTTCTATGTATAGAAACTTCCCGTATAGGATGGCGAGGGCCGCTTGCAGGGGGATTGCCTGTCTCTTTAAGTGGGTTTATAATTGGCTAGGAATTTTTGTCAGCTTAGTCACTGCAGCATTCAGCGGATGAGGGAAAAAAACCACAGGCCCCAACCGTTAGGGCCCGTGGATAGGCTCTGTCATCCCAAAGGAATGCATGTGAACAAAACACTTTGTGCGGTGCAACCGTTGGCCTAAACAGTGTTGCATTCTTCGCGCAGGCTCTGAGTCACACGGAGCAGATGGATTGTTTCACTAAGATGGAAGTTATGTCTCACGGAGCGCCCGGACAGAGCTTTTAAGTGCGGTTCAAATAGGTCACGATATGGGTGTGGTGAAGGGGGGGGTAAAATAAATGGCTGAAAATAGGAGTTTGGCTCCTTGCTCTAGGGTTGAGGTGGTTCTTGCGGCGTTGGGAGGCAGGAAGGCTGTTGGACGGGTGCACCGAGGCTGTGCCTGGCGTCTCTGCAGCCGGCGTGGGTTTGGAGGTGCCTCTTGGGGTGCGGGGCAGCGGCGGCCGCTGGTCTGTCATGTGTCCCCAGACTTGACCCGGCTGCGCTGCTCGCGTGCAGCCAGCCTTGCGCGACACAACCTCTGCGGGAGAGAGCTCTGCGTTCGGGAGGAAACCCCAAAGCCTCTGGGCTCTTGGGATGCCGGTGCCGGCTGCTCCTGCTCCCTGCCTAGATCTGCCAGCCCCTCGCCCCACATCCCTCCCCAAGGTGCACTCCAGCATATTGGTTACAGGGAGGCTCGGCTCTGTCTCGGTGGGTGGTGTTACCCTTCCTTTGGTTTTATCTGCTCACTTGGAGGGATTGAAGTGATCTGATAGGAGGGGTGCCAGTCTTCAAAGCGTGCTGAGGAGGAGCCAGGAGCTGTCAAATAATAAATAGATATCTTTTCCCTCCTTCTGCTGTGTGGGGGATCCTTTAGAATGGCTGGTTACGAGGCTTGACAGAAAACCAGGCTCCTCTTGGTAGATAGGGACAACTGCTCCCACTTGGCAGGCCCTGGCGTTTGGAGTGAGGCAAGTTTGGAGGTTTAATCCACTTATCACCAAAGCAGGTGTTTCCTTCAGAATTAGTTCCTCCCTGTGTAGTATTAATTGAATCTTGKATCATCACGACACCAAGGGCAAGTGCGGACTAAATTCCCCTCCGTCCCTGGAGCTTTGCTCAGGAAGGCRGCGTGTGAACAGGAACTATCTTGGAGAGAAGATACTTCAGTGCTTAAGTGCTTGAGGAAGGCTGCTTGGCACGGTTGGAAYGGGCTGGTCCACGTGCAGGGCTGCACGGGGCACCGAGATTGCTCTGACTCACCGTCCGCCGCGTCTTTGGTGATCTGCGAGTCTGGATGAAACAGCGCAGCGAGCGTTACAGATAAAAGGCAGCCTATGCAAATCCTGCGCTCTGAGCCGGGCCTTTCTTCCTCCTCCACGCGCTGCAGTTGTTTGTCTTGCAGAAGAGCAATTAAAATGAGCAGTGATGATGGCTCCAGAAAGGCAGGAGTGGTGGCAGGGCAGGCGGAAACCTTCTCTAGGAAACCCCCAGACCCAGCTGTGATCAATATTCTAGTTATTTATAAATCCAAGCACTGGTTTAAAATCAAGCTGCTTACAAGAGAGTATAATTGGTTGCAGTAGATCGTCCAAAAAAATCACTGTGTCTWTTGTGTGTCACCAGTGCTTTGGCTACGGTGTGTGTGTCCTCCCCAAGCAGGGGAATTCACTGTGTAGGACCTGAGAGCTCCAACCTGTGAAGCCTCCTTGCTTTTCTAGCCCACGACATTTATTAAAAGGGTAACTCTGCTGAGGGAAGACGAGGAAATAACCTGAAGGAGAGCGACATTCYAGGCCGTGCGGCTGGGCCGAGCTGGTGCAGACCCTGTGGAGAGCCCTGCTCGCTACCCGTGCGTCCACCCCGTCTCCGCAGCGCCGCTGCTCCCTGGGATTGCCCGGGGTGAAGGGAAAGCGGCCGCTTCTCTGCGTGTGCCGAGCGCATTGCGCGCCGCAAGCGGGGCYGCTCTGTGCGGGCTCCTGCTCTGCAGCGTTACCCTGCTCCTTCCTCCAGTATCCAGGAGACGTTGGGGTTGGTGTGAGTAACTCGGCATGCTTAAACACAGCGCCTTGAGAAGGGAGCTACAAAAACATCGCCAGCATGAAAATCATCACTAGTCGGTGCTGAAAAAGATTGAGGGTGTCTCCCATGTCTGCGCTCAGCCTGTGAGCGCACACGGTGTCTCCTTTGCATTCCAGCCCACTGTGTTCCTGGCCTCCGCTCTCCTCCMTTCCAGGGGCACTGGAGAACCTGGAAGCTCTTCCGTGCCTCCCTGCTCCTCATCATGGCTCTCTGTAGCAGCCCCACAATGACCTGCCCTGCTCTCTGGTTCTGCTGCTGCTTGGAAAGCTGACGAGCGCTGGCCCTGCAGCTGCCGGCAGGAATTCCTTTCCAGCAGTTTTGCACGAGAAGTCAGCAGGATTAGGGCCGGGTTAAAACCTGATGTTTCAGCAAATCTGCTATGCAAACCATTTGGATGAGGGATAGAGCAACCAGAGTGGCAACCAACTTTGCTTGAGGCAGAAGAGAACTGTGGGAACAAGAAGGAAACTGGCTTGCTTTTTATCCACCGTAAGGCTCTTAATGTGAGCATTTTGGTGGGCTTGTAAACACATATATACATATAGATACGTATTTATATGTTGTTTTCTTTTCTGGAACCCCAAGTTGCTGTCTGTCCTGGCTTGGAGGAAATGATTATTTCAAAGCCTTTCTTAATATCTGCACCCTTTGAGCTGCTGTGATGTTTGGCTGTGCCTCCTGGTGCCAGATCAGGCACCTGATCTCTCTGCTCCGCAGCACCCACCTAGTTATCTCTAGGCAGGCAGCATYGGGGCACCTCCCAAGCACTTAAAAATAGAAATAAACATCTCATGCTCTTTCTTCCTCCCTTGATTAAATGTACGGGGCTTGTGTTTGGCGTGTTTTGGTTTGTGTGGGTGTGCGGGTGTGTCTGGTGGATGAACAAAGGTAGAATAATTGCAGGAAAGACAGAGTCAAAGCAGGGTGCTGCTGTGATAGCTTGGAGGACGCGAGGTCTTTGCTTTTTTTTTTTTTTCCTGCTTGGATCGGTTTGCATGAAGCTGCTGCCTCCTTTGCATGAAGCTGCTGCCTTCTGTGCCTTTCAGAGCCTCCCTTTGGTTCCCCCTCGTGTTGTCTGGCCAAGGGTGATTGCAGCCACCGCAGTGAGGCCGTTTCTCGGGTGGCTCTGACCGCTGCCACGGAGCGTTTCGAGTGTCTGCAGAGAGACCTTGGGCTGGGTCCCACCGCAGGGGTAAAGGAGGTGCAGGTATAAATGCAGCCTGCAAACAGCAGCCTTTCTAGGTATTGCACCTGGGTAGGGTGCAACAGCAATAATAAAAGTGTGGTCAGCAGGAGGAGGCACAGACGTGATTATAGCAGCACATTCTTAGGTAGAAGGAAGTGGAGCAGGAATTGAACTTTTGGGTTATTGTTGTCCTGAGTGCTGTGTTGAGCCAGGAATTTTGTGCTGTTCTTGCAGAGCAGGTGYGGATCTACCTGCCAATGCGCTGCAGCAGTGAGAGCTCGGGCTGTTGTGTGGGATACGTGGAAAACAAGGTTGCAACAAATGCTGAAAAGGCCGCGTTTGGTTCCCGCAGATGGGAGAGCGAAAGGGAGGATGCCCAGCGGCCAGGGAACCAGTCTAGCAGGGCGCCGCGCTCTGGTTTGGCAACCCTGSGTGCGAGACAGACACCGCTGCGAGCTTGTTGGTCTGGCTCCGTCTCCGGGACCAGGCTGCCTTAATTATATGAGGGAATTGATCCCTGAAAAGGCTTTCGAATATGTCATTACCTGGGCTTAACTTGAGTCGTGTATCCGTGAAAGCCCTGTCTACAAGTGAGGAAAGTGTTTCTGAGGTTTTTTTTCCTATACCTGTTTCCTGTGGAAGACTTTTAATGACAAGTCCTAGGCTGTTTTCTCACTACCTATTATATAGGAACAAGCAAGCAAATAGTAATTATATAAAACAATATTCATGAATCACTGGCGCAGATGGGCTGTTTTATAATGCACAGTGTAGAGGCTGCTTGGTTTGTCTGCAGCGCTGTTTAGTGAATCAGAGCTGCAGCCGTGCTGCAGAGCAGCAGTTCAAAACCTTTGAATCCTGTAGCATCGGGTGCCTTTTAAATGATCTATCACTGACAAACTTGCGGGGTGCTGGCAAAGCAGAGGAACTGCTGAGCTCTGCCTCACTGATGTGAAGGGCCTTTGCGGATGCCGAAGATAACACAAGCGGAGGAGATGCTTGGGAATCTCCTGTTCAGGGAGTGCTGCCGGCCCGGAACGATGCATGTGGCAGCCTTACTGCTAAATTATCTGGTATGGGGCTTTCTTTGATCTCCATGTTCCTCTTCTGGGGTGCGTTTAGGTGGGCAGAGCATTCGATAGCTGGAGGTGTGGACGTGTCGACCGCTCCAAGCAAAGCTCGGAGTGACTCGATTGCGGTGCAGGAGGCCTGAGACCAGCAGTCACAGCAGCAAACCCAGAGTGAGGGATTTGTCTGGGTGTAAACAGTGGCTCATGCTGTGAGGAACAGCCCAGCGTTTTCAGTTGACTGGTGTAATTTACCTGAGGACAGGCAAGGCACTTGGGGTGACTGTTTATGCCTAGGCTTTTATGCATTTACTCTATCAGATTGCCCCTTTAATCCAGGGGCTAGAAATTCCGGTGTCGCCCAGTTATACTGGAGCTACTGGTGTCRCCTGGAGTGGGAGCAGCCACCTCGAAACTGATCTAACCTCAGGCTGATGGGTGATGTACCTTGCACAGAGCTGCTCGCTCGCTGTCACCCGGAGCAAYGCGGGTGCTTGTAGGTACAGGTGGCCCTGCCCCGGGGGGCTGTACCAGTTGTAACAACTGCCCCTCGCCAGTCGGGATGAGCAGCTGCAGGGATCCGTCCTTTCCTTCCACTTGTCTCATCCTCCCATGTCTCCCCACTCGCAGGAACTCCTCAACTGACTCAGACTTGGGCTCCTCCTCATAAACACGCTCTAAATACGCAGGGTTATTGCAGGCTCTCTTTGTGCAAATATCCCCCTAATTTTGTGGTCTGGAGGCTGATTTCTCCCAGTTGTGTGCAGGTTGGGTAGATGCAGCTGCGCCACAGCATTGCCCCAGCTGTGCGCCTTCCCTCGGGTTTGTTGTCAGAGGGTTTTACCCCCCCACGCCCTTCACCCTCCTGATAATCCCCGAGTTTTGGGAATGTCTGAAGAGTGTTTATTGCTCTTATTGTTTGGGTGGGAAAAGGGCCATGGAGCTGTGATTGTTTTATGGCAGGAGAAAGGCCGTGGAGCCCCTGGCATCCCGCCCCCCCAAACAMGGAGCGCGGAAAAGTAAGCAGTGATTTAAATCCAAGTGAAAAATCCCTTGCTGGTTATGGCCCGGGGCCCTGTTTTCTCTGAGCCCGAAAGTTAACCAATAAATAAATTTAATTGCTTTCTAATATTCCTTGTTGTGGCACGGGTCGGTTTGTGCTGCAAAACAACTTGTGGAGGATCAGTACGAAAGAGCAGACACGGCTGGGCGGCGGGTGAAATGCTGGGTGTCAGCAGCTGCTCTGATAACAACGTCCTGGCACCACGGATCCTGCTGCACGCCTCTGGTTCGCCCTGTAAGTTAATGTGGGGCTGTAGCTTGTTCTGTCATGCCCCATTGGGGAAGTTTTGATTTGGGAAGGGGGAAGTAATACCGTCTGCTTAAGCATGGAAAACCCAAGTGCAGAAGGTCTGAGTAACTGGTCTTTGAAGGCTGTTAATTCTGATGAGAGGGTTTTTTTTAATATAAATATATATTTTTTCAAAAATATTTCACTTTTATCTCTCAAAAGTTCAATTTTCAGATTGTTACAGCCATCATCAAAATATCAACAGGCAGATGATAAATGTCTTGCCATAAATAGGTTTTTCTTTTGTTAATATGTCACCCATTTATTTTTCCTTAAAATACCTTTCTGCAAGATGAAGCCTGTTCTCCAGAAGCATTTGACGTGTATTAAATGTTCTAGTTTTAGAAAGTTGCCAAGCAGTCATCTTTATTTTGTAGATTCTTGCATTTTTGCTGTGGGTAAGGGGAGACATATTAAGTAATTTACTCCATTCTCAGCAGTCTTACATAYTTGTAGACACTTTTTGTGGCTGTATTCATTTATATGCTAAGCAGTGTTGATAATTATTTGAAAYATGTCAGCCTGTTGGTATTTAGTGTTTCTGTGTATGCAATATTTACATAGCTATGGCTTAAAAATTGTAATAAATATTGCTAGTAAGAGAGATAAGGTAACTTACTACAGTTATTCTCTAATTCCACAAACTGATTAGGTATTCCATTTTCAGTATTTTAGCTGCTTAATTATTTATCAGCTTTTAGATTAGTCTAATGGGAACTTGATCTCTGTTCGCAGAATCATAGAGTCGTTAGGGTTGGAAGGGACCTTTGGAGCTCATCTAGTCCAACCCCCTGCACATGCAGGGTCACCCAGAGCACGGGGCACAGGCCGCATCCGGGTGGGTTTGGAAGATCTCCAGGGAAGGAGATTCCACAACCTCCCTGGGCAGCCTGTTCCAGGGCTCTGGCACACTCATTGTCAAGAAATTTTTCCTTAGGTTCCTGTGGAACTTCTGATGCTTCAGTTGGTGGCTATTTCCTCTAGTTCTGTCAGTAGCCACGACTGAAAAGAGGCCGCTCCATCCTCCTCACTCCCTTGAGGTATTTATGGGCATTGATCAGATTCCCTCTCAGCCTTGTCTTCCTCAGGCTGAACAGGCCCAGCTCTTTCAGCCTTAATTCCCGAATTTAGAAAATCTGGAATTGTGTTGAGGAATTCTGTTGAGGAATGAATAATGTTTGGTTGTTGGTGCAGGTGCCTTATTAAATATCAGCCTACCGAGTTGCTGAGCATCTTGCATGGCAATCCTTGTGTAAATGTACGTTTGTAGATATATAACTGTTTCTTTTCTCTTGTGCTAGACCAGTGATGTGCGGAGCCTTATTCAAGTTGTGCAACTTTCTGCTTCTGGCAAATAGATCTCAGTGGATGGGTACACTAATTTTTTTGGAAAGACATATAAATGCAGTGTGCAAAAAGAAACTTCCATTCATAACTTGAATACAGGGATCCGAAAAGGCAATTTAGACTTTTTTGCTAAGCATATGTTGTAAAGAATTGAGATACTGCGTAGAATGGAGACGCCAGAGAGAAAACCTGCTTCTCTTGCTGCTGTTGGACCTGCCTGGCTTTGAAATGTAAGTAGATGTGTGAAAGAAGGCAAGAACAGAATCCATGGGGTTGGTTTAAGCGAAGTGCTCTATGGAGATGCTATTCTGACCATGTTAATCCATATCATATTAGTATATATTGCTCTGTCAGTGGTGCTGAGGAAGTAACTAATGTGAATTAATTATGTTTGCTCTGGAAAGACTCTTACAAATGTATTGCAGCAAGAGAGGTTAATGTTATCAGTTTAGCAGCATGCATGAAGTGCTGTATGAATCAAGCCTAGCTCTCCTAAAAGGTTGATAATAAGGGAAGTATCTTATTTTGTAATTTGTTCATGATTCAGCTGTATGGCAAATGATTTAGTTCACTTAATATTATCTGTATAATCTGTATAATAAAAAATGAGCCAAATTAAAGAACCTTTTCTTGTTCCTAAGCCATTATGCCTAAAAAGTACCCAAGCTCTGCAGGTTCAGGAGGTGAAATAGCCAAGGGGAAGGTGACAGGGGCTTTGTGGCAGATGATTGTGCAGGTCTTTGGGAATGCCAACAGCTGCCCTCATCCTGCATCCCGTCCTTGCTGCTCCGCCATGGTGTGGCGAAGGGGACATATAAAAAAACTGTTGAGTAGTGTCACAATTCCTAAGCAAAGACGTTGTTAAGTTGCATTAATAGCGCTCACTTGCCGTCTTGTCTGCCGTGGCTCAGCTAGAGCTGCTGCTCCAGACAGCCCTGAAAAGCATCATTTGACATAAAATGAAAAATCAGGTCTGGCTCATTTGCGCRGTCAGGAATATAACATAATTAAGCTTTTTGATGCATATTTATTCTCATTTTAGACAAGGAAAGCAGTGCTGATGGAGGTTTCTTCTTGCTGTTGGGGAGCTCTGGGCACCGAGTACTCAGGGAAAATCCCTTTGCAGCCTCCTAGGCCCATGGCTGCTCATTGGGGTGCAGAGGAGCTAGGAATTACAGCATGCCTTCATTTCTTTTCCTTTTTTTTTTTTTTTTTTTTCTCTCCCTCTCTGCAATAAAGCAAACTTCTAGCAAGCAAAAGCTTTGGGGTGAGAGATTTTTAGTTTCTAAAGGAACARTTTCCCTTGGGAATAGCTGGTTTGTGGGTAACATACAGAAATTTTCATGTTGTGGTAGGTGAACGTTGCAAAGCCCGAGGTTTGTCTTGGGTCTGACAAGGAGAGTTTTCAAAGGTCTTTGGTAGGAAACTCTGGAACCAACAGTGTGGTTGACAAAGGTGAAGGGGAGAGTGAGCGAGGCCTAAGGGGCACCTCGGGGCTGACATTCGGATTCGGAGGAGCGTTTGGCTGCACAAGAGTGTTGCTGGGGAGGAAATTTCTGCTCCTGAGTGGGGAAAAGGGGATATAGAGCTGCCTGTCAGCAGGAGAAGGTGCCCCACGTGCTGCCCACCTGCTAAGGCAGCCCCAAGCTTGTGRGTTGCCGGCAACGAGGAGGACGTGGGCTCTGCGCAAGGAACCGGGCCTGGATTTGCCRCACCTGTGGTTTGGGGCTTAAAAAACCCTCAAACAACCCACCCCCCAACTTTGCTGAAATTGAAACCATGCCTCTGTGTGTGCCTCCAGTCTAAAGGCCAGTGTGAGGACAAAAGAGGGGTTCAGACCTTCCGTGCTCCTTCGGTCACCTGTTCCAGTGGTGACTTAGTGGTGAGTGAGAGGACAGCAAGCCCTTCATGTGCTGAAGCTAGAAGAAAGATGCAGCAACCTTCTCCATTCTGAAGAAGCTTAAGTGTTCCCAATAAATCCAGCAGGGAATCGGYTCTGCGTGCCCTGTTGACAGGGGAAGATGGGCTCAATCAGGTTACGTTTGCAGAAACCGAAATGTTTTCTGAGGCTCTGGCCGTAATTCACAACACGGGGTTAGGACGGGCCTGCCTCAGCGTGAGCCCATCSATCTGCGCCCGTTTCCCGCTCCTCGGGTTCCTGCACCTGGACATCGTTTTCCGGTTGGCACCAAGCGAAGCCGCGTTCGGCAGCRCAACAGATGAGTCCAGCCAGCACCGTTTTTATCAATGTACTGCAATGGCATCCAAACAAGCAGGAAAAACAATGGGCTGTTTGTTGCTCACGGGTGATAAACACGTCTCTGTTGTTCTGTGGCTCGCGGTCGTGGGGCTGTTGCTTTTGTGCTGCAGCTTGGTGAGTTCTGGTCCGATGCAGCTGGGCTCAATTTTGCACTCTGCTGTTGCCAAACTGTGCAAGAGTTTCCGTAATAATCTGTTGTATCCTTATGTGTGTGGAAGAATCTACTTGGAATGTGGAAAACCTCTGGATAGCAAGCAAGAAATTGTTCTCCTGCTGTTCTATCTTCCCCTAAATAGGACAGGGATAGCGGTGCCATTTCCACATGCCACTGACATTACAGGTTACAGACGGGCAACACTTGCGGTGTTGTTTGCAAGGCTACTAAATTCCCTTCAACTTCCTGCTGAAAATAGAAACCATTAAAAATATGCCAAGCATCTCGGTGCTTGGGAGCACCGGAGCATGAGGCYGCGAGGCTTTGCAGTTAAAGAAAGACGTTTCCCATTTGCCGTGGGCACGTCTGTGTCCGTGGGCTGCTGCTCTGTGAGATGCTGTAAGAAGAATAAGAAGATASGTAAAAATTAGGAGAGTTGAGTTGATTGAAACTGGTATTCTGTCTGTAATTGGTACTGTTTAAAACTGCAGGTGTTGTTCTGTTCCAAATGCTCCCTTTCTGACTGAAAATTCAGTGGGAATCTTCACCTCTGGAGTCGRTGCTTTACCTGTGTTACCTTTTCCCTGGAGAATTATGGAAGTGAAGTGAAACTCCTTCAGAGCATGGGACTGTCTGATGGCTTTCCCTGTGTGTTTTATTTCCCTCTCTGCCCCCAGCTGAATAGCATGGTTGTATTGGCTTTGTTGCCTTAACTATAGTGTAGCATTAATCTTTATTAGAGGAATTGCTGTGTTGTGTGCAAGAAGTGGGTGCAAATGGTGATGATGTTTGAAAAACACTTTATGAACGTGTAACTTGCTTCAGACAATTGTTGATTAACTAACTGAGCCCTGGACTACAAGATGCAGGTCTTAAAGAGGARATGAAGAGGAGGCTCATAGTTCTGCAAAAAGGAGTATTAACCACTTGGTGTAAAATGGTTATTTAAGGTTGGAAGGTGCTTTTACAAGAGCATCATGTTAAAATTCTGCAGGGTGCAACTGTTGCATGCTGCTTCATGGCCTGATTTGAAACCTTGAAGTACTAGAATTCATGTGCGATTTAATTTAAAAAAAACAAACAAACAAAACAAAACAAAAAAAAAAAAAAACCAAACATTGCAGGTCATTGACAGAAACTGTCATTCTTGCCTCATGAATTTTGCTAGAGGATGCCAAAAACGCTTGGATTTCAGATTTACAAGCAAATAATACTGTTTGCTTCAGACAATTAAATATTTTTCAAATTAGTGTTATTTAACCTGGCATTTTCTGGAAGTAATTAAGAAAACATCTGTTGAGCTGAAAATCTCTTCTTCCTTCTGATCTGAAACTCACATGGGTGTTTTTGGGGGGATTCATCAACTCACAGGAGCTTTTAAAATGCCTGTCTGTGTGAGTTGCGCTGCTAAGTGTAATGCTCATAGTTGGGAGCAATTTAAGGGGAAAAAAACGAAAGGAAAAGCTGTGTTTTTTCCCCCTTGGCTCCACCCAGCCYGTGATGAGGCGGATGCGGGAGCAGCTGGGCACGCTTAGCTCCCGGTCCCACCTACTGAAGTCGCAGCTGAATTTGGGGATTGGGCTGTGAGTCCCATCTGGACAAGTCTGCTGAAAACAACTGCTGGAGTAGCGAAGGCTGCAGAGCGCTTTGGCGGTGTGGAGGTCTCCGGGTTGTGCTCAAATGCAGGGAGGTAGAAGATTAGAAATATTAAAAATGTGAGTTATTTTACCTAGGGAGTTGGCAAAGCACTTGAGTTTTGCACGAGTAAAGGCCTATCTAGTGTTATGTTGGTATTGTACTCAAGATTAGGTGTTGATTCTTCATAAATATCTTAATTAAGATGTTTCATAGGTCTTCAAGGGAGGTACCCTGGCAAAGACAGCAGCCTCATGCTGGAGCCCAGCCRCACAGGAATGCGGAGCTTCAGTTATTTATTCAGTGCCTTCCTCGGCAGCCCAGCCGGTTGAAATGCCTYCTTGTCCCGTGCAGCCCCTGCGCCGGGGCAATTGTTTATGGGAGCAGAGAGCTCCTGGGTTAAAAATAGCTCGGTCCCGAAAAACAAACGGTATTTTTAACCCGGCTCGCGTTCCGCGGGGCAGCCCGTGGGCGCTCGCACCGCCGGTGCCACGGGCCTGGGCAGGGCCTGGGGGAGGTGTCCTCAGCCCCCGCGCTCTGCAATAACCCTCCACTCTCGAGGCACAGGTAAAATACCTGCAGAATTTCTGTAAAATGTCCAGATTTGCCCGTGCTGTGCAAGGCGGTACGTATGTAGCAGCTGTGTAACATTGGGCTTTAATTTCTGGATTGCCTAATTTTGCTAAGTTTAATTTTTCTTTTTATTAAAAAGTAGCTCCATCGTCTTTTGTGCAATTGAAAGGCACCTCTGGATCTTTATGTAAGGAATCATTTCTAACAAGTGCTGACCATCTTCTAGCTTGGTAGGTCAATATGATCATTTCAAACAAGTACCTGATTTCCTGCTCACGCCTATATTTCAGGCAAGCAAAGATAAATTCTCACATGCATAGAAATTTTATTTTATTTTTATTTTGGTGCATAAAAAATCAAAACCATCCATACTATTTGCTTCTCCATGCCTGCTCTTGCAAGAAAGTCTGTATTGGATCTAAGCATTGAAACGTTAGACTAAAACTGCAGCGTGTGTATGTGGGGGGGGAAATGATGTTTGTTTGAAGATCAGTGCTCCCTGCAGAAGAAATTTATTGTGATAGCATTAGGATAAATAACGGCCTCCTGTGGCCGGGGTTTGTTTGTGTCTTTCTAATAACCGTGGTTGCTTTYGGGGGGATTTAGTGTCCTCTGGAGCTTGCCCTGCTGGGGTTCCTGGTGAGTGTGAGTGCTGCAGAGAGCAGCCCCGGTGCCTGCTGTGCTGCTGGGCCTGCCCCAGYCTCAACGTATGGCGTGTATAGGGTGAGACTGCGTGACGACTACATTAACCTCCCGATGTGTTTTCATGAAGGATTCAACCAGATTGCTTCCCTCATCCCGTGTTTAGGGACAACAGGAGCGGCTTCCTGTGAATTATTGATCACCGTGGGCTCCYTTCCCGTGTGCCCCTGAGCCGCTGTGCGTGGTGCCTCCGTGCTGCCCCGTCCTGCAGCCTCCGCCCGCGAGGCCTCTACTCGCAGAGATAACRTTTTCACAAAACACTCCCATGCCTTTTGCCCTCATTTTCTCTAATAATGAAGGGAGAGAGAGAAATCGTAGGTGTTTTCCTACGACTGAGATGATGCCTTTCAGGTAGAATGGAGTGTATTGCAGTGGACATAGCGGGGCTCAGAGCAGAGACGTGGAAGCCCCACCATGGGGTAGGCAAGAACTCATCCAGTGCCGCTCACAGCCCGGGACGTAACCGTCTGCTCTGCGCCCAGCCACGTGCTGGCCTTGCCCTGCGTGGCACCAGCAGCTCCAGGCCCRTGGCTCTTCCATGGTGACGTTCTGGAGAGGTGTGTGCACCCTGACCCTGCGGTGGCTGCGTCCCCTTATGGAAGGAACTGAGCATTTTGGGGCTACAACACCCCTGGTASTACCGCTGCTGCTCTCGTCCTGCCCTTGGAAGCAGGAATGCTGATGGAATCTTAGTCCTGTTCTTTCGGTCTCACATTCCTCAGTAAATAACAGGATTGGACTGTGAAACACCACGTGGGGTTGGGGAAAGGGAATGCAGGAGAGGCCCCAGCGTGCGGGCAGGGATGGCTTCCTCCGGGGCTCCAGCGTCTTGCAGAGAGATTTTGCAGCCTGTGCTTGAGCTCGCTGGGGTGTACGAAGCACGTGGAAGGTTTCCTTGCCTCTCCTCTCCCTGCTCTGGAAAGGCAGGATCCCCCTGTTCTTGCTCTGCTCCTCCAGAATCAGACAACATAAAGCTGTGGTTTTTAGGGATGGCTGGAGCTCTGCCGTGTGCAATGTACTCCGTACCAAAATGCTCCTTGGGRACCTCGTCCCTGCTCCTCGCTGACAGTAACGGTGGGTCAGTGGAGGCAGGAAGCCTCTTCCCATCCCTCCTTAATAATCTGGGCAGCCTGGAGAGGAGCGTTTACTGCGTGGCTTCGTGGAGGACCTCGGCACTCGCCTCCCCTCCTTGGCCTTGTTCTCCCCTTCCTGTTTATCCTCAGGAATTCCTCCTGCTGCAGATTCCCACCCCTCTCRTGCGCCTGCTCCCCCAAGCTGACCTGTGTTGGCAGGGACGAAGCTTCAGTGACCTGTAGATGAGGATTTGGGTGTTGCTCTTCCTGCCTTGCCGCGTGACTTCGYTTTGAGAACAGATTCTGCTGATCATAAATGAAAATTCCTGCATTTCTTGCTGGCTTTGTGGCTGATAACTTTCTGCTTTAGAGGCAGCATAGCTGCTTTTAGATAACCCTTAAACAAAAAGTTGGGTCCTCCAAATTGTCTCCATCTCTAGTACTTGAATATGGGTGCACAAAACATCTCTCKGCCAACACTATTAATGCCAATTCAAGGCAAATTGAAGTGCAGGGTAAATTGGAGCTCTATGTCCTGAGGTTGTGGCCAACCGCAAACGAGTTGCATATATTGCAGCAGTTCAGTTTGTCACTTGGTAAGTGTATTTTAACGTTTAGGCCGTGTAGCACAGAATCCTCCCTAGTTTATGTCACTGTTGTCTCAAAAAACCCGTGCCCTTCTGCAGTCCAGTGCGTAGTTGGGGAAGCTCCGCGCAGCCCCAGGAAGTGTTGCTGGCCATTGCAGGGATCTCAGCAATATCGTTTTTCTCTATCTTAATGAAGCATTCAGGCTAGTTTACATAGCAATAAATATAATAATTATTGTAACTGTGGCTCTGTGTCCAAGATGCCTTGAAAGCTGAACATGAAATATTTTTAATGACATCATAATGGCCTTTGTAAGTGTTATGGGTTTTRTAGTGTTGTCTGTAATAAATGATATACATTTTGCACTGGATTTGTGTAATCCAGTGGTGTGGATATGTAGAAACACCTTGTCTTTCATGCTTGAGGAACGGATTTTTTTGCCCTAAGAGCTTTGTCTGGTGAGAGCAGAGATGCTCCACAGGGCAAGTGACACCAGCTGGGACTTCAGYGGGGTTTGCTGGGAGAAGAAACGTGTTTGTGGAAAGGAAAGTGGAACTGAAAAGGACATAGTAGACTTGGGAGAGCAAGGTARGAGTCTGCTCTATTCACTGACGGGTTTCTGGGCATTAGTTCCTGTTTAGTAAATAATACATTGCCCAAGAATRCACAGGGCCTTTCCACAGTGCAGCCTCCTCCCCTTCGTCCCCACAACCTCTCCAGGGAGCCGCTCTGCAGCGGGTATGAGGTGCTTGTCTGGGGACTCTGCTTTCCCTGGAAACTGCGGCTCCTTTCCCTTGGGATCCGTTACTGGCAAGAGTCGGACGTTTAACTGGAAGCAGTGGGAGGCTGTTGCACCTGGATGCATCGGGCAAGAGCTGCCCTGTTTTTGTTTTAATTTCCTTTGCCTTTTCCAACAGCTTTGAACTAAAAGTATATAGAAAATTCTTTAAAATCTCTTGAGTTTTTAATTTTAAAGCTACTCCCTCAAGAACCTGCGCCAGAMTAATTTGCTGCAATGCTGAGCTGACTTCTTACGGTCCCACCTCCCACTATAAGGATTTTGAAGAGCTCTGCTGGGATGCACGGGTTAAGCAAGAGGTAACAGTAGAACTATTAGTATCTGACTAGAAGACAGTACTGCAACCATAGCAACTACAAATGAGAGAATATAAAGAAATCAGTAATTATTTTTTAAATCTTGTGCCAGATTTACAGAGCTCTCTGATAAGTAAGAGGAGAATAAGTAATGAGAAAATGCTCTCATTTCTGGTGGCTTCCAGAATCGTGAATTCAGTGAAGGAGTCACCTGCTTTTGGCTCACGTTTGTACCTTCCCATGCAGCAGTTCCAATACCCCTTTCCAACAGGGACTCCAGCATCTATTTGTGGCTGAGGAGCAGTATTTAACCCAGGGAGGAAGGAAAAACCTGTCATGCAACGGAGCGAAGGTGGACGGCAGCTCTCGAGCCCTKTTTGGTCATCTCTTGGGGTTCCTTCCCTCAGGACCAGGCCTTGTGCAGCCCTCTGAGCAGGGAGAGGTGACATGTGGTGCTCACCGCCACCCATTTCTTCTATTTATGTCCTTGGGTGTGACGTGAAGTGTGGGCTTGTGTAATTAATGCATGCAGCAACTTCGTTTTAGGTATTACCAAAGAAATATGCATGCAAAGGGCACGTCACGCTTTATTTAAGTAATATTTTATGTCRCATACAAAGGTGATTAATCCAGTGATTTTTTTCCTTTTTTTTGTGTCTCAATTATCCTCCGTCACCCTGAAGACCACTAATTTACAGAGCTGAGTAATTATGGGCTGGTAGTCATTGWTCATGTGTTTTGTTACTGTTTTACTTGTTGCTTATACTTTATTTCTAGACTTAACCAGAGACTTCTCTGGTCAACATAATGCCCAGTTGCCATTTAGCTGCAACGTTCAAAATGCTGAAATGTTGTGGTGGATGGGGAGGTTTCTCCACAGTGCAGAAACCCTGAAGAACCTTCATTTTTGCCTTTCCTGGAAAAGAGGAAGGTGCTGGTGAGGAACAGCACCAACATTTCCCTACCCAGCCTGTTGAAAAGGTTTTGCTAAACAAAACAGCAGCCCTTCCCGGGCAGACAGTTTCAGCTTGCGAGCACACGTGTGAAATGCAAGTTCTTGCAAGTGAGGTCCTTGTTCTCTAGTGGGAGCAGCAGATGCTTCCGTTTCCCCTTCTCTGGAAGCTTTGGCTGTTGTGGAAAATGAGCCCTGTGGATGGGAATGAAGGCTGGATTTGTTCGGTTTGTGCTGCCATTAGCAGTAAATGGATATTGCATTTGCATGGGTAGCTGTTCTGCCCTCAGATATCACCCTTCTCACTGCATGATTTCCTGATGTCATTAACAGGGAGGCTTCTGACACCCACAGCGCCTCCATTTCTATATTCCAGCAATATTTTTCTCATTTTCCTGGTAAGTGGAAAAAAATAATAGAAAGCATCGTGTACGTGGTACAAGCAGATTGGAATGGCTGTGGGCTGAGCAGTAGGAACACAGGGAGCTTTTTCTCCCAAGGGAGAAYGGGGCTCGTCCTGTTGCTGCAGCCGCCTGCAGAACAGCAGGGTGCTCTGTGGCTCAAGCTGGAGGCCCAAGCTTGAATTTGGGATAGGCCAAATACTTCCTGTGACCTCCAGCCAGTCACATAATCTCCGTAATCTTCTCCTGTGGTTGGCTTTCCTGTTCGGAGCAGGAGCGACAGCGTGAGCGGCTGCCGTCGCGCTCAGGTGTGTCGGGATTAGCAGGTTAAATTTAGTTAAGATGCGTCGGGCAGGAATAGGAGATAAGCGTAATAAAAATGCTGCTGCAACCGAAATACCATCGAGGCCTAATCTCCTTGATAACACCTGCCAAGCACAAACCTGCTTCGGAAAGGAAATTTCCAAGTTGCAATAGATTAAGGTAAAGGGTTTGGGAACGTGGCMCAAGCTGGGAGCCCTCAGCTTGGCAGGTAAATCAGTTTGCACCTTGTTTGCTTTTGGAAGAGCTGCTGTGAGTGAGGGATGCTCCGAAAGCAGCAGAGCAGCAGGTGGAGCTTGGTGAGCACGGGGAGGCCATGGAGCTGATCCCAAGCAGAATGGAGCCACTTGGGGATGGTGCCAGCACAGGAATGGGCACCTGAGGATCTTATTTTAATGTCTGTTTTAAAGGGTAGGCTTTAAAATGTGTATTGTGGGTTGATATCCAGCTGCTTGAGGTTTTGAGCTTAAAGGAGGTTTTGGCAAAGCCTGGTGATTCTGGTGCACATCACCAGACACTCAGCTCTGCCAGGGGCTTTTTCTGAGAGCTCTTGATGTCGGTTTGGGGATAATGAAGGGGGAAGAGGATTGGGGATTAAAATTACTTGCTGCCTGCTATGTGCTATAGATAGCTGTGAAATAGTGCAGTTTGTCTAGGGACAGCTTTGCTACCTGGAAATAGAAAATAATCCAGGAGTGCGGCCGTGTCTCCCCTGCAAAGTTTGTGAGGAAGAAGGTCTGTCTGGAGGGTGGGATGAACCCCTGCAAGCCCTGGGCAACCGCGGCCGTCCTCTCGGGAGCGGAGGCTTGTGCTCGAGTCCTGCGAGTTTCAAGACTCCACTCTTCTCTGTAGGTCTGAGGCTAAAAAGAAATGAAAATTGCAGATAGAGAGTCAAAGTCCAAGGAATAAAGCTATGGTGTTGCTGGATCTTTAATTTTGTTTCTAATGATTACAGAGTTCTGGTTTGCATCAAGGAAGGGGCCTAAAATATCCATTCCCCTCTCTCTTGCACCCTGGCAACTCTGCCTGTGTTTGGAAAGTAGGATGAAGGGGTGGCTCTGAATAACTGGGGTTCTGGACTTCCAACAACTGAAATTTTTGAATGGTATTTTCCCTTTGTTGAAACCTAAGGTTTGCTGTTGCATTTATGGATGTTTTTCTTTGGGGAGAAGTACTGTTTGCTTTGCCTCATGCTCCTGATAAAGATGTGGAGTTCAAGCAGGAATGGTTTATTTAAATTTATTTTTGTAATAAAATATTAATTAAATTTTGTAATAGTTGACTGTCCAGAATCTAAACTTTGACCTGGTGATAGCCCATAAACCTTGGGCGTTAGAGCTGCTGAAAGGGCAGCTGTCAATTTAGCCTCACTGTTTATTTAATAAAAAAAAAAAAAAAAGTGCAATTGCAAATCCTGGTATGAATAAATTTTTATTATTATTATTTAATCACAAGTTGTCCTTTTATACCCTTCTGCCTGAAGGGATCAGCCCCAGCCCAGTGTGGGGATCGCAGCAAGTCCCTGGGGCATCCGGCTCATGTTTAATGCGGTAGCGAGAAGAACTGCGGATTTCTCCAAGTGCTTCACTCTGCTTCTCGGGGAATTGAGATTAAAACTTAGAAACCCAGCAAAGCAAATGTGCACAATTAAACGTTTCCGTTATTTTCTTCTGGATATTGTGTGACTTTTGAACGGACTCTGCATTGAAGGAAGGGAGGAAGCAGCAGGGATTTGTTTTGCAGTCTGGCTGGCTGCAGTCTCCCTGCTGGGCTGTCTCGGGAGGTGTCGCAGAGCTGCTCCCTCGCTCTGCTTGGTTGAAAATCTCCAACTACTGAAGCAATTCTCAGATTTTGCAGAGAAGAAATGAAAATGTATCGGCTTGCAGTGCCTAGATGCATTGCCTGACATTTAAAGTCAGCATAATCTTTAAGGCAGCAAAGATGCTGCTACCAGAATTTTAATGTGCTGCTAGACATAAGGTTAAAGGGTAGATTTTCCTCGCTGTATGGACAGCTTGTAACAGGGCTTGTGAAAAGCTAATGCCTGAGATGAATATAAACCTTTTTATTTCCTCTCGGAGTGTCCGAGGTGCTGGTCTGTATGTCCTTCTGGGAGAAGGCTGCAGCRGGAGGGAAGGACAGGGGCAGGACCAGGGATAATCCAACGGGCTTCTAGTACTGCTCCTGCCTGGGAGCAGCCAGGAGCCCCGGGCAGCGCCGCCTACCCCAGAGACTGYGCTGGGGCTCTTATCTCAAGGCATTTGGATTTATTATGACTAATCACACGGCTTTTAAACACACTCCTGACTCACACGGGTTTGGTTGCTATGATGATTTYGCTTGAATTTACAGGGAATGCAGCTCCTCATGCTTTTTTCTTTTTTTTTTTCTTCAAACGTTTTTCGGATTTAGAGAGTTATGCTGCAGGTTCTTCCCTTCTGTCCGCAGCAGGTTGCTGAGATGTTCCTCTTGCCTTTTATGCCTTACTTGATTCCACTTAAAACAGGGGTGTATGAAATCCACTCGTGTTGTGTTTGCAATACCGAGGTGCAGCAGAAAATGTTAACGTGGACCGAGAGGGCTCTCCTCAAACCTTTCACTTGTGATGCAAGGTGCTGTGCCTGATGCTACTGAAAGAGATGGAAACAGACTGTAAATACCTATATATATTTCAAGTTTAATTCCTTCGTGTGTTGGCTGAGACTGCTGCCCATAGGCAGCGGGAGCATTTTGTGCTGGGCTGAACCTGTTTGCTGTGAGGGGCAGAACAGGCCCCGCGTGGAGCAGGGGGTCTCGTTTCCCACACCTGGAGCTCCGTCCCTGCTGCTTCATCCCTGCCTTGGCTGCCAGCTCCGGCTTGGCAGCCCGCCCTGCTCGGGAAGCGCTCATTGCTTCCTGGACTACTTCCTGAGCGGCATCGGGGCCTGTGAGAGAAACCCTTGTGTTTCCCCTGCTGCTTCCTGATGATTTGCCTGCTGGAAAACGCTTCCCGCTCCGAAGAGGGAAACGCCCCTTTTCCCCACTCACGTTACCAACCAGTTGCATTTGCGCTGTCAGGGGCTTGTTTTTCATCCCTCTGCTGTTCTGTTTTACCTTTCTCACGTTGGTTTTATTTATTTCTCATCCATACCATTTAAATTGGAGTGGTTAAGTTTTGCCAAACCTCTGTTGGCCACAGGACTGTATTTGCACAGGCTTCAAAGTGGGGTCGAGCACTGTGCAGAAAAGCAGTTGAAAAGTTGTTTTGCTGCTCTTGAGTCTGCRTCACCAGCTCCAGGCTGAAGAAGCTGTTTCAGCTTCTGCTGTCCAGGGAAGCAATTTTTTATTTATGTATTTTTTTTYCCCCCAAAASTCATTTCCCTTTTTTCGAAGCCTCTCACTGCCACCTGAATAGGTGGYATTTGTGCCCTGTGTCMTTTCTCCCCAGAATAGTTGAGGTTTTTGACTTCCTTGTTGCAGCTGGTGGTTTCACTGCTGGTTTGTGATCAGGGCTTTTCCTCCACGGGGCAGAAATAGCCTCAAATTCAWGAGTTTTGCAGCTGCTGCTTGTGTGTAGCTGACCAGATCAGAGCACAAGGTACKCAAATGCATTTGTTTACTTTACCAATTCAATATACTATTTGCATACAAAGTTACATGATTCCACATATATAACCATGACTGATTTGTTCTCTGTGTGCAGTTAGACCCTTGCTTTAGAAATGAGACGTCGGTAGCTGTTGTTCTGCTCTGTCCATCTGCAGTGTGTGCATGTACTTTTTCTGGTCTTGTCCTGTGGTGTTTTGGCTGCGACTCCCAACTGCTTTGTGACAGTTACTTTGAAGAATAAAATTAATTTATGCCACTTGAGACTAAGCAATGCAGATACCATCTTGGCCTGGTGGGGGGSAAGAGCCCAAGCTGAGGAGCAGTTCACTTGTAGCAGGTGGAAAAAAAGATTTCCGGACAGTCAACCTGTTAATTTAGGGATGGTTGGTACCTTCACTGAAGCAACCTGTTCTTTTCTTTCATCTAAAAACACATATGAGTAGCATCTTGATTATCAGAGAGCAGTGCTGATATTTTGAGTCTATGGTCAATATTTTTTTTTTTCTGCCCGTTTTCGAAGTGCTGATTCCCATCTCTTGCAACACATCGGAAGCTTGACACCTGACTGCCTGATGRCTTCTGTGGCTTTTTAAATGCTTGAGTTTGCACCCGTGGTTGGGYATTTTGGAAAGAACCGTTGCTCAAAATTCACATTGTTCGGTATTGGTTCCTTTTTCCAATACAATGATACCAGGAGGAAAAAAAATACAGCTTTTATTTTTTGAACTGAAACTCCCTTTTGCAGCCCCAGCATCGCTGGGAAGCTGCAAGCCGAAAAGCTGCAAGTGTCTGCTTGAGGGAGACCTGGTGCTGCTGATGAGGAGCAGCTCAAYGGTGTAATTAACATCAAATTAACTACACCAGCTCCTCCTACTTGAAACATAACAATCCAGAGGTGTCATTTCCAGGAATGGGTCCTTCCTCTACCTGCAGAGTTGCGAATTTTTGCAAAACATCCAGGGGCAAAAGGCAACGGGCGGCTGCCTGACACAAGATCGTGSTGTCTTGTGAGGGCAGAAGGGCCGGGGTCTCCTCACATGGGCAAAAGCAGTGGTGGTTTTCAGTGTTTAGMGAAATCCTTCAGCAAGAATCCTTTAAAAGATTGAAATCCTTCAATCAGCAATCCAAGAAATGCGTGGAAATCTTGTTTCTTGCACTTTGATTGAACACGTGGGGCAGGAGGGACGGAGACACCAGGTTGTCTGCTCTTGCCTGGGCTTCGTGGCTGGGTACAGCCATGCTAGCCTTGTTCTCACTTTCCTTTTTCTGAAATGAGAAATGGCCATTTCAGAAGTATTTTARAATCTATTATGCAGAAAACACTAATGTATCCAATGTAAAAGCTGATTGACCTGTGCTATGCTTAATTTTCAGCCTTTACTTTCTTTGAAACAGAAGARGTGGCCTGAGAGTCAGTGTAATGGCTAGGAAGAGCAGTTTGTGTGACCTATTAATCGTGCAGCTCTTGTTATTTTCTTGCATTTTTTTGAAATTTCAGTCAGATTTTTGCATTAAAGCTTATTCCCTAGAAGACTTGTGGGTGTCCTCTGAGTGCCTCGTCAGCAGAGAACTAACGAGGATTTGYTCAACGTGATTTGAAGCTGTGCTCGAGTGGTGATGGAGAGCCCGCTCCRGTTGTCTCCCTGCGTAGCGGTGCTGATCCCTCAGCAGCGGTGCGGGAYATTTGCACCACGGCAGCTCCTCCAAGGAAGAGGAGGAAGTTTGCGGCTTCTGGTCTTTTAGTGGTGGACATTTTAAGTTAGCTGTAGAGCTTTGGGAAGAGTTTAGTGGCTCGTGAAACCCCGGAGTTTTTGGWTAGGTTTGCTGTGGATATTCGTTTGACCCTGCTGGACTGGAAGTCTGTCTTGAAGCTGCTTGCAGTTGTGGAGGACTGAGGTGAARCAAGAAAGGACCATTGCAGATTGCCATATTGTTCATATTTGACTGCAAATATGACTAGAGTGGCATATTCAAGAACTTACAAGAATGATTATACACCCCAAAACGTGCGTTTTTTTTTTTTTTTTTCCTGGGGAATATTTGCTTGTTTTGTAACCCGCTTGGGCTATTTCATTTGTTTCCTAGTCTGTCCAGAGACGACTTCTTTGCCAAAGAATTTATTTCAAGGCAGATGCACAGAATTTAAGGAAAATTGGGCAGCTTTCCTGAGGYTGTTGCCCAACAAGACCTTGTGTGCAGCAGGGACTAAAAGTTTACAAGCCCACAGAGAAGCTCCAAGTCAATATTGGAAAGCGAGTCAATCATCATGGTTGTTTTGTTTCTCTTAAAAGTAATTCTTTGGTTGTAAGGCGTGACATTGCTTTGTTCGCTGAGAAGCAGTGATAAGAGGTATATAAATATTTAGTTATTACTTTTTATCACGTGGTCGGTGCACAATAGCTTAGCTCCAGGCACGCGGCCTTGTGTATTGAAAGTATAACTGTTTGGTGTGTGTCTTGGCCAAACAAAAAATTCAGTCTAGACGAATGAGGCCAAACAAGCAGCTAACTGGGCACTACCCCCAAATTTCTCACTCGTTTTAAAGTAACAATGTAGGAATGTATTTTGTGTAGCAAGCTGTACTTGCGAGGGCACAGATGTGTGCAAGAGTTCATTCTTGCAGTTCTGCTCCAAGGATTCTCTGTCCTTGCTAGGGCTGTTTTAATTAAAAACTGCTCCAAAAATGTAAATGGAAACCATTCCCATAAAAAGCGAGTACTGAGTATTCACTAAGAAATGCTCTCATACAAAGTTATGGGTTCTGCCTTTCCTTCTGCAGGGTAAAATCCCGGGTGATGGCACCTGTGGGGGAGCAACCATTGCAAAAGGAATTCCTCAAATCCTGGTGGGAATTTCCCTCAACAGTTTTATTTTAGACTCATGTAGGTGATTCTTGTGACGTGTCTCAAAAAATGGATATTTTGGGGAGAAATGCCAGCTGTGGTTTATGTCTTCAGGTCTGGGAACGTTTTGCCCACTGCTGGGAATGTGACCTGAGGAAGGGATTGGGAGGGAAGCGCTGCCTCCGGCATCACCGAGTGCCGCGTGCGCATGCGGAGCTGCRGCTATTGGCTTGTACATGTGGACTAAGTCATCTATTTGCAAGTTTTAGTGTCTCTTCTTGGGAACTGAGTGCATCCAGATGGGTCAGATGTGGGAATGATTATCTGGTTGGGAGTTTTTTGGAAACGTTGTTTTCTTTTGAAATGCTTGCGAGATGATGGGTCGCTGCTTGGGATCTTGCATCATGGCACAGGGCTCTGTGGGCGCTTTGGACAAGCAGGGTGGTATGGAAGGTGGTCACCAAAATATCTGTGCATCAAATCCAATGGGTTCAGGATTGAAACTGTGGTGAATTGAGGCAACTTCTGCCTAGTCTAGATGAAACAGCTTCTGTGATAAAGAATTTATTGTCACTTTGCGTTAGTTCAGCAGTGCATATGGGGAATTTTTTCACTAATATAAATGTAATCCTTGCTTTRTTTTTGCACAGTGTAAAAATGAGTATATTAGAGGACAAGGCGGGCTTTCTTTTTCAGCTTCTGGCTTGGTCAAAAGATTTCCCCTTTCTGCGTGGTTTTTTTGAGCCCCTCTGGGTGTTTAGACAGTTGAGGGATGATGTTTGCCATCCTTTACAATGTCAAATTATTGTAATTTTGGAATAAGGAGCTGCTTTCTTAAGGGAGTTGCTTATCTTATTGGGAAATTGGCTGTACAAGTAAGCCCTTTTACTAAATGGCTTTGTAAAAAGTAGATTAAAACTTCTTGATTTATTGTTCAGTGGGAGAATTGCTCATTGTTCAGCAGGAGTTTAGGATTGTTWAGCAGGAGAATCAGAAGTGAGTAACTCATACTGATGGTGACAGTCTCAATAAGTTAATTTATTGTCTGATAATGAAACGAGGTCTTTGCTTAGACCTTGGCCCCTGTAATGTCTGCCGCTCGTTGCCGGCTTTCGGACRCCGGGCCGGCGTTGCTGGGGTTCTGCAAGCCCCGAGCCTAGCAGGTGGGGTCCGCTCTCCCCTGCACCTTCCTGTTTCATTTTTATTTCTTTTTCTAACATTTTGGAAATTCCCCTGCTAGATACAAAAGGCTCGCTGTTCTGCCCACCACTTCTGTGCGTCTGAGTCTTGCTCTGCCCAAGCCAGAGCTACAAAGGGCACAAAAACAAGCAGTGGGGCCTCCATATTCACCTCCATCTGCGTATAAACCCGCAGGGAGAAGGGAGGCTCCTYGCTTCTTTTTCTTCATCTGCACCCGATTTGTGTCTCTGAAAAGCAGCACCCAGGTGCCCCTCGTAGGAGGGAGCTGTGGTGTGGGCTGTGGCGGAGGATGAAGCGGGGCTTTGAGCGGGCGGCCGGCAGCAGAGGTGCTCGCGAGACGCGGCCTGCGCCGCACGCAGGCCCCACGCCTGAGGTGAACAAGCCCCAGCAGCCTCGCTGCTCTCGATTTTTGTGCCTTTCTTCCCCTCCTGACCATTTCAGGCCTCGCTCCCAGGTTTGCAAGGGTGGAGGAGCGCGATGCGGGTAATAAACGCCATGGAAAGGCAGCGTCCCGGCCGGTGTGCGGCGGTGCCCGCGCCGCAGCTCCCGCTCCGCAGCAGCCATTTATGAATGAGGCACCAGGAGGGGGAGCGGCGGCCGCTGCTACAACAACAGTCTGGGACTGGCTTCATTCACTGCTCGCGGGCGGAGCGTAACCGACGCTTTGTTTTAATAACACTGCATTTTGCTGCCTCTCTTCTCTCYTTCTTTTTTCCAAAAACACAATGCATTCCTCCTTTATTCTTCCCCATTCTATTGTGTGACGCGCTGAGTCTTTTCCTGCTCCCCTTACGTCTTCCTGCATTTTGCTCCCCCTCCGATCCCTCACATACATTAAAGGGCAAAGGAGCCCTGGCGCGGCAACCGCTTTTGTGTTTTGTTGGGAACAAAAGGACAGACCCCGCGGCCGCGTCCCTCGCAGCAGCGCAACCTGCCTCCCTCCCGCGGCCGCGTGTTCCCCACCGCATTCGCACTGCGTCACCAGCCACCAACACRGCTCCCGCCGGAGCAAGCATGAGCAAGGAGAAGGAGGCGCCCGCTCCTACCCGGTCCCGCTGTGGCCTCCTCCTTGGGCAGCTTGTTATTTGCAGCACTTCCGAGCCCGGAGCTGCAGCCGGGGCCAAGGGCACCCTCGCTTCCTCTGCGCCGCCGGGTGAAGAGACCGGCCATTGTGCTGGGCATAATGACGCCTCTATCAGAGCGGCGACGGGCGGCTCGCGCGGAGCTGCTCTCTGCGCTCCCGGCCATTCGGGGCAGGAACCTGACCAGCAGCGGAAAGCGTTGTGAGCCCAGCAGCATCCCCTGTCAGGCCACGACTTTGCAGGATGAACTCTTCTTGGAGACACCTACCCTTGTAGGTGGGGATATTGCTGATGGTAACTCACAGACCGTCTATGGCCTTTTTTTACTCTTATTTTTTTTTTCCTTTCAAGCTAGGTCCACAACAGGAGATCACAAGACCCAGCATCAAAAGGCTCCTGCAGTGCATTTGCAACTTGACCAGTGTGCATTTGGTCGAGTCTATACGACCTTGCTGTGGTACAGAAGAGCCTTCCAGTGCTCCAGTACAGATACTCTGTTAGCTGTTGTGGTTCCGTATCTTTTGCATTGTCAGAATATAATTAGTCATTTTGCACTTTTTAACCTCAAAGCACAGTTTTTGTAATCACTCTCACAACAACTGTCATAGACTGAACAAAGATGACAAAAAAACTGCCAAACACATTTAACTTTCCCAGCCTAGATGTGAATCTTTAAGCCACTTTGTCGTGTTGCTCATTTGTTAGCCCTGAGAGAGTGAGGTTGTTTGAACCAGTTAAAGGCAGGTGATGAGTCTAATCATGACTGAAAGTAAGTAATAACTCAGTTTCTTTTCTTAACATCCCAAATTAAAGGGTAGTGCATCGCAATTAAAGCAATAGGAGAGTCGTGTTGCTACTGCCAGCGAAGTCGGCGCTTTGGTCATTTGAGGGGGGTCTTGTCCACCTAACCTCTCACTAAGCAGATGGTGATTTCCTAGGAGACACTAAAAAGTTCACCTCTTCTGGTATGCCTGGTAGATGCAGGGGCCTGATTTTGCACGAGGGAAAATCTCTAAGCAATAAGGATCTCAAAGCTGGATTGTGATTTTGGAAAGACTCTTGAAAGATTTATTTGGCCGGATATGGGGAACTGATGAAAAGGCTGGGAAGCGTGGTGAGGGAAACTAATTTCCTGTTTCTTTATATGATCCTTTGAGACTCGTATCTAACAGGAATGAACTGTCCTAAATGGGAGTGCAAGTGGGGGCCGGTAGGGAAGAGCTTTGTTGTTGTTGTTGTTGTTAAAAATTAATTCAGAATTGTCATTACTAAACCTAGAGGAAATGGGTAGGCATTTTATGTTCTGGAGATAAATGCTGAGCTGTTAGTCGAATGCGTTGGTGAGTAGCTCCAGATGCTGCCGGCTGTCTCYGTGGCATGAGGAGAAGGAGGAAATGGGAACATTTGTTTGGGCAGATCGGATTGAGCAGATCTCCTCCCCTCCACAGAGCAAAGTCTGCCCAGACCACTTTTTATTTTGGTGATACAAAAGTCAGCAAGGATATACCTCTAATGATTTAAAACTAAGCAGTGTCATTCCCCAAGATCACATCCTCCTTTTTAGTGCAGGAGTAGAGGGCTTCTTTGTGACTCATATTCACTAATGTAGACACAAGTCTCTGTCTGAAGAAAAGCCTTAAGGGATGAGTAAGTTGAGATGACTTGAGAGGTTTGTGGGCTGTGAAATGCTGGCTAATAGTGACTGGAATGAAATTTCAAGTTGCTACAGAAGATTTCTGCAGATTATGTTAGTTTTGTAATGATGAGCAATGCACAAATAATGAAATGCGGTGCATAAATCAGTTTTCATGTAAGAGATGAAGTATTCGAGGAAACAGTAAAGCTGCAGGAGTTGATAAGCTCGCACCTTCAAAATCTGAGCAGACAGAAAGCTCCTAGTAGAACCAGATAAAGCTTTGCCTGCTCCTTTGCCCCAGCCTGCAGTTACAGATGCATTTCATTTCCAAGTGAGGCACCAGAGGTGCTTAGTGTGACCCTGCTGTGGCGCGTGGGCATCTTGGGTCTCTCCAACTGTGCTCAAAGCATTTCAGGGAATGTTCGTCCAGTTTTAACTTGGGGTTCTTGCAAACAGTGATGATAGCGGTGAGGTTTTGCGTTTTGCTGTGCTGGACACTCCATCTGTCTTCCTCTATGTGGTTCAGCATCAYGTACGTTGATGGGGAGCTCAACCCAGCACACACTGCTTAAATTTTCCGCGAGGCTGCCAGCTTGGGGAAGGAGATGCCCTCACTGCTGCTGGGACTTGTYGTCTGCTGTGGAACCTGCTTAGGGGGAAGAAAGTGCCATTCAGGAGGTCCATGGTTTGTGAGCTGTCGTCAGCGCTATCATTGCTTGTAAATTCTTGCCTGACTATTTTTAATATCTGGAAATGTGCAAAGCCTGCCAGTAAGCCAGCTTTTTACAACAGTTGAGGAGAAAAGCATAGAAAAGAGCTCACCTTGCATGAGCGAGGTGCAGTCCGTGGGCTCCAGCCCCACGTAACCAGCCGGCTTAGAGCTTCAGCTCCAGGCAATGTGTGGTGGTTGCCCTCCYGTTCTGAGCTCTCTGCTAATAAAACACCTTGCTCCTTCTCTGCACTTTACCCAGCTGTATATTAGGGACCAGAATTTGGGAAAGGAAAGTGGAGAGGGCTGTGTTTGTGGCTTTGCAGCTTCAAACATGTTCTTTGGGGGTTTTGTAAGCTATTTGGTGAAGCGCAGCAGAAACAAAGGAGAAAAATACCTCTTTGTTTCCTCATATTAATATATTATTAAACAAACAAACCCATAACAATTGTAAGTTATTTTTGTTATGTGAAAAATATCTATTATTTTATTTTGTGGTTATCTCATTGAAATTAAATTCAGTGTGTTGCCCATGGTAGTCTAAATGAGCACTGAGAGGAGATAGGGGAAATCCCGGATTTTCTAATCTTTATATCTACTATGAGCTAAGCCTGTTCTCTGCTTTCTAGGTGATTTCCATTGGAGCAACTTGAACATAACAAAATTAAAGCTTCAGAACAGGCCCTTGGGGTAAACTGATGGATTATTCCCATCCTTTCAAGAGCCAACAGCCTCAGCGGGCCAGGACAAACTGCACACAGAATTCTATGCTAGACTTTTGTGGGTTTAAATTGTGTATAAACTATTGGCTTGCACACAAGTTTCGGTTTGCACATTGTGGAAAAATCTGTCCTCATGCATCCTGACTGCATCTTCTTTTAAAGTATTCCTGCATTCAACTTTATGGGAATTGTTGCTTTCTTTGTAATATTGCTGCTTTGTTGCAGTGCTTCCAGATCAACTTGGTGCTTTGCCCATAAAGAACCCTTCTTTTTCTGCACCTCTCCTTGTCTCGTGGATTTCTGTTGTTCCCAAGCTTTTTGCATGCCCAGTGTATTTATATCTGGGACAGAAATTCTCTATTTGTGGTTCAGCAGCGAAGGACTGGTAAGTAACACGATAGCATGTGATGATATTTTATTACTGATAGCTCTAGTTTGTAGCTGTTTCTAAGCTGCTACAAGAAACTTCTACTTGCCACTTACTCAAATGCTCCTTTAAAAACCCCAAAAATGTAAATGCACAAAAAACCCCCAAACCATCGTCCTTCTGTGGCTTTGCATGCAGGAATCTCCACCTTGGAGGTAATGAAAAATGTGCTGCTTTCCACAACAGGACTTCCAACAACTGTATTTTTTACCCAGCCCTGCATGCCTGGGTGCAGCTGGTCTAACAGAACTGGAATAAACGTGAGCAATGCCCAGCGTTGATTTCAGAGGTCCCGTGTCCTTGTGACCACCTGTAAGGATGTGTAGACCACGTTGGAGCTTCTGATTTTACAGATTACTATAGCTTGACTCCTCTGTGTTTTCTATGTGGCAAGAAATATGCATGTGAATCAGAGCGGTAGCTTTCTGGAGCAACCTGCTTTGGTTAAGAGGCCCCTCCCCGATAACCTTTTWGTTCCCCAGTTTGTCCCCTTGAAATCATCTGAACTGTGTCCTGGTGTCTTGACGTCTCATGGCCAGACAGGAGGGCCCTTTATCAGGCCCTGGCAGACAAAACTCCATGAAGGAGACTTGGAGAGAGGCRGCACAAAATGCCCTGGCAACCTTGGATCATGCAGTTTACATAGTTTTTTGGTACTGTTTGGTTAATTGCTTCTGTTGAGTGGTCTTGAAGGAGCCCTGCTTAGAAATAATTGATTTTTGTTTCCAGCAGCAACTCCTGGTGGTCTTGTGTCCCTGGTCCGCCCGCTTCCTCCGTAATGCAAGTTCACACAGCTAGCATAGCAGCTTTGTGTAGGTGTGTGTTTTTGCCATTAGGAAGCCAAGTACTTTCACACCTAAGCTTTCCAGCTCCAGGTTGAGAATTACTCGATTCTTCTCCTGCAGAGCTCTAACACCAGTGTCAAGATCAAGATGGGGTCTTGTTCCATGTTTGCCCCTGTCGTTTTTCACTGCTCTGCAATGTTCCCCCAGCTCTGGGACTAACAACCACGGGAGCACCGAATTAAGTGGTTATCAAGTGGTTGTYGGTGCCTCCCATGACTGTCTCACTTCTTTCTTGGAGTAGATCTGGACAAACAGGTTAGTCCAAGATGTGTTTGTTTGTCAGTAGTGCTTCTACCAGGACAACAAGACTGCTAATGGAATTGGAATATGCACGCTCTCCTTCAAGGACACCGCTTTGCCTACAAAACCTTTCATCATTGCTGGTAGCCCTRGGAAATGGAAGCAAAGCAAGCAGGCTACAGGGATAGCAAAGGAAGAGCTTGGCCTGCAACATTGTGCTTGCTTGCAGCTATGCGTGGCCTCGACGTGACTGCGACACCATCTACTGCTCTTCAGGAAACATCTTGAAATGTGACTTTCTTTTCCTCTCTTAAACGTTGTTAAAAGCCGGGTATTTGCAGGCGTTAATTGCTACCTCAGGTGGTGTCTTGCAGCAGAGGACAGGGCCCTGGTGTGTTGTGCTGTGCTGCATCGTCTGGCRGCTGAGAGTGGCAGCAGGAGCCAAGGGCAGGCTCCACATGCAGCCTGTGAGGATGGGAGGCAGCTCCGTGCACAAGATTCCTGTTGCACTAGGTAGTTATCTCCCTCACTGCCCCTTAAAGTACTACTTGCAGCAGGACTTAGGATGTTGAATCCTGCTAATAAATAATCAGTGACTGGATGACAGCATTGAAATAACTGGCTTCTAGACACTGAAATASTGGCCACTAGATAGAAGATGATATATTATTCGATGAGCCCTTAGAGATGCTACTGTTCATAACTCGGGAACCAAGCAACGCGCACGTGGAAGTTCTCTGGATTTCTCCTATGTGCTGTAGTACTGAATGTACCGTATCCAGCACTGCGTGCTGTTTTCCTTTCATTGCCATCTGTTATCTCTCTGCTAGTTCCTTATCTTTTGCTTYGCAAATCCTCTTAGAAATTTCTTGAAAATAGCTAAGGAGAGTAGAAACAGACTCTGAAGGACTACATTTGTTCAGGAGGCACTTGTTTTTATTTGTGCTACCCTTTTTGTTTTATCCTAGTATCTTTTGAGGTGTTTTGGGTACAAGGTTAGAGTGGCGTGACTGGCTGGCTGCAGCACTGTTATGGAGTTCAGGAACAAAATACTGGAAGTCATAAGCTCCATATGTGCTTGTCCCTTCCTCAAAAGCACAAATAGGCAACAGCGGATTGTCTTTCCAATTTGCAAAGCCTTTTCCACCTCCTCCCTTTGGATATCCAATTATGTATGTCCCATATGTAAACATGAGTAAGTGGCCCAGCTTCATGCTCAGAGCAACCTTTCTTTCCCTGTCTCCAGTGTTATATCCCAGAGAGGGAGCGGCTCTCCGAGGGGCTTGCTACCTAATCCGGTGCCTAATCACAGAATGTCACAGTCTTCGAGAGCATCCAAGTAATTGTCACTGTTTTGCTCTGTTTAATGCCTGCAGATGAGATCATCACCTACATTTACTGTTGTTGTGGGGACTTGATTTGAACTGGGAAAGGGCACATGAGTTTCCAGAAGGCTTTGGGGGAGTTACTGCTTTGCTTGTGAAGGAGTTACATGGAGGCTGCTTGGTTTCTGCTTTAATATTTTTGTAGAAGTCTTGTGATTTGGCAGGTGAGGCAGGCAGGAAGGTGCTAAGGAAGTTCGTAGTGTTTGGGGTGAGAGTGAGCAGAATTCATGGGAAAGGTGGTCAGTGCTTTCAGCTGGTGTTTAGGTCTCTTGAAATGCTGCAAGTTCTTATGGTCACAGACCTGCTGCTAAAATACGGAGATGTTTCAAAGAGTGATGATGGTCTGATGCATTGGTGTGGCCTGGGCCAGGCCTCTCTTCCCTTATTCTGGTTAATTCCAAATCCCTCGTTTCACTTGCAGCTCTCGGAGGCAGTTCTACCCGATAGCTGAATATGATACAGCCTCTTCCGTTTATATAAATTGTGCTTTGAGTAGAATTCTGGCAGCTTTGCTGAGTGGGAAGCTGATATGTTTGGCCCCTGTAATGGCTGTGTGGGCTGTCATTAGGAGGTGTTTTGCAGAGTTGCTGCATCCTCCCTCTCACTGGGCTCCCGAGCTCAGGCGTGCGCTGCCCTCCCAGCTGGCGCTGTGTTTGCGGGTCTGCGCTGCTCCAGAGCCCTTGGGTTGCAGGTTTGCACAGGACATAGCTGCCAGCAGCGTCTCCTTGCTTTTATATCCACGGGATTTTTGCTGTTAGGATAACTGCAGCTGGATGTGGGGAGCTGGAGGAGCAGAAGGRGCACCAAGGAAAGGTTAAACCTGTCAGCTCAGAGGCTGCCGCGTATGGGGCTCCTTGGCACTCAGCAAATAGTGCGTCCTCCAAGCTCCCAGAAAGAAGACTTGCCCACAAATTGGCCCTTAAGTAGTTGAGCTTAAAATAAACTTACAAAGGAAAACGACCTCTTTTTGTTGCKTGCAGTTTGTGCACGCTGGTTCAGGGCAGGCTTCGTGGAGACCAAGCCACTGGCAATGCAGATATGTGGGAGGTGCTATTCAATGTTGTCAAATGGATTCACCACACTTAAACAATGGGAATGGAGTTTATCTGTTCTGCAGAAAAACTCTGGAAACTTCCCTCTAAGTGATCTGTGTATGTGTGGAGGAAATTTAACTTGCATAACCATGAATTTCTTTTTGGAGTTTAGGCAAACGTTTGCTGTGGAGGCCTACAACACATCAAGGCAGAACAGAGCAGAGAAGCAGCTAGCAGATAAGCATTGCAAATGCTCAGATACTTATCTGATCTTAGTCTTTTTGGTTTAGAAATTGGGTTTGGGAATCGTGAAAGGACCTGTTCTCACGATAAGATGCCTTGTAAAGCCTGCATTCCCACTAGCTGAGAAAAACACACATTTGGCCTTACTTTGAAGGGATTGAAACGCGGTGCTGGAAAAAGGGGGTCTGAGATGTGCCTTGCATCCAAAAATTACAGTGAGGGTCTTTGACTATCCTTGGGAGATGTGAAATTTGTTATTAGAAGCTAAATGCTTTGTTAACTAAAGGTTTTTCTTAATGCACTCATGAYTTTCATGAAGCAGTTTTAAAATGTAATGTACAAAGTCAGAATCCACAGTTGGAATAAGGTGTGCATGTAGAGATCTGCTTAATTGCTATTCCTAATTTGGGGAGTTTTTTTGTTAAGTATGTAAAGTGAGTCACATACCAAGGCACTTTTATAAAATATATCAGAAATTGATCAAAATAAGTCTCCAGTCACACCTATRTATTGAGTTTGTAGGTGGGATCCCYGCAATACGAAGCATTTATCCGCTGATGGTTTTACCCTGAGTGTTGAGGTAAGGCCTGCGCCGAAACCTCTCACAGGCCACACAATCTCACCACTGCTCAATGAAGACAACACTTGCAAGGTAACCTTACTTATCTGCAGGAATATTAAGAATAAAACTAAACCCCAGAAAGACACTGAGCTCTCCTGTTGAGGCTGCAGGCTGAATGCCTTGGTTTTATGAATAAYGTGCAGTCCTCCAGTATAGGTGAATTCTAACTCGTCCTTTATTTTGTCTTTGGTTCTCCTGGTAACCCATGTGCCTGCTCACAAAAGAGCTGCTGTTTTCCAGTTCCCATCATGAGCGAGACTGCAGTAAAGCAGTTCTGATACCTGGCTTGGGCCARGAGGTCTTGGATAGCCTGGCCAAGTCTTGAATAAAACCCCTCCCTCGTTACTAAATGGGGTAGGAGCTGGAAGAGCTGGTGCTTCTCCCACTTCCCTGGAAGTTTTATGCCCACATGGGTGGATGCAAAATCCCTATGATTGAGGTCTGTGGGGGGAAAGGGACTGGTGCACTGCACCCTGCCCGTTTTCAACTRTGCTCTGGTTTTTGGTTTGTGGTGTCCAGATAACTCCAGAACTTGGGCACTGCACAACTTAAACATGGCAAGCACTGCTTTAAGATCGCGCTTCCCTGTTTTTCCCTGGTTTCCCTGTACCTTTTAGTGAGTCAATATGTTGTAAGCCAATTTGCTACATTTTGCAAATCAGTGCAATTTCTGAAATTTTAAAGGAAGGCTAAAGTCGTGTCCTTTCCCAGGCTGTTTCTGTTGCCGATTSCTTCTCTGATCCTTAAGTCTTTGACAGCCTGGGATGCGGCCGTGCTCCCCATCCCTGCCCAGCCTCTCTGGGGCTCTGGGATTTGTTACAGCCAAAACTGTTGGGAGTCGTTTGCAGAATGACCTTTGAAGGCAGGTTTAAACTAAATTGATAACTGCAAAGTCTGTTGGGAAGTTGGTTTTATGGAACTTCTTCACTCTGACTAATGTATATGTGGACAAATCCATCTCTGTGTGCTCAAACTCTGGAAACTTTGGCCAGAATCCTCTGTAACCCAAGAAGGGGAAAATACATGGAATCCTCCTAACGCCAAACAAAGCTTCTAAGCTTTGTGCAAACATGTTAGTACTCAGCTGATGGGTGGTGCTTTAAATCTCTCGGCAAGTTTTCTCTAATGAGTCTGAAGCTAAAAATATTCATGTGTGTGTAGAGAGCTAGGGGCAGCCCTTCTGGCCGGGAATAGGGGGGAAAAATAAACTCCATAAGGGTTAATGTTGCAGAGCAGCCCGGGAGCAGAGCCGGTGGCTCCRGAGCTGCTCCCCCATGTGCTCCCTGGATGCAGCAGTTTGCCTCTGGGGGAAGTGAGTGTCTTTTTCAAATAGCGGGTAGCTTTTTTAAGAAAACAGGGCTAGGTAATGTCTGTGACAAGACTGTAATGCCCCATTAGCTTTTCCGCTGTTCTCTGTGTACATCTTTATTCATATCTTATGTCATTAAAAAAAAAACCCTGTGTCTGTAAATGCATCTTGCAAAGGCCCTCTCCTGTTTTTCTGCATTCTGTTTCCCTTTCCCAAGTTCTAAAGCAGGCGTTTTGGCTGCGTTTATCAGGAGCGTGGTTTAATTGCTCTTCCAACCACCTGCCTGTAGTTTCTGCCTCATGGCGCCGCTTTTTGGAAGCGCTGCTCGGATCAGTTCGCCGGCACCTCTGCGTCCTCTGCAGCTTCCATGCACTTGCAAGGAGAGAGGAGGAAACCAAACAGAGCAAGGTGCCAGGCGCCCTCCTGCAGCAAGCTGAACTCCCGGTGCTCCCCTGAATCCCTGGATGCTGCATGGGGGGACGGCCCTGCCTGCATGGCAGCCCGGCCGGCCGCTCGCCGCCCGCGGTGCCTCCGTCCCAGCGCTGCTCCCAGCAAGGGGAGGAGGGTGAGGCCGGGAGTGAGTCGCGGCCGCCACCTCTTCCCCTGCAGATGAGCCGTGAGTTCGAAACCCTTCACGCACGAGATGTCTTCACTGTTGTTTTCTGTTCATATCTGCAGAGCGGCGGCGCTGGGGCCCTGCCGGGTGCCCTTGGAGGCCCCGGCCTCACCCCAAGGCCGTGAGCAGAAAGCGGCGGCGCCCGCTCCCCTCCTCCTGCTTTCTTGGGTTCAGCCGGTGAAGCGAGAGCGGCTGCCGCCTGTGAGGTCCCCAGCAGAGCCGCGGGGCCTTCAGAGCCCTCGTCCCGTTCAGGCCCGGCCGTTTAGTTGTGTCGGGAGCCTCTGGCAGCTGCTGTCGGCAGCCGAGGGGAGCCCAAGGCCGGGCAGGGGAAATGCYGGCGGCGGCGGCGTGGGGCCACACTCAAAGCTGCCCTTTGTGCCCCCGGCCCGGGGCCGCGCAGGCCACAGGCTCCCTATTGTTCACCAGGAGAGCGGCTACCGCGTCGCGGCGCAATTATTTGTGAAGGGAAATATTTGATGTTTTCGTGGGAGTTGGGTGGGGAAGCTGTGTTTACCTCCCTTGGTGCTTGGAAGTAGCATTTCTTCCTTTTGTTCCCAGATCTTCCCAAGCAGCGGATGCAGCACATGCCTGTGCTCCACTCCCTGTCCCCCTTTCTGCACAAGTGAGCCTGGTATCATAAATAACGATACCCCTGGGCTGCTGCTAGGGATTTGGTTAAAGCCTTTGGTGCTTTGGTCTAGTGTGTTTTCCAGCACAAGCATTTGGAAATGCTGCRTCTTACTCAATACTCGCTGCAAGTGTAGGCGTAGGGAGAGAAGGAAGGAAGGAGCTGAGACGAGTCCAGGAGGAGARGAGAGGATCTTCATGGAGAGGCTCAAAGTAAATAAGGGAACTTGAGCCAATTTTTCCTTGCTCAGAGTCCAGTCTCTGCAGGTGACCTAGAAGAAACCTGCAGTGATTTAAAGCAGTAATAATATTCACAAGTATTTATACTTGCGGAAGAGGTGACTAAACTGGGAATATCAAAAGCAACAAGTAAATACTCAGGGTGCCTTCACTAGCCTCCAGATTCTAGCAGCTCCGTGAAAAACCTCTCTCAAGCCTTAGCGTGGAGCTCAAGGGCTCGTTTTAGGTCTGCACTTGGATTGAACTTTGAGAAATGGTTTAGGTGACTGTCAGGTTGCAAAAGAAACTGGCACGGAGCTGCCTGGTGCTGCTCAGCGTGGTTTCATTGCTTGCTGTGTGGAAGCTGGTTCCATGGGTGCTTTGGGGACACGTTTCAGATGTTGCAATTTCAGCTTGCACTTTAGAGTCTTTGTTTTTCCTCTGTCRAAGGACATGAGAAGGTTCTCTCTGAAAGCTTTTCTGGGTAGCTTTTCTRGGATTAACAGTCCCGAAGTCTTATGTGATACGATGTTGGCCTGGCCCCATACCTAGCAGTGGTGGCTGTTCTACTCTTTTCATGGATAGAGTGGAGTGATTTATAAGCTGTACTTGCAAAACATGTCCTGTAAATACAGGAGTCGGTGTCCTGAGCACAGGTTGCATTTGCTTAATTGAGTTTGTATATCTCCTTCAGAGAATGGTTTTAAATTGCAGGTGCTGTGGATGCCCTGTGGGTCGCTGGTCGGTGAGTGCGGCGCACTGAGCCTGAGGGTCGAGCTCCTCTCGGGCCCTGTTTCTTGTGGTGCTTGATGCTGAGCTCGAGTTCAGCTTTGTGCCCTTAGTGGAGACTGATCTTCTCCCTGATTAGTCTGTGTTTAAGTGGCACATGAATCATTCATACGTAGATGTATGTGGTATATGTGCACGCATGCGTATCCTAGGGTGTGTGTTCGCTAAATACAAAGCACGCGGTTCAGCAGGAATGCAGCAGCACAACAGGCTGTTTGAATATTTTTCAAAATGAGGAAAATGCTAAACAGCTTCCAGCCTGTGGGTTATGAAACGGCCTGAGGAAGCGGCAGGTTCTTGGGTGAGGAGCTGCAGCCCCGCGATGTCCGGATGCTGCCGGGGAGGCCGGAGCGAAGGCAGCGACYGGCCCGCGGGGACGGGCGGGGGACGCCACTCGGCCACTTCAGCTGTGGCCCTTGCAAAGCCGCAGATGCTCCRTTATTCCTGGTGCAGGGAATCGGTGCTGCTCGCTGCCTTGTCTCCATGGGCGCTGTAGGCCCATGCGGAGGCGGGAAGGGCAGGTCGGGGCTCATGTCCACCGCAACTGCATGTGCAATGGGGGAGCTTTAAATAAAACACATGATATTCTGCTGTACRGTGTGAGGACATCGATGCCTCCAGAAGAGAGATGTGAGCAACCAGATCTTTATAGCCTAGACCAAAAGCTTGATCTTAGAGGATAGATAAGGTGCAGTAGCATCTTTGCATCCTTCTAGTGCTACTTTTCTTTTTTGAAGTAGCTGTTTCATGACTCTTGCCCATGTCTCTATTGTAGAGCTAAGGAAAGCCAATTCGAGATACTGCTCACTCTAGATAAGTGGCTTTTTGACCATATAAATATGTATATAATGTCCTGCATACCAAGGGGCAGTGGCCAAGCTTCTGACCTGTGAACCTCTCCATACGCAGAGCTGACAAGCTCCGTGCTCAGAGAGCAGGCAGGTGATCACAGCTGCAGAGAGCAGGGTAAACCCTGCAGGRTCCTTGGGAGGAGAGAGCGACCTGCAGAGCCAGGGACATCTTGGCCCCCAGCACCAGGGATTCCCGGATCCAAGGAGGATCTTGGGTCAGGCTTGCTGATTAGTAATAGTCTTTGGCAAAAGCAGAAGTGATTGAGAGATGGAATAAGGAAAGCTCTAGGCTTTGGAGTATAGGTTTGTCTGTGTTTGGAGTGCCAAGCCTAAGTAATGCCATGTGATGCCAAGAGTATTAAGTTTTAAGTGGCAGATAATTTGATGCAGTCCAGGGGCTGGAATTTGCCATACCTGTGTGTTGTATCTCATCTGGTCTCTGAAGCACATCAAGCAGCTCTTTCAGAGATAGCCATGGGATCCAGTTTGGGGGTTCCTAAAATAATCGTTGCAGTGAAAGTTATGTGTGAGGTTTAAGATTAACAGTATAGGTTTTTTTTTTTTTTGAGGGTTGTGGTTTAGATCACTGTTGTGAGGGGTAAAAAGGCAGAAGGAGGCACCTTGTCTCTTCTGAAGTGAGAAGTCACCAGATGAAAGGCTGTGGACAGCCACTGCCTCCTCACCCGTGGCAGCTGGATCATAAATTAGATTTGAGGCAAATGGGAAGCTTAATGGTGGCACAAGCTGCATATTCTCTGGTGACTGTGGAAGCCATTCATATCATGACCAAAATTAAAGATTTTTGTTTTTATGGTATGTTATAAAAGTGATTTAATGTTTTTTAATTGTTTTCTCTTGACTAGGGGGAAAGGAGGGAGAGAAATTTTTATGATCTTCAGCAAATGATGCTACTACTGTAAATCATTTCTGAAGGAGTCAGAATACAGGATATTTTTTTAAAGCCAAGGATTAAGAAACCACATGGAGCTGTAAAGCAAAAGGGTTTTTGTTTTTGTTCCTCTTTGCCAGGTGTTTAGAGAACCCTTCTGTGATGGTGRCAAGGGGAGAGAAGATTTAAGATTTCAGTCATATGTTTATAGTGTCTTTCTTTTAAAGAATTGCCCCTATTTTTCAATGACAAACACTTTAAATATTTTCCTGATGCATTGTATTTTAAGTTACATTACTCAAGTTCATACCCATAGTTTAGTAACCGTGATGTTAAGGGTAGGAAGAAGGGTGCTGTGTTTTACAACGGAAACAGCAACAACCCTCACTTTTCACTTGGAGCCCTTACCCAGAGTCTCTCCTCATGGGTTAGAACACCAGGCCCTAYGGTGTGACACCAACTGGAGGTGTTTTGCTGAGCTGACAAATGCACAGACTGTAGAGGTAGTTATTTGGCAAAACCCAATGCAGAAATGCACGAGTCCATGTGCCCGGCTGTGGTAAGTTAGTGAGTATGTATTTTTTCTTCTGTGGTGTGCAGTTGCAGGCCCTGCTAGTGAACGCTTCTGACCCTTTACAGAATCTGAAATAATAATCTTATACAGAAAATGGCTTATCTGCAGAGTGAAACTCTTGAAATGTTAATATACCTCACTTGCAGGAAAGTGCTGAAGCCTGTTAATGCAGCTTTCTCTTCCTACGTTGGGTTTGTGAGCAGTATGGATTAGAGATCATGTCAGAAATGCGGTAAATCCACATTCAGTGCTGGATCCTTTTTGGGTCATGCATCAGGAATTTCAGAACTACTGCTGATGTGTTGTGTTAACTTGCTTGATGGCCTGCTACTCTTTTAATAGTTACATGCAGTGATCTGTGATGTGAACATTACCCAGTGCAGCATCCTGGTTAGGGCTGCAGTGGTTCCTCAGCCGGCTGCTGGAGATGCCTCCTTTTCTGCTGGATGCCTCGGACGTTCTTGGAGCTCCTTCTCATCCCTCCCGCTCCTTCAGCATTCCCCTTGCCGGCAGGGATGGCAAGGAGAAGAACGGGGTGGACATGAGGTTTTTCTGCCTTGAAAACAGGGGCTGGTTGGTGGGTGTCCAGCTGAGGGAGCTGGGGTCTGAGCAAGGGCTGTTCATTAGACGCTGCCGGCTGACGTTCAGATCCCGTCTCTCGTCAGAGCCTGTTAGGGTATTGCCCGAGCTCTGCTTGTGCGTGTCAGGAATTTGACCAAAGCTGTATTCTGAGGTGGGACTTGTTGTTGAGTACACTGCTAGTAACTTCAAATAGGTGGACAGTCACCAGAATGCCTTGGATCCCCTTGTGCCCAGAGTGACCAGGTTGGCAAGGACTCAGGCCCTTGGGGTGCTGGCCTGGTGCCCCAGGAGAGCTCCACGTCTTCCCCCTGAACGTGGCCTTTGGGAAGAGCCTCCTGTGGAGAGGCCTGTGCGCTCGGGATTGGGTCTGGGAGCTTGAGATGAACATGATAGCAGCGAGCAAACTTGTACAATTCTGTACAAGTTTGTTGTGTGGGGGGCTAAGGGAAGGTATTTGCAGCTGCCCTTGGCAGRATGGGGTAGATCTGGGGCCTCTAAAAGCTCCCTCAGCTCTGCTGCTCTGTGTGGGCAGCCAGGGGCAAGTTTTTGAGGTGATTGGGATTCCCTGCTCGCCCTGAAACCGCTGGGCACTGCCTGTGCTTAACTGCTTGGAGAATAGATGCTGCCATGCTGAAATGTGGAAAACCGGACTTAAAGTCCATATTGGAAAGCATTCCTAATAGATCATCTTCAGTTTTATTGGTGGGGAAAAAATCAGCTTTTTATCCTCCCATGCAAAATTCCTTTTCCTGCATCTTTCAAGAGGTGAGTCAGATAAAAATTTTTTTCTTCTTTATTTTTTCCTCTTTTTTTTTTTTTTTTTTTTTGGTTCTATTAGACATAACTTCAGTGAATGCAATGTTATAACTTTGCCTGGAAAAGTTTATTCCAGCCCTGTTTGTGGAGTGGAGGCTGGAGGGCAGGGGGTGTGCGACTCGGTTGCACTGACTTGCCCGAGGGGGCTGAGCTGAGTCAGGACTAAACACAGTCTAAAGGGCTGCTAAAGCTGGGGCAGGTACTTGCCAACGTGCTCCAAGTTACAGGCCTGCCTTGGAATCCCGTTTAKTGTGCTCACACATTGTTTGCAGACCATTTTCACATTTGATGCTTGTTATGAGTAATTGTTGTGTGCAGTGAGGTTTTGGGAAACTCAAATTGTGTACAGCTTGTGTACAGAATTGGCGCTCTGCTTTGTGAGGGATGTTGCAGGGTGAGTTTTGGACATAGCTTCGTTTGAAGTCGCGTGCAGGCGGCCTGGGTGCTTCAGCATCTCTGCTCAGGTGCTTGTGGCAGATATGTCCCCTTGGTGGCTTGCTTTGGTCTGGGGCTGTTTCGCTGCACAGAAGGATCCTCTGCAGTATTTGGTAGCAGTAATCTGCACACACTGAGATATCGGGAGAGTTACTTTGAGTTAACAGTAGGAAGCAGTGGGGAAGGTTGGTCCTCAGTTTCAGCGTCCTTTGTGCAAAGAAATCTGCTGTTCGTGAATGCCCCAGTGGGAGCGTTTCCTTGTGTTTTTACTTAGAAATAAACAGCATCTTTTGCAGTTCACTGAAATACATCAAGTTTCAGCACCGATGGTCTTTTTAGACAAAGTTAGGAGCTGCTGAGGAAATCGCTACTGGTGGGAGCACAATGCAAACACTGGCGTAGTGAAAAGCAGAGATGCAGTCTCTCTGAAGAGAAAAGCCTGGGTCCAAAGGTAGAAAAACAATTTCTCAAGAAGGCTGAATTTCAAAGGCTGAGGTTTTAAAAAATAATTCAGTGCCAGAAACGTAACCTGTTTTTCATAAACATGGTTGCTCGTTGGAGCCAAAAGAAAAAAAATTACGGTCCTTAAATGAACTTAAGTGGGGAATCATCTTTACTCCGGGAGAATGCTAAAACTGTAAGTGCAGCGCGGGCGATCCTGAGGGCTGGACAGCCAGGCGGGATGGGATGTGCGGGGCTCTTGCTGCTCTCTTCTCTCGTACTGCTTTCCTTGGAGCTGTGCAGGGTGGTTGAGCAGTGACCTGTAGAGGTGGCCCATGCTCTTGTAGGGCATCCAGGGTGGCTATAGCTTTGCAGAAGTGYAAGGAAGGCCCATACAAAAGCTGCTGTACATGAGCCAAATGCACAAGGTGCTGGGTGTTTTTAATGACCATCTCCTCCTCCTGCAGCAGCTCCTGCCCAAAGCTTCATCACGCACACATGGTGTGTGCGTGGACCCTCCCCGCTGCTGGGGCTCCCTCCCCACTGCTGGGGCTCCGGAGCCAAGAGCAGCTTTGTTTTTGGAGGCGACACCGGGATGCTGAGGCCTCCCTGGACACTTGTGCGCCTGAAGGTGTTAGAAGGAGGCAGGGAGTGTTCTGCTTTTCCTGCCTTTTTCGTGGAGGAAGATGCGTAGCTGCTGCTTCTGCTTGTCCAACCCTGCAGCTTCCCCGGCTTGTCTAACTGGGCCCTGGGGCTGCCTCGGACACCCGGACTCTTGCCGGGGAAACTTTCAGGAAACACCGTGACGGATCCGCTGCATGTGCTCCTTGAGCTAGGACCAAACTCCATTGTGCAGCATCAGCTGGAGAGGAGATGCTGATGATGCCCCGTGAGGAGCGCAAGGCACGAGGTCGGTGCTGGTGCTTTCAGAAAACATCCCTCCCTGTTAAATACCTGGTAGCTGTTGTGCCTGGCTTGCTGCTGCGGTGCTGCTTTGGCCTCCTGAACTCGGGCTCTCTCCTCAGAGTTTAGGCTCTAAGTGGCATTAACAGCTTTATCAGACAGGGAAAGATTCGCAAATCCTCCTATTGTAACAACTGACATATACTTTGTTCAATCTCTTTACGTAAAAGGAGGAGTGCAGTTGCTATAGGAAACTGGCTGCTGTTACAGTCCTGCTCCTCTTCTCCGTGTAAAACAGGGAATATTTTGTCGCTRGTGATGGCTGCTTCTGTATAGGCACCTGGCAAGACGGGCCAGCTGAAGCAGGAAACCCTTCTTTCCCCCATCTCTGCAGTTTCCCTTCTCTATTTAATCAGGGGTTTCTTGACATTTTCATATTGGCCATTCACAGTAGGAAAAAAATGAAGTGTGTATATATATTATATATATATGTATGTATATGTATATACACACATACATATACCTATATATGTGCATATATATGTATGCACATACACAGTAAAGAAACACAGTGAGTTTTCCCTTCTAATTTTAACAGCTTRTGAACATGCTGCCTCTTACAACCAAGTAGCCCTGTTCTGGATCAGAGCRTCATTAGCTGTGGTCTGTGGTTCAGCCCTCAACAAAATGCCACAGATCTTGGCCCGGTGTTGCTGTGGCTCCCGCAGGGTCCCTCAGGTGGAAGTGGCTAGGTCCCTGTTTCCTGGGAGCAATCCTCAAGACTCAGACTTCCACGGGGGTCATTGGCCTGGGCSCGATGCTGCTGCAGGAGCACGGCTGGTAAGGTGCCCTCCCCACATATTTGGGGAGGAGCMTCGTGAGTTCTCTGGCTTTATTCTGTGTATGCAAGATGCTTGAAATTGAAATCTAACCTAATTTTGTAGATATTCCCAAATGTAAGAGCCAAGTAAGGCAGCAGAACGTTTATAACCGTTTCAGTGAGGAGAAATCTAACGTGAGGATTAGCAAAGACAGCGATGTGGCAAATACTAAACTWAAACAGAAGGAGAATACACTTTATAAACCTCATAAAGCGCGGACACGTGTATGGATACGGAGGGGCCCCTGTTGCCACGTGAGCAAACGCGGTGCAGACGGGAGCCCAGGTTGCTGCGCGGGGGGTTGTGCTGGGCAGCGTTGGCAGCTCCTGCCAAATCGCGGGATATCGGGGGGTTCCTGCGCCCGCCCCCCCGTCACCAGCTGTTGCCCTGCGAGGGATACAGGGAGACGCGGCAGAGGCCGAGAAAATTCGTGAAATACTCGAGCCTCGGGGGAGAGCAGCTCCTGGTGACTGTGAGCACATTTTCCCAGCAGTTAGTGCTGGGCTCGGGCGTGCTGAGATGTGGGACTGGTTTGGTGCCTCGAGCAGTGACCAGCTCGTGGCTGCTGGCGTTTTCCCTCACAGGGAGAGGGGCTTCCCGCTTCCCTTGGGGGTTCGGGCTCCTGCAGTGTTTGCTGTGGGTACCAGCAGCGCGTGCTTGGTGCAAACACGCTGCTCACAAGGCCCCGGGCCGCGCGCTCGCCGGGAGCTCTGTGTCCGATCCGCGGGRCTTTGCCAGCCTAGGTGAGGTTGGTGGGGCAGCAAGTGGCCCCGCGCGGCCGTTCGAGTGACCTTCTTAGGAAATGCCGCGCGTGCCAGAGCGCATAACCTCGCCGCCGGTGCCCCGCGCCGCACAAAGGAGCCTGGGAGAGGGAAGGCGCATTCTTGTGTGCAAGGGAAGCTGYGAGCGCGCGCGCAGACACAGGCCTCTCTGTCTCCCCCCGCTTAAAAATGTTTTTCTTTGCCCTGTAATCAGAGACTTTTTCCCTTATTAATTTGCCTTTGGGCGAGAGCGAGGGCAGGGACCCATTGTTCTGGTGACCACAACAATGGGGCCATTGTGGGGCCTGCAGAGCGGGAGCTGGGAAGGAGGGAAGGGATGAAGGGATATGGGCACAACCAAAGGGAAACCGCACTGTAATCTTCCTTTGTTTACCTGAGCCAGAGGTTTCCTTCTTCAGGGTTTGTTTTCTCCCCAAAGGCTTCTGAAACTGAGCCCTGTGACAAGGGGCGAAGCTGCTCTAAGTGCTGGGACACGCTGTTATTTTCCTAAAGGCAGAATCCGAGTGGTCAGCTGAGGGCAGGAATACGGGCCTCAGGAAATGCTGTTTCTTCTGGCAGAAAAAGACAAAGATCCTTATTCTTCCCACCAGCCTTTGTATCCTTTAGAACAATAACTGTGTTTTTATATATATAAATATATATATGTACACACATATATACACACACACACACCCCACATATATATACGCACACTATATGGTAACGAATAAGTGCTCTCAATCATAACATGTTCACAGGGCTCTAATTAAGATGGTTCTTGTCACTTCTTTATATGCCCCCTTCCTTGGGGAGATTTTAATGGCTGAACAAAATTTACTGTGTGTTTGCGTTGGGCAGGGAGAGGCTGGGAGSGGCTGCGTGTGGAAAGTTTTCGAGAGGCGTCCTTTGCCTTTTCGGATTTTCACATTAAAAAGAGAAATTGAGGATGTTGTGAAAAGCGTGTGCTGATCCAGCAGCCTGGATYGCTGCAGCCATCCCAGGAGGGTCAGCTCCGGATGCTCCCGCACACCCAGGAGCCTCCTAAGCAGCCGTTCGCACCAGCAACGGGCTCTTTATCCTTCTGCCTCCAAACAGAGAGGCTCTTTCGGAGGCTGAGTGGCCTCTTTTATTCATTTGATCCGAATTAGCAGGGCGTATTTTTTTACATGAGTGGACGTAGGGACGGGAGGRCTGCTCACCTCCCTGTCCGGTTGACCTCAGCATGCCTGAAAACGGGCAAATCGTCATCGACATTTTGATTTTTTTACGAGCTTTGGGGCTTAAAAGGTTCACCCCTTGTTTTCCGCAGCAGATCCTTGATACTTGTAGTAACCAATCTTGTTTTAAATGAGTGTTTCCCGGAGGAAGCTATCGGGCTGCAGTAAAGTGCTCTGTCAACATTCCTCATTGCCATAATAGCAGGGAAGGAAGGACTTAGTGTCTTTATCTCGAGCTGGGCAAGGCCCATGGTGAAGAGCTGCTCTGCTCCCCACTTTTTTCTTTTTTTCTTTCCTTTTCTCCCACAGATGGCTCTGTTTGCTTTTGATTAAACATTAATCAAAAATCAATTTATGACCGCATGTCAGCGGTATATTAGATCATTCTCCTTTTATCTATGGTAAATAAAAACATTGTTCAAACGTGAACAAACAGCAGTCTTGGCGTGGTTAAGTAGATGTTAAAAGCAGACTGAGAGAGAAGATGGTCATTAAACTAGCAGATTTCTTAATTGAATGTGTTTCTATTTCCCAGGAATACGTAGTTTAACTGTAGCAGAAGGAGATTTCTGATGGTACTAAACACCTAAACGTTGTGCGAAAGAGCAAGAAAGTAAGTTTCACAGAGACCTTTCCATAGACTAAATCGTCCTGTTTTATGAGCTGCGAGGGGAATCCTGAATAGATAATGTGCAACTTTGAAGATGATGGAAAATTCGGACAACCCACAGCTTTGGGGGATCTGAATACTCCGATTCAGTTCAAGGATAAACTGAATATCCCTCCCGACAGTCCTAACAAACAAACAGAAAGGCATTTCAAGCGCAGATGCTTTTTTGGAGATGGCTGAGAAGTACCCGTCATAATTTTCAAGTTCAAATTTTCCTCTTTTAGACTGAATTGCCCAACTAGTTATCCAATGGTTGCTTATTATAGAAATACCAAGCCTGGAATTGCTGCAGCAACAAACAAACTGTCCGGCTGCTTGAGACTGAAGTAGAGAGCAGCAGGACAGAAAACCGTAAGCTTGGAAGAAGAGCCCACTTGGGATGCTCGTGTTGAGGTTAGGCAGCAAGAGGAGCACGGGGAGGTCCATGAGGGTTCACCAAGGACAGGGAGGAGGGCAGCAGGCAGCGCTGGAGTTTTCCGATACGTTTATGTGCCAGCCTTGCTCTCCCGGGACCTGTGTGTGTTCCTCTGGTCCCCRAGGTCAGGATTACGTATCTATTTATCTGTCTTGATATTTGGAAAAAGTCAGAGTTGAAACCCGTTCAGCTGTTGGTCGTATGCAGCTTATTTCCAAGTGTAATATTTAACTCGTGAAGAATGGGGAGAAGACGTGTGGCCCAGGCAAAAAGAAAATAAGGAAGTGGAGGGGACATTGTTTTTATGCTGCTGTTGATACAATGATATGAATTTCACAACAYTTTGTTGGAATACTCAGCATCACAAAGTAAGTGCATTTGCCTGCCTTTTTGTCCCCTTCCTGGTCCTTAAGAGTGCAGTCCAGCTTGAGCCGTGAGCATGGGGTGAAATGATGTTATTGCTGTTGAACGTTTCACAGGATTATTGAAAGCTGGTCAGTGTGATGACACATTTGCCAAAAGTTCCTCCTGATTTGGACACTCTTCATATTTTAGTCTATTTTTGTAAAAGAAAGGCAATGCAATAGCTGAGTTGCTATTTTGGTTGCTTTTTTTTTTTTTTATACTTGTGCCTTTAACCACTTCTAACTCTTCTGGGAAGACTTCACCACAAGTATGGCTAGAGTTTCTTCTTTTCAAAGACCATGCCAAAGAAGTGTGATTTACCAAGCAAAAACAAATAATACACTATTTGTTCCGGTGCAGATAAGAGCGACTTAGCGTAATTCTTCTCAAAGGATAACTAGGTAAGACCAAAATCCATCTAGCTTACCTACTTTGTAATAAAACTAGCTGGCTGGTGTCCACTGTAATGTTACAGTAGGAGAGCTAAAATACCTTTAGTTATGTGTATAGTTAAAAACAAGCCGCTGTGGCGAGCGGTGAGCTTCCCATCAAAGCCTACCAGTTGACTTTGCRAAAATGGTCAAGTCCTGCACCCTAAATTAATCAAATTGTTTAAACAGTGAAGAAGACTGCTAGTATTTTCAAGCAAATGTATTATTTTTATTTGAAATGAGCCATGCAACAGTTTTGAGGCTTCCATCCTGTGCCATGTAGTGCTCCTGTGAGCTCCGAGTTGCTGGAGCCGATGCTGGAGTTGCTGCAGTTTCTGTTGCGGTGACTGCTCAGGTTGTTGGGACAACTTCTTGGCCAGTTCTGACTTGTTCTGTTTATTACTTTCGTTTGCAACTCGAAGCGCAGGGAAGAGGATTCAATTAAAGCCTCAGCATCCCTGTAGTAAATGCAGCTACTTTCGCTGCCAGTAGAGCTTACAGAAGACGTGTAGGCTCAGGGCATGTGGGAGTTGCAGCATATAAAATACCTTGTATTTGACTGCGTTTGTGAAGTGCAGCCAGTGTAACTGGTGGTACCTAATCTGCCTGGTTCCCTCCAAGAGGCATCTTGCTGATCCATATGCTTGGTGGATCCTGGGAAGGGACTCTGGAGAAGCCTAGGAAATACATCATTGATTGGAGATGTCCTGCTCCTGAATTTACTTTCAGGCTTCCAAATTTAAGCCTTATGCACATCGATTCAGCATATGCTCTTGCACATATGAAGAGTGAACCTTTTGATAACCCCAAATATTTTTCCTCTTGTGGAAGGGACCTTTTCTCCTTTATGTCACCCCATGTCTTTGGAAGGAGAGGAGCAGGGCGCTGAGAGGGGGCAGATGCCCAGCAGAAGGCAGCGGCCGCGGGCCACGTGCCGGGCGCTGCTGCACTTCCCAAGCCCCGTTTTGCGCTTGTTTTGTTACCTGAGGTGGAGTCATTCTTCCCAAGTGCTCCGGCATGCCTATCCTTGCCTATCCCTGCCTGCTCCCAAATTACCACACTGCTTTCCCAAGCCTCCCTCTGGAGAAACCTGTTTGGACAGCGGTTGTGTTGGCGTTTCCAGCTGGAAGGGGATATGTCATGGGCAGCGTTGGAGGATGACTAAGGACAGTCTGCCTTTTTTTCCCCTCTTTTTATTTTCCTTATGTAGATCTTCAGCTTTAGGAAGTAATTCAATCTGCTTTGAGACAGTGGAAACAAAATGCCAATGGTGGTTCATTAAAATTCACATTCCTAGTTTAATTTGGTGTTGCTTGATAGACATGAAAAGGAGGTAGTGGCGGTAGCTGTGTCTATATCCAGTGGCATAAAAATTAAGAAAAGCTCTGCTCTTTTAAGGTGCTTGGGGGATAAATCAAGGCCAAATTTGTGCTCCTTTCAAATCCGAGCACACTGCACTTGCCTTCCGAGCAGCTCTGTAGTATTTTTCCCGTTGTGTTATCTGGTGTTAGCCAAGAGGTATAACCAGATGGGAAGGAGCCTGTCACCCTTTTCCTGGTGGTACAGTTTTTAATGTGGCTTTCCCACGCATCTTGGTTTGATTTAGTTTTTTCCAGCATTTCCTATGATGTAAATGAGGGTGCAGCTGTACTCGAAGGGGCACCCGTTGTTGCCCCCAATACYGGGAATGCCGGCGGAGCTGCGGCCCTGGGACCCGGCACACGAGGGTGAYGTTTCGGAAAAGGCTCCCAATAAATGGGGGCATCTTTAGGCAAGAGTAAGTCCATTAAAAGTACAAGTCCATTGGGGACCTGCAGTTAATGCCTAAAGGGCTTTGGATGCTAAGCTTAAGATCCAGGTACCCCTAGGAAATRAAGCAAAATGAAATTAGTTGCAGGAAGTAATTTATTTTGCTAACTATTGCTATTAATCACTTATCTAAGCTGGAAATTATAATTGTAATAGTTACTTTTCAGTGTGTTTCAGGATACTTGCCCATCCAATGACTTGACCTATTTTACTGGAAGTTTAATTCTGCACTCTCACTTTGAGCACGTTCTTCCTGTTATCAGTTTTGTCAAATGTTTCCAAGTATTTTACCCGCTACACAAAYGGTCAAATGGGTTAAGCTTTATCTTCTGGCTAAAGAAGAGCTGTGATGAAAAASGAGACTAGCCGAGTCAAGATCCACCATCGCTAGCAAAATTCACAAAATTCCATAGAAATCTTATGTGCTACCATAGCCACCCAGATCGTAACCTCCTGGAGTTGCTGCCAAACTGCTACGCTGCTGAATGTCAGTTACTGAGTGTAGCTTTTGTGAGTGAAATGTTCACGTGTGTCACTTCAGTAAAGAGGGAGTGAGCAAAAATGGGGCTCCCGATGCCTTTATAGGCAATCGGGAGGGTTGGGCCTTTGCATTGATTGTGGAGAGAGATCAATAATGTTTAGGAAACGATCATAGCTCTTGCTTTCAAAATAATTAGAAAATACTCTTCAAGAAAACCCTTCTGGCCCCATCAAGCCCTGCCTCCCCTCAAAGGCAAATACGTGTGATTTAAAATAGATGGTTTAAAATATTACCACTGGTGTAAGCGGTTTGGCTGTGTTGGAGAAAAGCATTCTCTCCATCTGCCAAAACAGCCATATTGAAAAATAATAATAAATGCAGATAAGTAGGTTGCATAGCAGTTCACAAACTGGCCATACATGTGGTGTCCAACTTGCGGTACTTTTTCCTGTTTGTTCATAGCAGTCATTTCACAAGCAGGGTGGTGCACAAGCTGCAGACCGTTGCACCTCTCCATGCTTTGGATAACTCTGGCAGCAACACGAAAAGGTCAGAGAAATCAAAATCCTGCCTGAAGTTCCTACAGCCACAGCCTTTGSGGTGCAGGGAGCTGCTCTGGGCTCGCCCACGGGGAGCACTTGCGGATGGCACCGGCACCAGGGAGGTTTGAGAGGCACCAACTTAACCCCAAGGAATGGGGCTTTGGAGGYGGCGTTCCTGACTTGCAGAAACCCTGCATGTGAAACCTCCGGCTTTTGTGGTGTTGTATGCAGATATCCAACCAACAGCATCTCCCTGGYGTTTGGTATTGTGTCTGATCAGCTTTTAATAATCTTTTCCTAGCGAACGCTGAGAGGAAATGCACTGTGCCATCTTTTTAATGTGCTTAAATGAGCCAAAACGTGTTTCTCTGATGGTAAAATCCATTGCTTCAATATGCAGAGCTCTCAGTGTACATCTGTCTTAATCTGTCGAATCTCAATTCGACATGTTTTCCTCTTCCCATGCCAGAAATAGGACATTTTGAATCCTTGGTTGCTGCCGCTCGTGATGTGAGCGCAGCTCTAGGAGTCTAGGACATTAGAGATGCCCAGGGTGATCTCCTGCATGTGGCACCTTGTAGATACCCAGTGCACTTGTTTCTAAATCTCAAATATCCTTCGTGGTGGGGTTTTTGTCTTAGTGTCCCTGTGATGATACAGGTAGAGACCCTTGGAGCTGGTGGCAGTGKAGCTCAGGGGCAGGAGCCCTGCAGACTGATTCGCACAACCCATTCAGGGCGTTGCTTTGATACAGATAGTGAAATCAAGTGGCTTAAAATGATCTTTTATTGACTTTCATGGGGAGAAATCTATATTTGTAGAATCAAACTGAGGTTAATGAAAGAGCTGCCTCTAAGTTTTGCTTTGCGTTATGCACACGTGCCCGTAAAAGGGCATTGCTCTTGCACCTCGAATGGGTGGTTCAGCAGGGGCAAATACATCACGTTCCTTTAACCGTAGTGAGGACTGATGCTGAGAAAGCTGCAGAAATCCCAAACATTATCAGTGCAAATGAACCCACCATCGTGTGTGTTTAAAGTACCTGAGAGCTCTGAGGTCGGTTTGGTGGCTCCTAAGTGACCCCTAAAGGCTCCGGTGTCCAGAGCCCCCGGGATTGAGTTGTTTGTGCTGCCCTGTTTCTTTTTGTTTYCTTCATTGCACCAAGAACCACAAAAAGCTTTGGAAAGCCTCTTTTCTCAGAAGTGCCTAAGAACGCATTGACCTGATAATGTCATTCTCTACATGGTAATTTCGAAGTCAGATATGTTCGTTAATCTTAATAAATAAATAAAAAGATAGGTTGGAGAAGTCTTCCCTCAATGGGGATTCAGGATTTGGTTGGATTCTGTCTCATTCTGTCTCTGTGCTTGTTTAGTGCTGGTTTGTCTCCATGCTGGAGAAGGTGACGTGTTGTCATCCTCACAGGCTGTATAAACCTCCCCAGAATCTTTTTGCTGTATTTGTGTTATATGTGTAAAGGACCAGGTCTGATATTTCCAAAGTAACTTTTTATTTGTGTGTGTGTATGTTTTAGATGAGGCTTTGGTCTGTTTTTAGAGTGGAAATATATATTTTTTTGTGGTTCTTGGCATGGCCGCGGATAGAAATTACACCGTTGGTCCAAAGCAGGCTGGCTTCTAAACCCGTGTAAAGAAGTCATCTGCCTTTTCCCTATTATGCACTACCAGGCAGCAGAGTAAATATTTGAACCCCCAGGTACTCTGAGTCGTGTTCTGTAATCCTCTATTGAAGTCTGTAATTTGGGGGTTGTTTCATTAAACAAACAAGCAAAAAACCCAAATAAGTCCTGTGGGAGCTGGGACTCCTGCAGGCGACGGTGGGTCCTGGTCGCTCCCGCCTCTGTGGATGCTCTRCTGTAACCTGAGTTACTCTCCAGCTTTTCCTGCATCCTTTACCCGTCTCACACTTTAGAATGAGTATAAAGACGGTCCCTTGATCACACTTCATCCTTTGTAAAGCGCTTGGAGAACTGCTGATTAAAAGGCATAAATGCGAAGCATCTCCTGCGTAAATGCAAAGCGTACACTTTTCTGTCATTGAATCTTCATGAAGTTCAGCGTGGAGGAACTGAGGCCAAGAAGCTGCTGCTAGAAGGAGCAAAAAGCCTTAAAAACTGGAAAGGGGAAGTGAGAGGTTTGTCGGGTGAAGCGCTGCCTGAAAAGCTTTTTGCCAAGAGCTGCAAATGGATTAAGAGTTTCCCTTGTGGACGGGGACGTAACGTGGGGAGGGAGGCAGCAATTAGCCCGTGGCGCGATGCTGCCGGAGCGGTAAATCCTGCAGCGGCCGCCGGCGGATGCTGCATCCGTGGGGATGAGCTCGGAAGAGCCGCTTTCCTGGCCGGCATCCTTTTAGCAGTCCGTGGTGTGCATGGAAAGTGCATCCGAGGGACCTGGGAGGCCTTTGAGCTGAAATATGCATTAAGGGTAGGAGCTAAGKCAACCCTCTTGCTCTCTCTCAGTGTCATTTCTAATTTATAAAAACAAACCGAAAAAAAAAAAGCACCCTTGAACTTTGTGCAAAAATCTGTTGCTCTGCAATTTGCAATTTAAATGGTTCTTCTCTTGCGTTTGACTGAGGGCAAAATCGAGTCTCCCATTTGCACTCAGTTTAGTGTTTTTAGTTTGGGGAAGAGTTATGGGAAGGAGACAATTTCCAACAATGTGTCCAGACTGAGCTTGCAAATTTACAGAATCCTCTCTGCTTTTCCCAGGCACGCTCAGGTTTAGGTTCATAGAGCTGTGCAAAGGGCAAGGCCTGCCCTGCTTGCGATAAAGACCTTGCTTGTTCCCTGTTTTGGTCACAAGCCCTGGAAGAGAAACGTCATTTTTAATGGTGGAATTAGAGAGCATTTTTCAAATGGAGTGCATTCGGGTGGCAATATTACCCTGCCCTAGATTATCAGGCCCAAACCCGTCACTGAACTCCTTTTATAGTCACAAATATCTGGAAGAGAGGTGCTAGATAACGGTTGCAACGCGTGTCAGCATCAACGGTGCCTATGGACCGTCCAACACCGATAATTCTAGAGGAGCCAGAAATAGTTTGTTCTCAGTAGCTYCGTCGTAAACACACAACCGAATAACTCGGCTGCATGCTTGGTATGTTGAGAAAATATCCGTGAAGAAGGATGCGTGTTCTTGGATGGGGAAAAGAGCGCGCAGGATGAGAAGCCGGGGAATGAGAGGAATGACGGTGCCGCCAGCAACGCGACCTCTGTAACCGGAGCCGCTGCTCGTCGGCAGCCGGCGCGGCCCTGATCTTGTTTACGGCGCCCACATTCAGAAGGAAAACTCACAATTCGTGATCCTCTCAAAACCTAGTAACTTCCAGCAAACTAAGCTGCTGGGAGTGCTCAGGGTCCGCGGGAAGTTGCGATCACTTGTTGCTCTGTTGGCCCGTTTTGCTTGTTGTGTGCGTGGCTGGTGCTGCTGCTTCTGTGCTTCCTCTGCAAGGGAAGTGAGGCATTTACTGGAAGATTAACTCGAGAAAATTTAGAAATTTCAAAACCTCTGAGAGTGGGTCATTAAATTAGGTCACTTTTCTGCAGAAAGATCTTTGTGCTTTGATTACTGCAACTTGGACTTTTCAAAATTTTTTATTTTTGTAGCGTAACTTATTGTTTTACAATTTCAGGTAAGGGTAAGCTTTAGTTCCTCAAAGGCCTCTCTGTAGTTTTCTTCCCTCGTTTGGAAAGAAGAAAAGATATTCTGTATTTGAATAGTTCCCTCACAGCATAGGGAACTTTAGCTTCTTGGGCTAAATTTAGATCATTTTTCTTCTTGCTAAGTAGCAGGAGTTTTTAATAGCTTTTTTTGAAAGTTTGTCTTGTGTTATGGGTAGGCAAAGTGCTGGAAAACGCAGTTAAATCAGTAGCAATACTGCGGAGATGGGGAGAAGATGATGGGCTTTTATTCCCCCATTTGAGAATCTGACTCAGCGCCACCTGTTAATCTTGATGATTCTATTGCAATAAATAAGTAAATTCGAGTAGTGGAACTGCAAAAACTTGTGCAGGGGCTTCTGCTCGTGTCCGTGTAGAGAGGGGAGCTGCTCACGTGGGCCTGTGATGGTCACCGAGGCACCTTTAGCTCTTGCTCTTCTTGTCGGTCCCACTTTGCTGCTCTCCCCACCGCGGGCCGCTGCTTGCACCTCAACTGCTCCATGTTGTGTTGGTTGACAGGAACGTTTCTTCTTCACAGGGCCCTGTGTCTTTGAGGGTGGTATTTCAGTCTGCCCAGCTCGGCTATTAAGACAGCAGTTGCTTTGACCKAGGTCAACAAAGAGCTGTTTCTGTTATGTCTCTTTTATTCTTTTTAAAACTCTAGTTTTGCTAGGAGATAAACAGGGGATCTGTGCCTGGCTGCGAATAGTGCAAGGACAGTTTGTGTTTTGCTGCAGGGCATCTCTCCCATCTTCGCTCCCGTTGAGCACTGCCTCCATCGCGCACGCCAGCTGCAGCCTCCGCAGGCTTTAGCACCACGTTTCGCTCTTTCCGTTCCCTCTCTGCTTTGAGAGGCCAGCGAATCTGTTGGACACCACTTTAATTGCTGGGAGCCGGTCCCCAAGGCCCCTGCGAAAATCCGTCGGGGAAGGTGAAGCGCGGGGCGGCCGGGGCCGACGGCAACGCGTCGGGAGCATCGATCCGCGGAGCGGTGCCAGCGCGGCGTGTAATTGCCCAGAAATGGCCTCTAATACCCGTTCGGAGGAGGGCTGCCAAAACCACAGGGCTCGAGGCCTCTCCCKCTGAGCTCAGTCTCTACTGGAACGAAACAGCCCCCGGCTTGTTCCTCCGGGACACAGGCCTGCCTTGTTAGGAAATCGGTGAAGTTTGGGAACCCACAATACCTCACATAGCTCTGTGTACAGTAACGGCGAGTGGAAATAGGGCCATAGGCATGAGCAACCAGACGAGCTATAAATATAGACTACTCTCGCAATTCCACTTTCGTTAGTCATGGGAGGACAGTGCGAGTTTTATAAACTTATAAGGAATATACAAACAGTTCTGAATTTAAAATAACTCGGTATAATTTTTTTAGTGTGTGTGAAAAGAATATTCTTTTTTGAGCGCGTCCGTGTAAGCATCTGCTGCGCGGTGTGCGAGGGCCCGCGCATTTCTGTGTTCACGCGACTCGATGGCTTGAGATTGCAAGGGGGAGACGGGGAGCTCGGACGTGCCAAGCARCGGCCCAAACGTAGTGGGAGGTGCGTGTTTCAAGTGCAGATGTGAGAAACAGGAACCCCTGCGGTGCCGTCTCGGGCTGCGGCTGCGCCACGGAGCTGCATCTTCTTCGGACACAACGATACAGGTCACCTTGCCCGTCCTTCGTGTGAATAAATAAGGCTGTCTGGCACTCCCTAATCTGATCGCAAATCCGTGCTACCGGAAAGGATTTGTAGAGTCACAAGCAATGTCACTTTTTTTTTTTCTTCTCTTTTTAAGTCCTTCCCCTAGGAAGTTCCTCCTAAGCCCGTGCAGGTGAGGTGGCACAGGCAGACCATGATCCCCGTGGATAGACCGTGATCCCTGTGGATAGGCCATGATCCCCGCCCTCAGGCCGTGATCCCCATGGATAGGCCRTGATCCCCACACATAAGCCGCCATCCCAGCGCAAACCTCACTTGCAGCAGGGACAGCGGGTGCGTCTCTCGTGCCACGAGCGCCGCATGTTTCCTCTTCCTGGGCAACCAACRGCAAGGCTCCTTTTTCTTCCTTCAAGTTATTTTATCGACGTGTTGCAAGAACTGAAATAGTTCTGTCTGATAGCAGTGGGTATATTTAAAGATAGCAGCCTAGTGTAGCCTGGATGAGGCAACATTATGTTTCTCGTAGGGTAGAAAACACTGAGCAAAGACGTGTATTGTTCCCATCAGTGCCACTTTCTGAGTCTCCCCTCATTTCAGGGTATTTAAGGCTCCATTTGGCTTGGTAGAGGTGGGCTCTGTGCTCTGCAGAGCTGCAGCGCGCGGGCCAGAGACATCGTCCAGGCCAGCCCGTTGTGCGGGTCGTGTCRCTGACGCTGAGAACAACCTGTTTGGTTTATCATTTTGAAATTGCATTTCATTTAACATTTGAAATGGTGGCTGTCATCAGCACGGGATAGCTCAACTTGCAGTGCTGTCCTATCTAAGCAATGTGCTCCCACACTTGTAGTTCATAACTAAAAAGCAAAGAAGGAGAAAAGATGCATCCATCTCTCTCCAAGGACTTTCTGAATGCCCTGTGCTCCTGCACCTTGCTTCATATTTCTATTGCAATTCTTTTCTTTCCTCAGCTTCCTAAATATGTAGATCTTAATCCTCTTCTTCCTGAGCTGTCTCGATAGCAGGTTAATGGCTTGAAAAATTTGCTTTCTGCTATGCCTCACTCTTGTGTGCTCCTTTTCAGCTGTTTTTCAAGCTTAAATCCCTTCTTCCTGCCAAATGGGRCGGTTTCCTTTTACTGCTTGTTGTTAACCTGACTATTCCAGTTGGAGAAGACCAAAATTTTTGAAATACGGTGCCTTAATGTGCATACTACAAGCATTAATTTTCCTGGAGGATTTTCTCCGTTCCTGGGGGAAGACCCTGGGCAGTTTGTGTGCCTCTAAGGTGAAGGTTGCATTTTCCAGTTTGTGCCCAAGCAGCTAAGCCCCTTGCTGGGGTGTCTGCATGAACATAAGCACCGTCGTGGAGCAAAGCAGCAGCGAGCCCTTGGGAATCAGCCGCCTTTCCTGCACGGATTGAGCTGCCGTTACCCCCTGCACCATTTTGCCCGGCGTTATTTCGGGTCGTTTTCCGCTTGCGRCGCCGGGTGCCCCGTAGCCCGTCCCGCTCCTTTCCCTGGGGCTGGCGCTGGCCGGGCGGGCTGCAGCCCGGGCTGTTTGTTTACGCACCCGCGGCGGCTTTGCTGGCGCGGAGAGCACAAGCCGGGCCTGCTGCGGGCTCCGGCGGTGCCAGCTGCGCGCGTGCCAGGCCGGCCGCGCCGGGCGCCCGGAGCCACTCGGGAAGCGCCCGCGCCTGTCAACGAGCCCTCCTGATCCACAGCGGAGCCAGCGCGGCAGCATCCTGCTGCCCGGCCTTGCACCCAACCACCGGCAGGGCCGGGACGTTGTCGCCCCTTTGGGTGACAGACGCCTGTCGAGGTGTAGGCCGTGCCGCTGGTAGCGTTCCCTTCGCTTGGGCTGCTCAGTTGGGAGAGGATGTTAATGCTGTGAGGCTGAAGCTATAAAGTGGCAGCACTTTGGGTACGTCACACAGCAGCCTGGCTGTTTTGCTGAAGGATGGGGTTTTATCTCGTGGGCCCTTACTGTGTGYGGTGGCGTCTGAGATTCTCCAGGTGCTGCTGGGCTCCCTTCCTCCCCTTCCTTTTCGCCCAGGATAATTGCGCTTGTGTCCTGGTTCAGCTAATGTGCAGGCTTGCTCCATATTRTTGCTTTTTACTCTAAAAGTCTGAGGAAGGGGGTGTAAAAAKACATGACTTTATAAAGTGGTCAAAGATTAGCAGTGAGGAATGCAAGTTAGGGGGCAAATACCCAGAGCTACTGCAGTTGTGGAGCTTGGGGTACTTGGATGTTACCTACCCCTTCACCTAGGGACCAGCATCCAGAACCTGCTCCGAACCGGAATGCTGAGAAGCAGGAGACAACAGGAAGCTCTGCTGGAAGCTGACCAGAGGTGCTGAAACTTCAGAAGGATCCGCACAGGGGGAAGAAAACAACTCACAGGATGACTTTAGAATATGACCCTTAGGAAGGTCTGCCAGGTAAAGTGTTGGTTGGGACTCAGATGTGAACCCGGGCGCGTGCGGCTCGAGCGGAGCGAGCTGGAGTTGGCTGTAGCTCATGGGCTGTAGGCTCCACACCCTGGTCTTGCTTCTTGGTCTCAGCTTGCTTAGGCCTCTCCAAATAGCTTACAGGCAGACAGGGTTGTTGCACCGAGAGCAAKGGGGTAGTCACACTCTTTGTTGCATCGGTGCTGTGTTGAGCTGGACTCTCTGGCTGTTSATTCTGAAATCTACTCAGTTTTACACCTTAACCACCTCAAGGGAAGGAAGCTCTTCAGAACGTTAGCAATTTTCTTTTTCCTTTCAGGAACTTGAGCAAAGGTGAAACATTCAGTTTCACTATGCAGAGGAAATAAACAAATAAATAAAGAAATAAATAAATCTGTTCCTAGTACACGTTTCTATAGCAATCTGATGCTTTTGCAGAACTGTTGTAAATAAGTGGCATCTTCGGTGCTTTGGAGACGACTGCACCAATGTGACTGTAATTGCGCTGCGTTACCTGCTGCGTTTCATGTGTGTACGGCCGAATTTGCAACTTCTAATCCCAGGCAGTTAGTCCCAGCCCAGGCTGTGTGTCACAGAGTGGATTTTTTTCGGGTGTCACCCTCTGATCCCTCCATTCCTTCCGCCGTATCAGGCAGAAGTCAGGTCCYGTACATGCTGCTGGAGCCCTCAAGTCAGCTGTTTGAAAGACTCTCCCAAAGCGCAGCCTGTTAAAAGGCAATATTTTAAAAATCCTGTCATGTGGAGGAATTAACATTCCAGAAATGACCGTTTTTTCTGTCTTAGTGGATAAATGTAGACAGATAATTTTTTCGGTAGTTGGCTGGGATAAAACGCTCCTTTCCTCCCCTCCTCCCCTGCTTTCTACACAAAACTACACTTTTTTTTTTTCGGTTCCCTTGTGCTTTCTGGAGCTGTTTCATGTGAAGGATGCTCTTAAAGAAGGAGGAGAAAAAAAAATAGAAAAAGAAGGGAAGGATTGGAGATCATTTTGCAAAGGGAGAAAGAACCTTTAGGGAGAAAAATATATATATGTCCATGTTTTTTTCTCCCACACTTGGCACGGTTTCGCTGGCCCGCGTGCGCCTGGCGCGGGGCCACCCTTGGCAGCGGCGGCCTCCCTGGCTTGCCAGGAGTCTTCCTCTGCTGGCCGCGCTCRCGCTCCCGCTGACGGGCTCTTTATTCACCTGATTTTCCTTCTGTTCCAGCGTGGCCGGAGTCGGGGCGTCTCGGAGCCGCCGAGGCGGCGCTGTCCGGGCCGGCCCGCGGCGCCTGCTCCCTGCTGCCGCGTGCCCGGAAAGGGCTGCTGCGAGTACGGCATGGTAAAACGGGCAGAATTTGCTTCTGGGTGTTTTTCTTCTTTATTTATTTAAAAAATATTTGTTTTTGAAGGATTGTGATTTCCCAACTTCGTTTTATGCCCACAGTGTTGGTGCGGAGTTTCAGTTTTCAGGAGTTTACATTGAGATTGATAAGTCTTTGAGGTAGGTTCTCTTGTAATTTTTTCCGCCTCATTCATAAGATCTTTGTATTTCTTTAAAATCCCCCTTTCTGTGTGGCAGGTCTTTATTAGGTTATTAGGATAACTGAGGGAACTGGCATGAAGCAGGTGAGAAGTTTTGCTGTTTGTAACATATCTCACGCACCCAAAAAATATACCCCTCTTGTTCTGCCTTTTCAAAGGAACAGGATCCCCATATTGGCCCCAGGCTGAAACCGTCAGCGACAACAACTGCGAAATAGGATTGGGCGGAAAACGAGGTTGCTAAACCCTTTAAAAAATGTTCAGAATGGTTGTAAGAGTTCTTGTTGAAATTGTCCCGATTAAGATGCTTTGATAGCTTTGAAAACCAGTTTCACTGATGGCCTTGCTCGTGTGAACCCGCGTTTCCTTGTAGGCTTCGCTTCACGTTTCTGTGGATGAGAGTCAGCAGGTTTTCCAGGAGAAACAAGGAAGCTGATTCACATCGAGTGGCAGAGGCATTAGGATAATATAAAGACCTGTCCCAAGAATGCAATAAACTTGGTCATCTTCAACCAGATTTATTTGAACTCTTTATGCAGCAGTCTTTGTTTTTAGCAAATGTCTGTCCGGAGGAAAACGGGAACCATGTAGCGTGTCCCCAATAAATCTGGTCATGAACTTTGTTTGTGGAGGCTCGGGGGRACAGAGGGGTTTTCCTTAGCAGCACTGAGGACTGGAAATGTGGCTCCCATCCCAAATCCTAGTCCTGGCACCTCCTCAAAACAGCAGTCCATCTGCTAGCAAGACACACTGTGGGTTTTTCTTTCTTGTTAATCCCTTAATAGTTCCAAATACACATGGTATTTTTGTGTTTTAAGGGTAGAGGCAGTGGACGGTGCCTTGGTGAGCTGGCACCTGGGCACAYTTGACCTCTATTGCACTGGTGCACGTTGCCATCCAAGAAGAGTACACCTGTATGCTCACTTATTTTTAGTAGGGCTTTTTTGTGCGTGGTTGTTTTCCTCTTCAAGAAAGAAAAGAACTTCCCTAATCCCTGCATGGTGCCGTGATTGGCAGTAACCTCTTGCTCCTGCCTGTAGGGTTACCTGTGTGCAAGTAAGTGCTATCATATACTGTAATTGCTGATGATATTTATTAGATGCGGGAGGATGTAGAGGTTGTGAGGCCCCTTGGGGGAATACCCACAGGTTGCATTTATTCCTTACAATCTTCCTTCTATAAGGAGAACACACCTGGGTATCCAGGTCCCTGCTTAAACTTGCAAGGTTTGCAGTTAGAGCTCCAAAAACAAGACAGRAATGAATAAAGTTGAGATCAGGACAGAACCACAGGGATGTTAAAAGGAAGCTGCTCCGATGTCTGCGTTCCAAGTCCTTTGCAGCTTGGAGACTATTCTAAAGCTGGCAAAAAATGTCATCTTAGGGCCAGGACTTGTCACAGGATGTATAGATTCTGGTCAGTATGTGCAGAGCTGTGAACCTTTCTTTTCCCTTGCCACGATCATTATATGATGTCAGTGTCATGCTTGTGCTCCTCTGTCCTCATTTTGGTGCTGTTGTCAAAAATATTGTGGAAACTCCTGGGAAAGCCTGGGCCTTCATTGTGGGAGGAGAAGGACGATGAGCTCCTCAGATGCCTCATCCCATGTTAAAACACTGCTGGAATTTCCAGCTGAAATTTTGCAGTTGCTTTGTGCTATATACAAAGCAACTGAAGAATAAGCAGAACTTTACACTAATTGCTTGAAAGGTCCTCCAAAATAACAGCTTCTCAGTGCACCCGCTCTCCCTACAGGCTGGACCCTCCTGCGTCCCGGGAGCCGCTTCCCTGCTGGCCAGGAGCTCCGTACTCCGTGGAAGCCTCGTGGTGCTTTGCTTGGCTCTCGCTCGTCCTCCCGAAACCCTGCTCTGCGCTGTTATTGTTGGGGCTGTTTTTGAGCTGACTTAGAAAGTGGAAAACAGGCCCTTAATGCAAACCAGATTTCCTATCTGTGTTTGTTTACAGAGCCCCTGGCACACAGCTCGCCCGGCCAAAAGGCCGGAGAGCGTCGTAAGGAAAATGTCGCCGCTGCAAAAAAGCTTTTGATGTCTTGATAGGAAAACTATCCAGCGTCGATCCTGCTTTGGGCCCATTTCCTCCAAACCAGAGTGTTTCCATGCAAAATGARTGGCTGAAGAATTTGCCCCTCTTCTCCCCTCCTTAAACTTATTTTGGTTTTCCTTTGAACCTGGAATTGGGGGCTAAGGCAGGACTCGGTCGTGCTCCTCAGCAGGACATTGCAGCTCCCTGGTTGCACAGGGTCTGGTGGGATGCGTTGCCATCTGCACGTTATTAAAGTGCTTTTTGCTCGCCCGAGTGACAGTGGGGTGCAGCGCGGGGGTCAGCCCAGCCACCGAGCTGTGGTCGAGCGGTGCTGCTTGCACAAGTGTAATGAAGCTGTTTAAAGGAAGCTTGTTTTGGTGCCAGGGAAGGACTGATTTGAGCTACAAATGGGAGGGCTGAGTAATACTTAAGTATTTAAGAAATACTTAAAAAGACAGTGTCAGGACTGGAAAAAAAAAAAAAAAGAAAAAAGAAAAAGAAAAAAAGCACATTATACTAGGGCTGGTACTTCTAGGACTTGGTTGTTGCTGTTATCCTATGTGGTTATGTTTTCAACTGTCATCTCTGCTATTTTGTTGCCTCATGCTTTACATTTGATCTGAGAAAAGGTACTTTTTGGTGACTAAAACGGAGAAAAACAACGAAATGGATGCATTGTAGGGGAGTTGTTTCTGTTCCAGGGCCTGGGAAGTGGAAGCACAGGCGCCTACGGATGYTTTTTCCCATTTTCCGCGACTCCCGTTAAGCGTTTGCCGGTTTTTCAGCGAGCAGCAGTGCTGACGGTGCCTCGCTCTGTGTGTTGCAGTGTGCCCCAGCTCGTGCGGCAAGCGCGCCTGCACGGAGCACAACGAGTGCTGCCACCCCGAGTGCCTGGGGAGCTGCACGGCGCCCGACAACAACACCGCCTGCGTCGCCTGCCGCAACTACTACTACGAGGGCGTCTGCCTGCCCACCTGCCCGCCCAACACCTACAAGTTCGAGGGCTGGCGCTGCGTCACCAAGGAGTTCTGCTCCAAAGTCCCCGCCACCGAGATCAGCGAGTACGAGCGCTTCGTGATTCACAACGAYGAGTGCATGGCAGAGTGTCCCTCCGGCTTCATTCGCAACGGGAGCCAAAGGTAACGCAGCTGCTTGGAAGCCCAGGTGTCTGATTGTGTTYTGGGGTTTTTTACCCCAGTTCTGTGGAAGGCTTTTGGTGCAAGGGGTGTTAGGAAGAAGCAGGAACACACATTTGGGAATGTGCGTGGCTTCCCAGTAGAGCTTTGCTGAGGGTCTGCTCCTCCTAGTGCTGCACGTTGCCAATTCCCACTGGATTTCACCAGGAGTGGAGAAAGGGTAGGGCAACGGAGAACCGTCTAAGTGAACACTAACGATGTGCACGTGGAAGCCCAAACACTAACAGTGTGCACATGGAAGTCAAGGAAGGTGAGGTTGGAGGTTGGCAGGTGTCAGCCAGCTGCAGAAAGAAGATCTTGCTCTGACGTTACCTCATACAGAGCAAACCGTAGGGATTGTCTTGATTCACATGTTAATTGTTTTATGCACACTTGGATTTTGTATTTTAAATGGCATGTATTCCATTGTGTATTTAGTTTTATTCCCTTTTCCTCTCTCTTTTTTTCTTTTTTCATTGTTTCCAGAAGTAACAATGGTATTTTAGAAGGGAGCAGTCATGAAGATGGTTACAAAAATAATGCAGTTGGCGATAATTTTATTTGGAATATTTTACTGCAAGAATGTCACTCACCTGCTCTTGTGTTTAATAATTGGAGTAATGTGGACTTTTAGAGACTTTCTTGTTTTGCCAGTGGTTAAGCAAACAGCCTCAGTTGCCCACCCTTGGAAATCCTGCCCCTTTCTGTGTATGGGACTGCCAGTGTGCAAAAATCGCTAGGGCTTCAACTATACTTAAAAAAAAGAAAAAAAAAAACAAACAAAACAAAAAAAAACCCCACCAACCAACCAACCAGCCAAAGTCTTTCCTAGGCTGTGTAAGGTGTCTGTATTTGGACAGATAGCTGAGGAGCCTGGGGACCTTCACCCATTGTTTTGAGCGTGTGTGTTAATAATTCAAATGCTGAGACACYCCCCAGGTTGCCTGTGGGTTGCAGGCAGTTGGCACTGCCTTTCCTTGAACCCGAGGAACTTCCCTGCTCATCTCCCTGCCCTCTGTGGCCACGTTCCCTGCTGCAGCTCCGTGTTGCAGCGAAGGTCGAACGGAGCCGAAACTCGAGGCCAGGACATGTTTTGCTCCCAGATGTGGTGGTGAGACCCGGGCCCAAGCGGGAGGCATTTCCAGCATTCCTTGTGCATCTGCTCCAGTGCCTCCCGCGTGTGCCTGCTGCTTTTAGTGGTTTGTGGCAGGCTTATAGGGCAGCATTTTTACTACTTATTTAAGCCTCAGAGTCAAGTGGGTTCCTTTATTTTTTGAAAGTAACAAAATAATTCCCRTTCATCAGTGTTGCCACTGAGAGGCTTTGGAATTAGGTTTTGTTTTGTTTTGTTTTTCCTTTTGCATTTTTTCCCTCCAAAGCAATGACACAGAGTGAGCAAGAATGAAATGCAAAAGGTGGTGGAGGAACACACTGAAAGATAAAGTTGACCTTGAATGAGGAAAGCCATTTGTTTATGAGAAGRARTGATCCTCTGATTACTCTGTCCATTAATGAAGTGCTTAATTTTGACGTTAGTATGAGGCAATGTGATATAAAGCCTGTAAGAAGCTGTTATAGCCAAAGATCAAGCTGGCCTGGATTCCTGTTGCTTGAGTTTGGCGAGGTTTAAAAACAAAACAAAAAGCTTATGAGAAGAGTATGACAATGTTTATGAAAAGAGTATGAAAGAAATGCTAAGAGAAGAGTAAATGTTTATAAAAAGACCAAATGGGCCTGTCCTTCACTGCTTCCTCCCAACCCCTCGCACTCAGATAGGACCTCAGTGTTGTATAGGCACTCGTGGACATGGTCTCTCTGAGTCTGTGTAATCTCTTCTGAACCTCTTTAGTTTTCTGGTCTCTCCCAGATCCTGCTGCAGTGAGTTGCACAAGTTGATTTTCCTTTGTGCACAGACGCATCCTTCCTTTAAGCTTGCTTATTTAATGTCTCTTACAAGAAATAGTGGCCAGCTCTGCTTGTTCCTTCCACATGACTCATGATGCTGATACTGCATGAAACTGCAGGCTGCTGCAGAATGTGGTGATCTTCGCTCTAGCTCGAAGGCTTTTCTCTAAACCTGAGGTGGAAATTTATTTCGAAATGAGTTCACAACAGTCTCTGTGTTCAGAGCTGTATGTCTCGGCTTATTTTTATTCTGCTTCTCTTCCCTACCAGTATGTTCTGCAGTCCTTGCGAGGGGCCTTGTCCCAAAATTTGCGAGGACGGAAAGACGAAGACCATCGATTCCGTCACATCAGCCCAAATGTTGCAGGGATGCACAATCCTCAAGGGGAACCTGCTAATCAACATCCGCCGCGGGAGTAAGTGACTGCACTTTCCTAAGAACCTCTGATAATGCTCCTATTAGTGTTTCTCCTTTTTTCTGTAAACATAGTGATAAGAACGTTAAAAACTCACTGAACTGTTTGTTTTCTAATTCTATAGCATTGCTCCAACCATGATAAGGATTTGGCCTGTTGAGCTTGGCCCATTGGAGCACGACTCCAATTTGCCTGTTGAATAAGTAGTGAAGGACCAAGTGTGAGACAGTGAAGGCTGATATTTTCACTAGCTTTTTGTTAGGGCTGAGCACCAGGACTGGGTTGTATTTATCAGAGCAGTGATTCACCAGCGTGTTGACAGTTGATGAGTTCTTAAAGCATCAAAACCAAGATCACTCTGAGTTTTTATTTGTTTTTATAAGTGTGGTTATTGATTAACTAAAAGGAGCTAAAGAGCCCCTGCCTCCCACCAGCTAATTTTGTGTGGGAACGAACTGCTGGTGTTGGGGCTCTAGATTTGGTGCTGGCTTCAGAACACACACAGCAGGCGTGAGAAAAGAAGACACGTCAATGGGAAAAACTAAGAAAAATGTTCCACTATTGCTATGTTGTTTTAGTTTGCCCTTCACCTGTCTGCCCACACAAGCAACTGTCACTGTAAGATGAAAATCAACATCTCTCATTATCAGAAGCAACAGATAAAAACACTTTCTTTTAGTGAACTGACATTGTATTAAGCAGAATACTGGGTAAAGCTTTGACTTCTGCAAGAAAAAGAAAACTGACTTCTTTTTAATGTAGGTAACATCGCCTCTGAACTGGAGAATTTTATGGGTTTGATTGAGACAGTAACGGGGTACGTGAAGATTCGACATTCCCATGCCTTAGTCTCCCTCTCCTTCTTGAAGAACCTGCGGTATATTCTGGGAGAGGAGCAAGTGGATGGGTAAGTGTCTGTGCATTTGTAAGTGCAATTCCACTGTAGTGGAAAGCCACAGAGAATAAGCCCCCTAATGAACATTTGTGTACCATATATAGAATTTCCTCTTCTACTAATATGCAGCATTTCTCTCCTAATGAGCACCATTGCACAGTCATTACTCAACATATTTAATTGAATGTATTAAAAATATATTTATGGTAACTTAGCTGCTTTTCATTTGGAAGGGTATTTTTCTAGAGATTTTTTTACACTGAAAAAACTGTGTTTTCTTCCCGTTTTTGCTATGTTTCAATTGGAAACAAGCGTTTTCAGAAGTCTTTGGGTTTTGTTGCCAATTGTTACTGTTGGCTTTTAGCAGAGTTCAATGAAAAATATCAACTCAAAGGAAATTTCAACTTCATGAACTTGGGAGTGCTATTGGAATTGGTCCAAGTAGCATGAAATTGTTTGCAAGTTAGTTCTTTGTAGTTCCTTAAAATGCTAACATGAAGCTCTATTGAGCAGAGAAGAACTTGATCAGAAGAAGTAGCATTGGTTTCCCCTGCAATGTTTGCTGTGGGTTACGTTACGTTGCTTCCGTAATGTATAGAATTACATAATGTGTGATGCTTCTTTGTACTTGGCTCTATGTAGTTCCTGTTTTCTTGTGATGGGACTCGATAGCTGAGACGCAAATCTAACCTCTGCAGAACTTGCACTGCTGAGGTGGGCATGTTCCTTCAGGAAAATACTTTGCTTCCTTTCTCCTCCTGAGTAAAGCAGATGCTCAAGTTGAAACCGCAGTTGTCTGGAAGAAATAAGTCTCTTCCAGCAGTGAGAGAACTGTTAAACAAAGAATTCGGGGAAATGGTTTAAGAAAAGGTGGCAAGAAGGTCATGGGAAAGGTTCCTTGTCTCTGATTTGTCTGCCCGGACAGGATAAAGTTACGRCAGGAGGGACTCCTCGCAACCTCCYTCTTTCTCTCGGGCTAGTCTTTGGTCAGCCTTAAATTCTTAAAATTCCACCGTGTGACCGAGCGAGCGAAAGGGCAGCCCTTCATCCCGCGCCCGGAAGGCAGACTCTCCACCCAAGGAGGACATTGGCTCTATGGAAAAGTTCTTTTCCAGTTGCAAATCCCAGAGACTTGTTGCTTTGTGGGGCGCGAGGCTCCTTCCCGCTGACSGCGCTGTGCCCGGCTCTGCCCTGACCCGCAGCCATGTCCCCTTCTCGCTCGCTCTTTGAGTTCAGCCTTGGGCTTTAAGTAGTGATTATGTCTGTGGAATCCTGCCRTATGTCAGCAAACGTAACTGATACGGAAGGAAAGGGCTGGTTTTGTTAAATCTGATTCCCAAATAGAGAAGGAAATGGTGAAGCTTTCGAGAGGAAAACAGGGAATTAGGGAAGAAAGGTAGGTCTSTGCTGACGAACTGGTCATGCTAAAATTCAGCCATACTAGGAAATTACTACAGTTACTTACTAGGGCTTGGAGCAGCCTTYGCCCCTGCTAAATTTGCCCCATTCTGTGTTTGCTTGCAGATTTTCTAGTACAGCTTAGACCACAATTTTAGATTGTTAGACCACAGTCTACATATTGTTTCCTAAAATACTTAGATAAAAGTATGCACCTGTCAAGGAAAAACTCGGCAGTTAGCTTGATAGAGATTTTAACAACTGGGGACATGGTCTTAACTTAGGAAGTGTCAGGGCATTTGAACAGCAGTTGTTTATGCTAGAGTTGCCTTGCGGGGTGAGAGGTTCAGGTAAGACCCTTTGTATAGTTGCTCGTTACACGTCTGCCCCCATCCCACCATTCCTTTTTATATTTTTATTGACTAGGACTAACCAAAGTAACATGGATTTTCCTCTCTCCTGTCTTCTGTTGGTTTATATCCCRGCTTCGTGGCCTAGTGGTGACTTGTGTCTTTCTCCTCATGGTAAAGCTGAGAAATGAAACGCTTTCTGTATGTCCTGTACGTTCTTGGCACCCCAGTTTGATCAAACTCTTGCTGCCATGAACCTGTGCTGGGCACTGTGCAGTTGGGAGYGCAGGGACGTTGTGGGGACGCTCTCCTGTAGGTGTGCAGGGGCTGTGCAGGTCRCCTAGGGACTTAGTACAGCACAGCCTGGACCAGATGGACCCCCTGCCTCTGTTCAGAGGTTTAGTCCGATCTCAGGACTGATGCAGAGCCTCTGCTCTCCTCTCTGCTACCCCATTTCTCACTAGGCTTAACATCTTGAATTTCTTCTTAATCTACAGGATTTACACACAATTTTGCATTTGATACCTATGGCAGTAAAGGATGTTCCTGCTGTTCCACTTGGTGTAGGTTAGAAAAGCACGTGCTGCTGCTCTCTGCGTTATTTGTGCTGCACTTGGGTGTATCCTGTGCTGTGCAACACTGCAGGGTGGCAGCTCACTCRGGTTTTGATGTATAGACACAACTGTATTGGCTCAGTGCGGGAGATCTTTACTGAGCCAAGAGGTAAACAGAGGCCCAGGGGCAAGGAAACCTCCCTGTGCAAACGCTTCCAGCTGCCTTTGTAAACATAAGTGAGGCAGCTGTGCTCACTATCCTGYGATAGGAGGAAATCCAGTGTTTTTGAGTTTGCTTCTGTTAAGATGTTCTTCTCGGTGGGAATTGGTTATGAATTAAAATTAATATTTTTCCCTTCAAAAAATACAATTCCTTCTAGGAATTATTCTTTCTACGTGCTTGACAACCATAATCTCCAGCAGCTGTGGGACTGGAACCATCATAACCTGACGATCAAGGAGGGTAAAATGTACTTTGCCTTCAATCCTAAATTGTGTGTTTCTGAGATTTACCGTATGGAGGAAGTTTCAGGAACCAAGGGACGACAGAGCAAAGGAGATATAAATCCAAGGAACAACGGGGAGAGAGCTTCTTGTAAGTCAAACAGTCTTTGGGCAAACTGCTTTTGAGTGCGAGACAACTGTGTCACCAAAGGGAGGGAAAAACAACAACCAAACAAAAAAAAAACACAAAAAGACCCCACAAAACCCACAAAACATATTGCTGGATAGCTGGATATCACAACATTTAGAGACTAGAGATTAAAGTAGGCTTAGTTGATTTGTTCTCRAAATGTAGCTGAAAGCATTTGTGCCGAAAATTTTGTGGTTACAGAGTGGCTATCTCATCTGAAAAACAAAGAAACAAAGAAACTTTTGATGAGGGAAGCACAATGGTTTCCTAATACCATTTTTTGTGACAGCAGCATCTTGTAATAATAGGGATGTACTTTAAAACAGCCTTTTTGGAAAGGCTCATATCAGTTCTCTCATTATTATTTTACTTACTGTTTGGTCAACCTGGCAAGGGAGAAATAAAATCTAGGTTTTGGCATGTCCAGTGCAGAGTTGTTTCTCTTGCAAATTTCCTAGCAAAATTACAACATTAAAGATACTTTCACAAATATTTACTTTTTCTTGGTATCAAGGAGGCTGCTGGACAGCAATTTCTTAGACACCAGGAGATGCTGGTTCTTTCTGCTGTGTTCAGGGTTCTTCCTAACTGCAGGTGAACAGTGTCTCATTACTAGTTATAAACACCTTTGCCATAAGCCCAAATTTCTGTATTTTATTTGCTTTTGACTCGAGAGCAGTATTTTCCATTCTACCATATTTCTAAGCTTCAATGTCCTTGYATTCAATTTTGGGTTCTGCAGTGGTCAGTTACTGGAAAATTTTCTGTTGACCTTGATGATTTTCATATCAGGTCTCCGGGTGTACCATATACATTTAAGAGCAATCTCTCATCTCACAATTAAGAAGAGAAACCCCTTACAGCTGATCATGCTTCCTCCTTTGCTCTATTTGTGGTGTTCTTGGAGCTGTGTAAATTAAAATGTATCTTGTGTATCAGTGGAGTCCCCTTGTACTGGATGGTGTTTACAAAACTGGGACACGTACTCTGCTGAATGTCTCTTTAGGCACGATGCGTAAATGCAGATGGCATAGATCCTTGTTGTAACCACACTCCATTCTTTGCACATTCAATAGAGCAAAGACTTGCAGTCCTGGAGGAGTTACAGACACACAGCCAGTCCTTACTACCACCGAGGCTAGTGCCAGCCACGGCCTGTTTTGTAAAACGGTTACAGAAAGCTTTCTGACTCCGAGAAGGGGAAAAGAATCAACAAAAGCTAAACTGCCTTTGAAAAGATAGCACCAATAGTGCCAGTGTACATGAGGGTGAAAACCCCTTTATTTGCAGAGACTTTTGTGGAACATTGGGAACTAGCTCGCAGTTGACACTTAGAGCACAATTTCTTCATCCAAGAATTAAGTTTTTAAAATGCTATTTTGTTCTAGACTGGAAGGCTCAGTGAGCTGGTAGTGGGAAGCCATTCATTTCAAAGCAGCCGGCTTCCATCCAGCTCTGTTCAGAGGAGYAGTTGGAAGCTGCTGCCATCAAATGGCTGTGCTGCTTAGGAGCTGAGTTTAGGAGYTCTTCGTGCAGCCTCTAATGAACAGGAACATAAACTGTTCTCTCAGTTCCCCTGAAAAGCAAATTGTGGTTGCCAAAAGTKGCCCTAAAAAGTGGGAACACAGAGGCTGTCCTAGCTGTGCTTTGGAGCCGGGTGACAAATTTAGTGCTACTAAACCACTCCTGCAGATGAGCAGGACTTGTGTTCCTGCCTTGGGGAGAGGCTGAAGTAGYTTTGATGAGTTTTCTAATGATGCATTAAAGAATATCTGCTTTAAAAATAATGCTAACTCTGCTGTGTGCCTGCCTTCTGTGTTGCAGGTGAAAGCCACATTCTGCATTTTGTTTCCAACACTACGCTGAAGAATCGGATTAAACTAACATGGGAGCGGTATCGCCCTCCGGATTACAGAGATCTCATTAGCTTCACTGTTTACTACAAAGAAGCGTGAGTAGATGCCTTCAGAGGCTAATGGGGACAGGCACGGGATGCTAGACAATGTTTAGGGTTTCTATGCTGACTTCTGGCTCACTGTCTGAAGAGAGTGAGCCAGCAAAGTCTTTCAGGTAATTCCTACTGTAGGCAGTTGGATGTTTCATCCTTGAGTCCCTCTTTTGTTCAAATTCTCTTTTGGCTCGAGCAAAAGTCCCATTTAAAACAAGGATTGGTTTGACTGAAACCTGCAAATGGATTCTAAATCCTTGGGATAGTTTCCGATTTTAGAAAAYGTATGGCTTGACATTTAGAAGACGTATGGCAGACTAATAACTCTGGTTATTAGTTTGGAGCTCTCTATAAGCTGTGACTTTAAGTCTGTTGAGATCTTTTACTTTTATAGTCATAATAGTGACTAGCGAGCTCTTGGTGGAGCTTCCTTTGTCGCTTTCACAACTAGTCTACTCAGAGATTGGCTTATTATCCACACGTTTGCATTGTGTGGAAATACAAGGAGAAAAAAGTTTGTTGGTTTCTGAAGGCCTGGGAAAGGCTGGTCATGGAAGCTGAGCTCTTTACAATAACAGTTCATCTACTATCGGTCACTATCTTGAGTGGYCTTTCCTAAACTGCTGCACAGCTGAAGTCTAACTACATCTGAGGCATTTCACTGTCTGCTTTTGAAAGCACCAGGCAAACCCAGGGTTAGCGTTTACTTTGAGAACCCCATGTTATTGCTAGGGATTAAAAGTAAGACCAGCAGCTAAAGCCGAACTCTGAGTTTTGTAGTGCTTGGAAATAAAATACAAATCTWGAATTCTCTGTTTTGTTCTGCTGTGAAAATCAAGTGAACTTCATTTGTTTTTGGAGCAAGGCTGAAGTGAAATGCTGATTTCATTCTATTTTTTTTTTCTTTTAATATTTCAGCCCATTCAAGAATGTGACAGAATATGACGGGCAAGATGCATGCGGCTCCAACAGCTGGAATATGGTGGATGTTGACCTGCCACCAAACAAGGAGAACAATCCTGGGATTTTACTGCAGGGATTGAAACCTTGGACTCAGTATGCCATTTATGTCAAGGCAGTTACCCTCACAATGATGGAAAACCATCATATTCATGGAGCAAAAAGTGAAATAGTATATATACGAACCAATGCTGCAGGTGAGGGCCGGGGCTCTTGGGTAAGGGTTGATCAAGCTCTGTGTGTGCTTATTGCCTCCTGTTGTTTAAATAAACCCGTTGATTTGAAAAAAGCTTGCTTCTAATATGGAAGAAATCCACTGGGACCCACTTACCAAGTGGGAGCTCAAAATGCTTTTTAGAGTTCACAACCAAGTGCTGCTTGTTTGTATTTTTTGAATGGCATTTTGAGATCTGTGGGCACAATGGCCGTTAAGTGTTTGGYCCTTGGAAAGCAGCCACCGTCAGTGACTGCTTCTGTGCACCCTGGAGAAGCTAATGCTCGTTTCAGTTGTGTTTCCCAAAGCTGTATTTCACAGCTGGAAAGCAGAACGTCTGTAGTCGCATCCTCATTTCTCTTCAGCTTTGAAATTTTGAAGTCCTATCTGACCCTATATCACCACAATCAACTCAGGCTTTACTGTGTAGATGACAGGGGATTAGGCTCATCTCTGAGGGCTTTAAGGATGCCCAAGGCAGCTAAACTAGTAAAAGGAGTCCTGACTCTRCTGATAGGAGCATGGGGCCCTTGAAATGCTGCAGGAGAAAAATTGAAGACAGYTTCTTATTGCAGTGCGGAATTGAGCATGACCTTGTTAATGCTGGGTGAGATGACCAAGCATTTTGTAGATTCAGATATAGGAGAAAACTGGTCCTGTATAGTTKTGTCCTGATGTGTTTCATGAAATAAGTGCTAGCAGGAAATAGCCAACCATTGTCCACATGAGCATAATGGCAACAATGAAAGAAGTGTTTGTTTTACATAGAAAATGAAAAAGGGTAAACTTACCCAATAAGTAATATTCTAGCAATTTTAGTATAAAGCCTACTGTGTTTCTGGTATATTTTGGGACTGAATGTACAATTATTCTTGTGTTTCTTATTTCTTCTTCCTTTCTTCCTCCTCCCTCACCTTGATGGTCTGTCTGGGCTTTCAGAAGGTTTTTCTTAGGGAGATTCCACAGACAAGATACGTCACCTTTCCCTGAACCCTTGTCTCTGGAGGTTTTCTTGGTGCCTCTCAAAATACTTCATTATTTCCTTCTTTACAAAATACTTCATTATTTCCTTCTGGCTATAGAAGCATACACTTTTTAATGTAAACAATTGTTTTGTTTAGAATAGCAACAGAAAAGCAAATTGTGTTTTTAATAGAGAAATGTGCAGGTGACATGTAATGATAAAAAATGTCAGCAGCTATTAAGGAGGATTAAAATTTGCAGAAAAACTCTGTGGTTAATTTGGACATTATTTTCCTTTTGAATTACGACATTTTTTCTTGGAGTTGGGATTTCGAATTTTGTCTTWGGAAGGAAGAGTAGTTTTTGTACCACTTCCAGCTGGGACTGAGAGTTGTTACTCTTAAATCTTTCATATTTGTCTTCAGTGGGGCATAAGTAGGAGATGTTTTTCTTTGAGATAGTTGTTTTTCTTGCAGTAAAGAAGAGGATTAGGCTCCACCTTGAAAGCTTGCATCCGAACATACTGTATAAAGTGGTTTAAAATGCCTTGGCTTTCTTTGTGTTCTTCTTCACCACAGTGCCATCCATTCCTTTGGATGTTATTTCAGCATCCAACTCCTCTTCCCAATTGATCGTGAAGTGGAACCCTCCCTCTCTTCCCAATGGCAACCTCTCATACTATATTGTGAGATGGCAACAGCAACCTCAGGACAGTTACCTTTACAGACACAATTACTGCTCCAAAGGTAGGAAAAATGAAAACAGTGGTTATGAAATGCCTTTGACTCCTACCTTTGACTCCTACCTGTCAGTGCACGTTGTATATCATGACTAAAGCCTCTGCCTTGTTTCACAACACTTCTGTGGATAAGAGCAGGTAAAAGGGAAAGGTAAACATGGATTATTGCCATATTCATAATATGGAGAGAGAACAAACGGGTCCCCTCTGCTCTTTTTTTTTTTTTTTTTTAAGATAAAGTCCCAATTCGAAGATACGCTGATGGGACCATTGACACAGAAGAAGCTACTGAACCCACCAAGCCAGAGGGCTGCGGGGGAGAAAAAGGACCTTGTTGTGCTTGTCCCAAGACGGAGGCAGAGAAACAGGCTGAGAAAGAGGAAGCCGAGTACCGGAAAGTCTTTGAGAACTTTCTTCACAACTCTATCTTTGTCCCCAGGTAATGGGCTTCAGAAACTTGCTCTTTGCAAGGAGGGCCGTTAATTGTGGGCTTTAACATTTCCCAGAGCTGAGGCTTCTTGAACATGAAAGATCTGTGGATAACACCTGAAGCATGTTGCCCTTCCATTTGTGTGAGACAGTCTTAAGTCTTCCTGCTTTGTGGTTTCTCTTCTTTGCTAATATTTGTCTATTTTAACTGATAGTAAGAGTTCTTAGCTATACTGTTCAAGGACTTTAGCAACATTTCTTTTCAGAGTCAAGAGTCACTTGAGGAGCCTTTTGTCTATGAGGGATTCAAAGATAAGTAACACGTAGTAAACTAAGGGTTTCAAATGCCATCTTTCTCTAAGTAGCCATTTAAGTACTTCTGTTCCTAATCTGAACGTTTATTTGCATTTGATATTGAAGATACATTCACCTGGCAGAATCAAAACTGGTCTTCCTTTCTCGCTGTGCTAATTGTAGAGGGCATATTGGTTTCCCGAGTCCAGCTGCAGAGAAGCATTAAACATGCCCACTCTTCCATGATAAACACTGGCGCTTACACATTAAGTGGAATAGTAACCATTTTATGCTGCATCATAGAGTAGATACTACTGAATTAATCAGTGATTTTGATCCTTGAGTTTCTAATTTACCTCTCATGTCAGCTGTTCTTACTTAAGATAATTGGATCCTGGGGCCTAGCACACAGTGTATAGCTGTTATGGTTCAGCCTGTAAGCAATCAGGTTTYAATCATGCGTGTTATCTCACTGTCTCTGTTGGCAGGTGTAGCTGATGGTGAAGTCCTGTGTGTGAGAACTCAGCAGTGAGGCTTGGCTGCTCGTTACAACTTGAACTTTATTCACACATAGGTTGACTTGTTTGGGGTAGGGACTGTAATTACGTTTGAAGATTTGTAGATCTGTCAAAACAAACAAACAAAAAGACTAAATACTGCCTCTCTTTGGAAATGGCAAGTATTGTATTTGAGCTGGATTTGATTCACAGCTCACTTGATGTTTAGCATTCTCAGTTTGGATTGTGCAGCATTTCTGTATCAAGGCTAAGAAAGAGATGAGGCAGCAGAAGGTGAGGCAGAGAGGGGCAGCACCCAGTGTGACTGGCCAGGAAAACACACCCAGTTTGCTATAGATGTGATCTCATTTTGTACTTAATGAAGGAGCACAGTGGAAGTTTTGAAAGGCATTTCATTTAGACTCTTTTCTCTAAAGTTCATGAAACTGTATTGCACCAGCTTCTACAAAGAAGTTTTTAAAATATTTTTTTGTATTTCACCTGAGTCTTGTAATTTCGAGTAAATGTTGTTTGTCTTATGCCAAATTTTCTTGCATTCCTTGAAAGTGAGTGGAAAATCACAGAAATGTGAACTTAGACAGTAACTTAACTGAGCCATTTCCGGAAAGCTTGACTGTTTCTGCTTCTCCTTAACCTACTGTCACAGGAGTGGACTTTGTAAGAGCAAGAGCCCATAAGGTACAAGACTCAGAAATAACGGCATAGCCAACAGACGTTATAGAGCCCAAGCACCAGGGAAATTAAAGATTATGAGCTACTGAGATTTCTCCATGGGACATATCTTGGCATCTCATTGCTTGGTGATGTCTTATTTTTCCCCCTCACCATGGGAGAAGTTAGTTAAGAGGTTAATGCAAACCACAGTACTAGTATTCCTTTCCAGTGTCCTAACCTGTCYTCAGGGTATCTTCAGAAAAATAGGCAGCATGTGATACAACATGAAAATATTCAACTGTGAGGTTTTAGGATTGTTTAAAACCCTCTTGGTTTAATGTTGTGTGCAATTTCTGGATGACCCCGTGTATATTAGCACTGCAGAGGACGTAGGTTGCAAACATGAGGACTCTGGTTAGGCTTGGAAAAGCACTTGCAGCCACAGGAGTATCAATTATTCTTCAAGTCTCTTCTGGTTCTCTAATAACCAGGCAGAGGGATGCTGTGGATGATAGTGGGTATCCGAGAGGTAACCTCAAAATTCCTTAGTGTGTAAGAACTGTTAACTCTTATGGTAAGTGACTTGTATTGTTTCTTTTCAATTTGATTTTACTTTTCGATATAATATTACCTCTTTATTTCTCTTTTGTCTTTCCTTTAACAGAAGACATGGATTTTCATATTTTTGTCAATAAACTTTTCCTTACTTTGATGCTCTTTTTTTGGGGTTTTTTTTTTTTTTTTGATCTTAATCTTTTGATCTTCAGCAGGAAGCTGCTTGATAGAGAAGCGGCAGGATCGAATCTCATGACCTCTTAGTCATGTTTGCCTTGTGGTTATCCTGCAGATCTTTTCCCTTTCCCTGATGTAGCTGCTGATTTCACCAATAAGTTTGTGTTGCTGCTGATTTCACCTGAAAAACAGGAAAGAACCAGGATCACTGAAGAGTGAAACTTCATACATCCCTTCAAGGCAGTCATGCTTTTTGGGCTGTTGCATTGACTTGTGCCTTTGTGGTTGATTGAGAATGAACTTTTTATTTTCACKGCTTTCCCTTACAAAATTTGTGCAAATATTTATCAATTCACTGCTTGTCATCTCTTATTGGTCCAAAAGTTTATTCTTTTCAGTGAATTAAAGCAGTAAATGCATCCTCTTCCGAAGCAGAGTGAATAGGCTTAGCAGTATCACTGTGGAGGAGAGTCAAGTGCTTACATCTCCTGTGAAGTTCCCCCATATCCCACTGACAAGTTGAGAGGTTAAATGGGCACTATGAGGCTTGTATTTCACTTAGAACAATTTCCTGATAACTTAGGAAGTTATTTCCATGCCTAGTTTTCTTTCCGTGCTATTTACATKGTATTTTAAAGTCTTGAAAGGACTACACAAGTAAAGGAATTTGGGAATATTTTGTAATAAAAAGCAAACAAAAACAAACCAACAAAGAATCCAGACTGACAGAAGATTTCCAAATGAAATCAGGCTATTTATGACTCACTCCACAACATGTGTCTTTGTGGCTGAATGGGCTAAGGCGGGGTAGCTCATAGCAAGGTAGCTGCTTCCAGGTCAGCTTTCTCCTTGCCATTGGACAGGGAGGCCTCACTAACCATTAACAGAGATACAAAAATTGACACATGCGTGGTGTTAACTTACATAGTTTTTATCTGTCTGCCATGGTTTCTTTACATGGTTCAATAGATTAACCAGCTTCAAATTTCTGTAATTTCATTGCAGCTGAAAAGGAAAAAAAAGAGAAGTTAAGCCCGGCCTGTTGAGAGTTAGCCTCGCTTATGCGGCAGACTTCAGAACAATTCTTTCCTAACATTTTAAGCCTTTAACATCTGTTTTTTATTTTAGGCTGGGATAGCAGAATTTGACATTAGTGTCTTTAAATGCAATTTGTTTTGCTTACCGAATAACAGTTGAAGCCATTTTTGCTATTCAGTTCATTGTGCAGCCTCCAGGGAGGTCACAAGTTTGCGTGTTCATCATCATGGGCATGCTGYGAGCTTCCGAGTTTTGGTCAGTTTTGGGGTAGATAGCAGTAGAACGTGTTGAKGTTCTTGGGCTAAGATTAAGAGAAAGTTTACTTCTTTTTTTACACTTTCCTTTATTTGTATTTGTTTATTTATTTTTAACTGGTTACCTATTTTACTGTTTTTCCCCTGCTGTTTTCTTGGAGCTAGTTAAGTGTTGAAGAGTGGAGTAACTCTGGAGAAACCTTTTTTGTTTGTGTTTGTCATCTTCACAGGCCTGATCGGAAGCGGAGAGATTTGTTCCGAATTGCAAATGCCACCTTGGCCACTCGGAACAGGAACACGACGGGGACAGATCACTTCACGAACGTTTCTGATGCAGAGGAGAGTGAGGTGGAATATCCATTCTTTGAGACCAAAGTGGATGGCAAGGAGAGAACAGTCATCTCCCACCTCCAGCCTTTTACTCTTTACCGCATTGATATTCACAGTTGCAACCACGAAGCTGACACGCTTGGTTGCAGCGCTTCCAACTTTGTCTTTGCAAGAACCATGCCTTCAGGTATGCTCTCAGAACGGGCAAGTTTTCATTCATCTTCTCTGGGAGAGATTCATCTCAGGGAGAACAAACCTTCTGAAACAGTTGGGTGTATTGACAAGTGTTGACGTATAAAATAAAGACTCTGTGCAAGAAAAGATGTTGGAATGATGTGAAATGGTGCAGTAGTTCAGTGGCCTTGACTGCTGTGTCCATGCATTGAGTTGATCTGGAGAAAGGTGTGTGCACACTGAGTACATAGTTAATTATGGGAGAAGTAGGTAATGATGGGAGAATCAGTCCCTTGGCTATGTAGGTGAGACCCACAGACATAGTGGGCTGAAGGTTTTGTTGTTATTGTTTTTGTAGTGTCCTATATGCTGAATAGAGATGGGAACCACTTCTCGTGTTCAGTTTCGATATGTTCGYGCTGAACTATTTGCAGATGTGAGAGATCTGCTAATGGAAATATTTGCCAAGTGTTTCTTCCRTGGCAGCAATGACCATGCATTGGACCCATCTCATGTTTGGGACTATTACAGTTKGTACGGCTTTTGAGAAGGGAAACAGATGATTTTAGTGCGAATTCACATGCATTCTCATAGAGCTTCTGACTCTGGCAGATGTCTGGGGATATTTGATGCAGATTGGTAGCAATTTTGCTTTGTTTCTGGAAGGAAACACTATGATAATCCAGATCCAGCTGTGTCAGTAAAAAGCAAAGAGTTTTGCTTATTTTAAGGAAATAAGGAAATCTGTGAAATTGGGGAAAAGGAAATAACTATTCCCAGATTTTTAATGTGTGTTTCTGAAAATTGAAGTTTAAACAGTGCTGGTTTTTCTTCTTCTTCTAGACCTAGCCGCTGTCATCTTGTAAAGGTGGCCTTAATTTGATGGAATCCCTCAGACTCCCTGTTAGCTTTTGCATGAAAAACATTAAGTTCTCAAGAACTAAAAGTACTTGGGATAAAGCAATTGTTGAATTGCTTTCCAGGCTCTCTCAAAAAAAAACAAAACCAAAAAAACCCAGACGTCTGCAAACTAGTGGAAGAGCTGGAAGGGAGAAGGAAGAACCAGACACAGATTCTTTGTCCACTGAATACAGGGCTGCAGCTATGTGCTGCATCGCTCTGGAGCTGGTGGTTGAGACAATGCTGGTCTCCCCAACAAGCTCCTGGCCAGTACGCTCAGTTCTGCAGATCCCTGAGCAGCACTTACCACAGTGCTTTCATACCTGAAGAATAATTTGAAATGTATTTTCCTCAATCGTTGTGTAAGTTCCTTTTCCAGTAATAAGTGCTGTTCTCACATGACATGTCAATCTTTTACAGAAGGAGCAGATAACATTCCAGGAACAGTAGCATGGGAAGCAAAAGAAGAAAATACCGTCTACCTGAAGTGGTTAGAGCCTGCAAATCCAAATGGGCTGATCCTAATGTATGAGATTAAATATGGGCAGCATGGAGAGGTGAGGATTTGACATCCCTCTATTTTGAGTTATATTTGCATAGACCCAGTGAGAACCCAGGTCTGAGCATGGCTGTAATATGTTTTCATTGCTTTGACTTTGTGTGTCACAAGAGACTTGGCACAATATGAGGTGCCTCGTTGATCTGAAGGAGACATCATCACACTCGCAGCTGCTGAGACCCGGGTAGCAGTTCTTGCCACAGAGGGTGACTTTAGCCACTAGTCTGCAGTGCAAATTAGTCTCTTTTCATGGCCTATTAGATCACACACACTCATTTGATAACAGAGGTTACCAGCAGTTTGTAAATCAAGCTGAAAACCATTTGAAATGTTGACCTTTTTATCCTGTAAAAAATAGGAAATGCACCTCAAAGTGACAGAAAAGGATACAATGTTTAGTTGTATTCTCTCTTAAAAGTAAATAGCATGAGAATTTTTTCTTTCAACCTTGAAAATGTGCTTCAGTGCAGGCAGTAATAAGCAAGCTTTGRTACTGAGTAGTATGAGTCACCCTGGTTATTGAGTCACCCTGGTTAGTATTTATGAGGAAACCTCTAAAGTGGAAAGTTTGTTCTTAAGTAAAATAACTTCTTAGAAGGTGTTTATGGTAGCTGCTTTCATTCAGAGGTTTGTAGATTATCAAGATTTAAATATTTGAGTAGCGTTCTGCTTAGTCCCATTTTACACATGAGCAACACGAGATACCTGTTAGGGTTTCTCAGCATATTCTTGTGCCCTGCTAGGGACTGCAGATGGGAATTGTGATCTCGAACACCCAGCGCCAGGCAGCAGGTCGTTGCTTTGCTTCATTTTTGACAGCTTTTGAATTCCACACATCTTAAATTGCTTGAAGGAAAACTGATCTGATGGCGCTTTTAGTTGTAAAGAAGCAAGCATGTCTTGCACCCTTATTGTTTTCTCAAGAATGAAGAGTGTGAAGGTATTAATATGAACTGCAAGATGTTTTTTTCTTCTTTCAGGAGAAGCGGGAATGTGTTTCCAGACAGGAATACAAGAAGCTTGGAGGAGCTAAACTAACCCACCTGAATCCTGGAAACTATTCTGCCAGAGTACAAGCCACTTCGTTAGCTGGGAATGGGTCGTGGACTGAGCCAATCTCTTTCTATGTGCAGCCCAAATGTAAGGAGAACAGGCTGTGTCAAACTCAAATTGATTTTTTAAAAATAATTCCCGTTGTTAGTGTATGCAGTTGGGTGTTTATGTATGCGGTTGGGAACAGATCACTGCTCTGCACACCAAATACCCTTTTGATTTGCTGATGCCTTTTTTGGGAACTCTCCTGTGTTCTTTTTTTGGCAAATGCCATCAAACACAAGGTCTCTCTGAGCTGTGGTAGTCGTCTTGCGTTCACTGCCTGGGTATTTGCCCTGTAAACGGGTAATGGGTGTGTGGGACGCGTTGCTGTGGCTCCCCTGGGCTTTGCTRTTTGTGGTTGGGAGATGTAATGGTAGGAGCAGCAATGTGAAATTGGGTTACACAAAATCTGTGGCAATTTTGCAAACCTCCTTTAAAATATAAAATGATAGGAGAAGCAGATTGTTTCAGTAATGGCTAACAGGTTTGTTTGGTGGGAKTTTTTTTGGTTATTTCACAATGCTTTTTCATATGACCTCAGTGACATTTTGATAAAGGTCACACACTGATTAAATGGTAAGACTAGTCCTGACCGACCACGGGAGTGCTTTATGTTTTGGAGAAAGAACACTGTACAGTGTATACAGAGACCCCCTTGAAATCTTCAGTATTTAGCTGAAGAATAGGGGTGTGTGTGTGTGTGAAAAACTAGCACTTCATCTTTTTTTTTTCTTTTTAATTGCTGGTCTTTATTGAAGTAAAGACCTGTGTGTGTATATTCTGAAGAAGAGTATAAACAATTGCAAGGAAAGCATGTAATTCCCTGAGGAATGCAAGTCTTTAAAAGGACAACATTAAGCATAACCTCAGACAGACACCGTTCTGTATAAAATTAAAGCTTTTCACCATCTCTCTTCTAGTTCCACTCAGCTGCAGGCAGGCAGTATTTCTGAGTACATTTCTCCTTATCAGACAAGAAAATGATTACTTTGATTTCTCCCGTGTATGGCGATACAGGRAAACATTTTGAATGTGTCTTTGTTAATGGAGCTTCCATAGAAACCTTGACACAGTTGTTTTCTTGTTGGTTGCAGCAGCAAACTACGGCAACTTCCTGCACTTGATAATCGTGCTCCCCATCGCCTTCCTGCTCATCGTTGGGGGGCTATTGATAATGCTGTATGTCTTTAACAAAAAACGGTGAGTTTTTTTTTCTGCTGATGGTTAAAGCTGAATTGCACCGGGGGGAATGTTTGTTTCCAAATCTGTGCCCGTGGAGCGAGTTGGAAATGAAGAAGTGAAATGGCATTCGGAGGACTGAGCGGGAGACGCTCACGTAAATTCTGTCCTGTTGACGTGTAAAGGGAGCTGGTTTAGAGTTACCAGCGAGCATCTGGTTGCTGTTTGAGATATGAAGAGGCTTTTTATTACAGTATCATGTTTGGGAGGGAAGAGGAAGGGTTGTCAGGAACATATCCACTGGGACCATGATGGCAGACACTGAACCCTTTATAATCGGAGGCTTTGCCAGAAATTTGGGTCRTTTTGTAAACCATGAAAGCTTAGTTCAATTTAGGCAGCTTCGTTCAATTTAGGCTAATTTGATTCCTCCCAAATTCTAAAGGTTTTTTTATGTCTTCACATCCATTTAAAAAAATAAGTGCCGGGCAGAACAATCTCCGTTGAGGAGAAAGATAAATCGGTTCATTTTCTTCAGCTTTGCTTTTCCCTACTAGGGATTTCTTTTCTCTTTTTAATTGAAGAAATACTTAATGAGAACTTAATAGAAGTCAGTGCAAATGTGTTCAGCCTTGCAACTCTTTATGTATAGACTTTCTAATTATATACTCATAAATTCTGCTTGCTGAGAACGATCCCATTATTTACAGCTCTTAATTCATTCACATGGAGACTGTACCTGTTCCCCTCCAGCATTCAGGCCACGGGCTTTGTGTCTGGTGATGCAGGGTATCTGCTTGGCCTCCCCTGGAGCTCTCCTACGTAGAATGTGTATAATTCTTCTTTCAGCCCTTGTTCTCTCTCACAAAAGCATTTGGTCTCTTTAGTGTTTGACTTTCTGAGGTCTGATTGACAATTTTATTTGTGCAGCTTACCTCCTGCAAGAGCTCTCACAGCACCGAACAAGTATGTCTTGTCCTGAAAATCACCTCACGAAATTGAGGGAGAAGCAGGAGGAGGTTAAAATAAAACAGTAGAAGTGATTTCTAAAACGGTTGAATGGAATTCCCCAGAAAACCAATCCCGTGCTTGGCAAAATCACTTTTTTCCCCAGTTCTCAGCCACAGCTTGTGTGTCACCATTCAGCTGCTCTTCTTATAAGGAGGTTTACCTAGCAAATAGAAACRCCTTATGTTTTTTGCCTTTCTTGTGCTGATTTGGTATAGAGAGGATTGAAGGGGGAATTTCCTGGGAACGCTATTCGGGATTGATTTCCCATGGATTAGGTGGGGTGCACACGAGAACAACTCTATTTGTCCTCTTTCTCCGAAAAGCTCTCCACATCCAGTAAATAATATTTTGTGGTTGAGCAAACAGCAGAAAAGCCATAGAAGAGGTGGCCTGAAATTTGCTTAGGTTTAAAGATTAAAAAAAGGAAAAAAAAAATATGTTTCAACAGGAACAGTGACAGGCTTGGCAATGGAGTGCTGTATGCGTCCGTGAACCCCGAGTACTTCAGTGCTTCGGACGGTGAGTGTGGCCTTGCGCTGCGGGTGCCTTTCCTTTCATGTCCTCTGTTTGCATCTCACTTCACAGGGATACAGGCCTCTAAAAGATGCAGTAAAACTCCATTTTCCACCCATTTTGTTAGCACACCTGTAGGTCATCCATCATTGATAACACATAAATGYCACCAGTTTACTGGGATGGGGGACGGATGCAATTTTTCTCTGTAGTTTACTCAGCTGAGACGAATTAGATGCATTAGTTTYGTTCTCAGATTATCACCCATTCATGCAGTGATTTCTTTTAGATCACATTCACTTATTCACAAATGAAGAATTCATGCATTCATTGCCATTTGTGTTAGATCTTCCAAGTCCCATTCTGCTCTATTAGAAAAATAAAACACTATTATGTGAAAAAATAACATTTGCAAAAAAAAACTACACCTTTTTCTTATTTCCCATTCCAGTAAAGCTCCCCAGCAACTTTGTGCATTTAGGAAAAGAGAAACAATATTGTCAACTTTCAGGTGCATCACATGGAGAAACTTTGGGATAAGATAAACACAGATATTTAATCCATATTCTTTGATGTGTAGCACGTAAATGCTACGTGTAGTCCTGCTTTTTTTCTAGCTGGCAAAACAGTTATTTAAAACTAGTTTCAGATTGACTTAATATATTTGGGACAAATGCATGTTTGGAGATGATAGTGTTCCAAGATTGCTTGCTGGTTGTGGCAAAAAAAGACGACTTCATTCTTTATACCACTTCCCATAAAGAAATGGAAGTATCTAATATGTTAATTGCAAAAAAACAGCCTAAACATAATAAAAAAGGATTATTATGTAGTCTGAAACCTCTTTTTGAGGGCCTGGGGGTGCAGGTTGGGAGCGAGATCAGTGCACTGTTACCAGGAGACYGGGTGACAGGTTTGTGCGACTGGCAACGAGACTGAGAAAATCTAACGGCACTGGGTGGTTTGGAAGCTTGTGCAGAACATTTCCAGCAGGACAATGGTGAAAGGTGTTCACTGCCAAATAACAAGCAAGAATTAAAGCTGATTTCAGGAAGATTAAGGTTTATAGTTCATTAGGATTGTTTGGTTTTATTTGCTTGTGTATATAGCATGCCTGAATAGCTCTGCCAAAATTCTGGACCTTGAGAAAATGGAATTTTTTTTGCCTTGATCTAGAACAAGATTAAATTCCTTGAAATTTTCCAAGAAATAAAAATTCTAAAAAAAGCCAACYGCTTTTCCTATAGCAGTGCGCTTTGGTTTTGCTTTCTGTATCCTTTCCCTGCACGGCAGTGTGGCTGCTCTTGAGGAAGGTGAAGTTCCTGCCAGTGTCCGTGCTGGCTGCCACTGAGCAGCAGCMGGAGCTGAATGACCCTGATGGTCCAGGTATCTTCTGCGTCTGCAGAAAGCCTGTGTGCAGGAGCTGCTTTGGTGTGGAGAGCTCCGGAGGTCTGGCCTTAGGGCTGAAAGAGTCACAAGGGGCTCACTGGCACCTTGCTGGCTAGCTGAATGTTGGCTGGTTTTTACAATTTAGCAGCGTGGGTGCAAGTCCKCACGTCGATCAGGTGTGTGCAGGGCTCTGCAAGCGCAGGAGGTAGTCAGAGCATCAAAGGAAGTTGCTTGAGGCTTCAGTTCTATTTATGATCTGCTGTRGTGCTGCTGCCTTAGTCTCTTTGCAGGAGTTACCAAAAGCCTCTAGAGGCGAACAGGTTTAGCCAGAGTGGCAGATGGTGACTCTCTTTTACTGTTAACTATTCCACAGTACTGCTAGAGCGTGGGGTACAGTGTCCCCTCCTTGGGTGGGGAATAGGCAGCAGCAGCGGGGCTGCTCGGGCTCGGACCTCGCCTTGCCTGAGGCACTTGTCCCTCTGGGTGTCACCACCCAGGGTGTCTCTCCTGCCTCACGTCAAGGGTGCACAGCAGCAAATGCTGCCTTGATGGGAGCAGCAGAGTGTGTGCGCGAGCAATCAGGATGGTTTCATGCCCCAGCCTGTTAGATTAGAGAGGAGGTTTCTCTGAGGTTGTAAAATCAATCTGCTAATAGAGAATGCAGCAGACACTAAATTGATACCAATGATCAAGTGTGTTTGATGCTGTCTGGAAGATTTAGAAACCAGGGATCCTAAGGAAAGCTCAAGCCTGAAGGCTTCTTCCCACCCCATTCTGTGCTTTGAGGTTACTTATTTCTCTCACAATATATCAAGATTATAGTGAGACCCTTTCAAGTCCTTGTACCTGTCTCTGTTCTTAAGGTTTATCAGTATGGCRAGTGTCTGCCCATCTCTGTATGGGGAAGACCGTACATGCAGCATGGAAGCTGTCAGCATTGGGTGTGCTGTCGTTTCAGTAAACCTTTCGGGCAGCTGGTACCCTAAAGCCAAGAGTCATCTCCCACTTGCCAACTTCATGGGCTGTTCTCTGTCCCCTTAGTGTACGTTCCTGATGAATGGGAAGTGCCCCGCGAGAAGATCACCATGTGCCGGGAGCTGGGGCAAGGCTCCTTCGGAATGGTCTACGAGGGAATAGCCAAAGGAGTGGTGAAGGATGAGCCGGAGACCAGAGTGGCCATCAAAACTGTCAATGAGTCTGCGAGCATGCGTGAGAGGATAGAGTTCCTGAACGAGGCCTCGGTGATGAAGGAGTTCAACTGTCACCACGTGGTAAGTCACCACYGTGTAGGAGGGCTGCAGTTGATGCAGAGATGCTTATGGGGAAGAGGGACCTCAGAGCAGGTCCCCACCACCTCTGGAGCAGTGACTTGGGATTTTAGCTTCAACTCTGCAGCTTTGTAATGTTTTAACACACTGTCATTGGGGACTGTACTCCACCTGCAGACCTTGCCCACAGGTTCATCAGTGTTTATACCATCGTAATCAGCCATATTTGTGATTGCACATTTGTTTTCCTTCTTGCAGGTTCGGCTGCTTGGTGTAGTTTCTCAGGGCCAGCCAACGCTGGTTATCATGGAGCTCATGACACGTGGAGACCTCAAAAGTTACCTGAGATCACTGAGGCCCGACACAGAGGTGAGTCATAAATTATTACATATTTTCTTCTATTTCTTTATTTAGAAACATCTTGAAAGGACAGGGGGGAAGCAGCAGGTTGACCCCTGTTGTCAGGTCTCCATGTCTAGGGAGCAGCTGTCACTTCTCTGCAGAACAAGCCTTGCAGATGCTTAGTGACCCAGTGCTCTGCGCTGARCGGGCACCACAGCTGAGCCTCGCTAGTCTGGGTCTATATGTTTGGGTTGGCAGATTTTTCTTGGGGAGTTTCCTCCTCCTTTCTGTCACTTTTCATTTTGAATGTCACAGTTCTATATTATTTGTTAAATTAAATAGCCCCTGAAAGCGGACCATTGCAAAAATTCAGAGTTTAAATTAATTTTGTTTCATACTTGCAGAAACAGCTAAAGTTAGCAGATATTTTTAGCGCATTCATTAATATTACTTGCTCCATGATTATTTTTCTTTTTGACCTGTAGAGCGAGCATGTGGTGTAATTCGCCTTCACTGCTAGCAGTCAGTGTAGGGAGCCAAACACCCTGTCACCCCTTCTGTACATATCTGAAGAGTTCATGACAATAGTCTGTTTATTTTATTTTATTTTATTTTATTTTATTTTATTTTATTTTATTTTATTTTATTTTATTTTATTTTATTTTATTTTATTTTATTTTATTTTATTTTATTTTATTTTATTTTATTTTATTTTATTTTWWTTTWWTTTWWTTTWTWTTWTWTTWTTWTTTTATTTTTATTTTACTTTACTTTATTTGCTGCCCTGTATCAGAACTTTGCTCTTAGTGAAGGGAAGGTTTGTTTATAACCCCTAGCAATTTGCTAGCTTTGCCCTTCTCCTTAAGCAGCCCTAAGACTGAAACATGAGCTGCTCTGTGCTCTGCACCTTTCTTCACAAAGAAGTCATTGCAAATAGCCCAGGGTACTGCACTGAATAGGTCCCCTCTTGTATCGCTGAGCCCTATTTTCCAGATTTTCTTTAAACTTATTGTCTCATCTCACTTCTCATTAAGAGGCTAAACAAAAATTCTTGTTAGGATGGTGGTTCACAAGGTATATCCCGTGTTTTGCCTCTGTTGCCAAGTCTGCTAAAATCTGATGTTTTAGCTCCTATGCATCCTTTAATACGTAGGAAAAATTCGAGCAGCTAAAGTTGCCACATCTAGGTTCTGAAAGATAAAGTTAAGAGGCAGAGGTCATTTGTCTCTGAAGTAACAGTGAAATAGGTAGAAAAACTGCTCAGCAGTTTTCTTCGACCTTTATTTTCATGATCTAGCACTTCTGATATGAATAGCTTAGAGAACGTGGGCACGTGGCAGATGTAAAATGAATGAATATGGTAATAAAAGGACCAAGGGTATGACTGGTATCTGTGATTAATAATGTTTCAGGTTCTATTAAATAGTTGTAGTTGAGTGTAATTGAATTTGGCCCTCTTTGTGACAAGGGGCAGKGATGTTAATATGGAAATTGCCAAAGTGGTGAGCTGGGTACTCCACTTCTCTGCCTGTATATTGGTGCTCTCCAAAGCACTCTGTGTYAGACCAGGTTCTAAATTCTCTGTCTTCGTTGACATGCCATGGAAAGAGTTGAGTGAAGCTAACTGAGGACGTGCATGATGACCAGGGCCCATGTGTGCGAGGGGCTCCCCGAGTTTGACAAGTTTTACCAGCATCTCCCATGTCTCCCTTTCTTTCTTGGGAGATCTGCTCATGTTTGTTAGCATTAGGATCACAGATTTGAGGCTCCCTTTTTGGTTACTGCGTCAGYGAAGGTTACCCGAGGGTATTAATCTTAGCTAAATCCATACTGCTAAGGAATGGTGAGATGATACTGACGCATAAATACCTGAAATCCTCCATCTAAGAGAGGGGGAAATGCAAAAGCCGTTTATCCCTGGATGGATAAGGAGTGAAACTGCTTCAGAAGAAGCTGTTTCAGAAGCTTTTTCTCCTTTTGCAAGTAAAAATAATTCCAGAAACATCTAATTTTGGAGAATTGGGGTGCAGTGAATGAAATCATTTAACATAATCCATTTTTGGGGGGGGGGGGGGAGGATAGTAAAGCAATTTATAGAAATCCTTAAGATAACTTTCTTACTTTGTATTTTGCAACTTGTATGGCAGAAGGATGGGCATTTGCGTAGACGGCATAAAGCCCTTATACCAAAAGTTCCTTGTTTGAATTCTCTAAAATAGAATAGTGTGTTATAAAGGAATTATTTGGAAGTTCTCTGTATAACTCGTTTTGGTATGTTCAGTTTTCCTGCTAAGATATTCTGGTCTGTGTAAGCATAATTTTCTGTTCAGTCTGGTTCTTGTCCAGTTWAATTGTTGTAGTCTGATGGGGGAATGATCAACTGTTGCAATTTGATGTAGAAATAGTTGCATTTTGTATTTTCCTCTGACCATTTCTTCATCTTAATCTTGCTTAGAATAATCCTGGTCAGGCACCTCCAAGTCTGAAGAAGATGATCCAGATGGCAGGAGAGATTGCTGACGGGATGGCATACCTCAACGCCAACAAATTTGTTCACAGAGATCTTGCTGCAAGAAACTGCATGGTGGCAGAAGACTTCACTGTGAAAATTGGAGGTGCGCTSTCTTGACTTGAACACAAGTGAAAAACATCATCACAAAATTCAGCATCTCAGAAGGCGTTTTAATTTTTTGAAAGCTGTCGGAAAGATCTTTGGAAATGTAGCGCTCTGTTAAATATCTGCAGAATGAAATATGTTCCCCATGAAGGCTTGCTGTGATTTAGGACCTGTGAGCAGTCAACACTGAATTGTAACTCTTGGAATGCCTCTACTTGCTGTTGTTTCAGTGAGGAAGTAATAGAGTGTATGGATTTAAAAGGAGCTAGTGGAACAGTGATTGGAAGTGCAGATGCTGCAGGCATTTGGGTGAATGGTGCAGTTACCACTGCCTTGTCATTTGCTTTTTTCGTTAATGCACAATAGGGATCCCACCTCCTGTTTCTCAATTCAAGAATGACAATTTTAGGATTATTTTAAAGCGTATCACATTTGGAAGTGGAATGTGAGCTTTGACTTCTGCTGGATGCTTTCCAGTCTGAACTGGAGTTCTGCTTTCCAAACAACAGAACAGCTTTGCCTCTGCTCTGGTTAGAACACTGCTTCTTTTTTTTCGCTTTTCTTTTTTCTCCCCTTCCCTTCACCACCTCTCCAAAATAGTGTCAGATGGGTTTTTTCAGGCTTGTCTCCAGAGAGGGTGATTTCTAAGCTTTTGGCTGTTTTAGAGTTGTGCATATTAAAATAGTATGTATGAACAGCCTGCTGCTGCAGGAAACTAATTCTTTTTTGCTCTGAGCTTAGCTCGGGTACTTTGTTAATTCCTGTAAGTAATACTGTCTTTTGAAAGAAAATCATTTCATTTTGTGTTGGCTGATYGGGGAGTAAGATCTTTGGCTGGATAGGGTGTTTATTTTCTGCAGGTTTGGTGGAAGTTGGTCTAAATCTTCCTCATTCTAATAGTCTCAACCCTCCTTTCCTCACACCATTATACAATTCTCTGAGCTKCATGAGGTGCATTTCTTACCTGTAACATGGTTACCCTGAAAGCATTCCTGGAAATACTCTATACTGCTCCCAGTTATAGGCTGGTGTTGAAAGGCAGGAACAGTTTGGGAACATCTTGACTGGAACATGCCAACTGAGACTGTTTTTATGTTACAGTGCCCTCTGCTCATTGCAGATCTGTTTGTTATTTGCATTAAGTTTTTGAAGAATTTCTCACTCCTGAAGGGTTAAGTCACCCTGGTGTGTGGGAGTGATGGAGTAGCTGCACGGGTAGGTGTTTTCAGTCACACTTGCTGACGGTGTCAGTGTCTCTAACAGACAAGGAGCAGGAAGGATTGGTGGTCACTCAGGCAAGCTGTAGACTGCTAATAACAACAGTGAGAATTGCTTACACTGGGTGGATTTTGTCCTCTTTTCACTCCATTCTTGAAAGGAAGCCCAGCAGTGGTAAAGTGAATTTTGCCTTGGCCCTGCTGTGTCAGCAGATAGAGTTTACTATTAATAAGGGATTTGATGGCACTTGGTTTATTAGCTTGGGATCAGTGTGTGAGAACATGGTGCAGGGTTAAGYGGCTGGTCCAGGGCTGCACAGCAGGTCCTGTCCAGCCAGCCATACAGAAGGAAGGTCTGAAATGAGTCTGAGTGGTGGGAGACAGACGTTATGGGACCCAAGGCCTGCAGATGCTCAAAGGATACCCAGGGGCATGGCTTTAATATCAATCCATATTAATCATACAGTCATTTATAGTTTTCCATAAATGAATAGTCTAATCTTCCACAGTATTTGAGGTCAAGTATTTTACAGGAATTGAAAATTAACTGTGGAGAGAGGAGAAGGGGGAAGGACAGAGGAGAGATTTCTCTCAAGATCTGAGATGCTTTAATCATAGCCATTAGTGCTAATACTAAAGGGACTCTTTACATTCCTTTCTTAAGACTAAAAAGAAAGGAAAATCTCTGAATTWAACGTACAGCTTAATAAATGATACGACTTCCAGAAGACAGCTTAGGCAAGGCTTGAATAAATCCTGGAACTTTTAAAATCATTCCGATTTCCTCTGGACTCGGTCCTGACCCACTGAAGTCAGTGGTAAAAATCTCTTGGTTTTGTTGCTAGAGAGACTAAAGCAGCCTGCAGGAGTCAGGTGAAGTGTCTGCAGAGGAAGATGCCATGGTAACTGATTGCAGATTCTTTACACCAAACTGTGATTCTCTGCAGGCTACAGTCAGTAGCACGTAGTAATGAAGATATTTGTTGCTTTGTTACATGAACTCACAGCATTTGTACCTTCCTCTAGATTTTGGCATGACGAGAGATATCTACGAGACAGATTATTATCGTAAAGGAGGGAAAGGTTTGCTGCCTGTCCGCTGGATGTCCCCAGAATCACTGAAAGACGGAGTCTTCACAACGCACTCCGATGTCTGGTAACAAAAATGAGCTGTGAAAACCTCTTCTAGCGCCTTTCTAGCCTCTTTTCTTCATATGCAGCTTCTCCTGTCCCTTCAAGAGTAGCTCCCTCTATCTGCTGTGAGGGACTCTCCTTTGTGTCACTGTCCTATTGCAAACCCAGGAATTTGTGCGGTTAAATTCTACTCTCTTAGATGAAGCCTTAAGTGGATTCCCAAACCTGCAGGTAGAGGAATATTTGCCCCTGGGAGTTATAAAATCAGCTGTGCAGTGAAAAACATCACCTTCACCTGGAAGAGCAAGTGAAGAAGCATTTTTCCAATTGCCCTCTTTCAAGAAAAGTATTGTAAATTGCCAGGAATATGGAAAGGTTCATAGTGCTGGCCTGGTTTTCTATCACAACCTTCTGTGAAGATAATTGTACTTTTCTGCACACAGTTGGTGTACACGAGCAAGCTTTTCTTTAGAGTTCTCCCTTTTGTGCATTCCTCTGTTTGGGGCCTGCTTTGTTTGCCTCATATGCAACAAGATGCAAGAATAGGGTTTTTTTTTKTTTTTTTTTTTTTTTAAAGCACATTGCATAGTTGCACTCTCTGTGAAATTTTTAATAGAAGTGTTCAGGAAATTTCAAAATYCACTTCTTCAAAGAAATAATACTCTGGAACATTTCCCCCTAACCCCAGCTTTTGCAGATAAGCAGGGAGAGCTTGGCAGGAGATGAGGATTTACTGGCAAAACCTCTGCTCTGTCTTTTATGGTTTCTCTGCCTTCCTAACGAGATGTTTTTACTGCTGATACGTTACAGAATTGGCAGCTGATTGCCTCCAAATGTCTAGAAGTCAGTGGGAATTGTATTCTAGTAGTAAACTGCATTTTCTTTAAACAATTTGATGATTTTGGAATCAGCAGGCTGTGTTCTGTAGCGCCAGCTTTGAGTGAAAGGTTCTTAACAAAAATTCTGTAACTAACAAAAAAGCAAAGCGTTAGAATAGTACTCACCAAATTTTGTTTGTGGCCTATAACCACTTACATATCCCTAAGTGTATGCCCAGGATTTGTGATGGCTTCACAAAGAGGACAAAAATTTGAAGCAAATTCCCCAGAAAAAAAATCCCAGATTTAGAACTGAACRTAAATTCGGAAACCTTTGCGAGGTAGGAGAGATAGGGGACAAAGATGTGAAATGTTCTTTCTTTAAGGCTAGAGTGAGGAAAAAAGCAAAAAAAAAAGTGCTTTAGGAAGTGGTCTCTGGCATGGCTTGTCATCTAACGGTAAGAAGCTCCTGTGTTTTCCAAAATTTTGCTCAGGTCGATGCACTATCTGACGTAGAAAAAGCTGTTCTGACAGGGTGAATATACTGTTTGTTGCACCATGGACCCTTGGGCTTGCCGTGTGCTTGGCAGCCACAGACTCAGAGATTCCAGTGAGAACTGCCACTCTGTCATGCAGTAATGATCAGCTCCGTGGTCTGCTTATGGCTGAAATGATAATGCTGGTCTACTTTTCCATAACCCATAGACCAACTATATGCTATACATTAAAGGCCTCGTGCCAGGAAAAATCGCCTGCTTTCCGTGTGTGGGTTCCCGCTCTGGATTTGCATTACGGACACCATGCTCTTTGGCTGTGTGGGGACAGCTGATATTGTCTTCAAACAATAAAATAAAGTGTTGAGATCACTTTTCCTGCTTTTTTGGTGGGATATTGCGACATCTGGTTTCATGTTCTTAGACATTGTTTTTAGAAGCCAAAATGTTAAAAACCTGTGCAAATGGTCAGAGTCCAAGGTTYGTAAGCTGTAAGGTGAAGTGGCAAACTGCAGAGGAGCGTCTGGAGCTATTGAAGGGTGGAGCTTTATTTTGGTCATTCCTTCTTTTATTGCTCCTCAGGCAGAAGAATGAGGTAATTAGACAGGACTGTTTTTGTTGTAGTTAGGAAGGAGAATATTTTGAAGCAGCTGTAATGCCGGTCCGTATTGCAGGAAGCCTCCAGCCTCTTACGCTGTGTTTTTTAGAGCTGGTGGTTGCCCCAGAGGAGCCCCATAAGTTTATTTGTTCCGAGGCTGGAAGCGGGAGCTGCCCCKGGCTGGCTCCCGTGTTCCTGCCGGGATCAAAGGCACCGAACGGAGCCGACCCTCCTCCCTGCCTGCCCTGCAAGACCAACAATTGCGGGTCTGTTTGTGGCTTCTGGCTTCTGCTGCAAACCGTTTCAGATACAGTGGATAAATGAAAGATAAAACCACTCTACCATAACCGCCTCATAATACTGGGCTCCTGTTTCCACAACAATACCCTATTGATGCCACGCTTCTTTCTCCAGGCCTGACTCAGCGTTTTAGCCTCAGGACCGAGTCTGGATTTTCTTTCACTGCGCAGCAGCTTAGGAGCAGATGATTCTTCATGGTGGGGAGGACAGTTTCAGCCTTGTCTGTTCACTAAACTAGTTTTAAATTGAGATTGATACGTTTAGAAAGGGTCAAAAATTACATCCAAACAACTCAGTTACATAAATATGTTTACCTTGTTTCACCAGTAATAAATTCCTTGACTAGTGGTGTTGACCATGACCAGTTGCCTGYGTTAGATGATGCAGATACCACCATTGGCGCGTACTCTTTGAGCAACTGGATCTTCTCCTTCTCAGCATCATCAGAGAGAAGTATCTTCAAGGCTGTGTGGCCTTCTAAAGCTCCGCTTTGTTTTGCAGGTCCTTCGGGGTCGTGCTGTGGGAGATCGCGACGTTAGCAGAGCAGCCGTACCAAGGCATGACCAATGAGCAAGTGCTCCGCTTTGTGATGGAAGGAGGCCTGCTGGAAAAGCCCGACAACTGCCCCGACATGCTGTGAGTGTCACGAGTTGTCTGTGTTCTCAGCACACAGCCTGCTTTCTGATGCCCACTTCCGTAGCACTTCTGCCTTATCTGCAACAAGAGGGTTCTTAGGGCTGTGAGAGGCTCTTTGCACCAACTCTGTCATACTTTGTGTTTAGTAGTAGTGAGATGTGCTGTGAAACAGCTTTGCTTCAGGCCAGGGTCTCATTTTGGCCTGGCTCTCTAATAGGAATGCAGAAGCCTATCTCTGCGTTGCTAAATAAATCTAGGTTTAATTAAAGCTCAGAAACGGGACTTATTTCAGCAAAAATCTTTGTGCCTAAATTTTGCCTCTTCTGCTTAAAATAGTTCTGTTGAGCATAAAGGGAAAAAAGAGCTTAGGCTGAGCTTGAAATACGCTGTGCATAAACCCCCTGGAATTCACTGCCTCATTGAGCACATGCAGAAACGAATGTCCCGTTCTTTGTCTGCTTCGGACCTGCTCCTCCAGTCTCAGAGYCCGCACCATGGGGATAAATAACATCTCCCTTGCCTGTTTTTCTTTCCTGTAAGCAGAGAGGGATGTTTGCAGGAAAGCCTTTGTGCACCCCCAGGATGAACGTTTCTCCCAGCCTTTCAGAGGTGGAGAGGACGCGACGCAGCGGCCGTTGGCTTTGCATTGTTCAAATACTTGTGCTGCCTTTTGTGTACAGCAGCGCGCGTTGTTCAGGCTTCAGGACTTTGATACGCTTCCCAAGCTGGCTTTTGGGAAGGAAATACTGTGTCTTGCAGTTATTGAAATTAGCTRGAGGCCCCCAGAAGGGATACAATCACTTAAGGGCTTCAGCTGCTTGGCATTCTTAGGAAAAGAGCTTTTTTGGCCGCAGCGCTGGCTCCGGTTTCGGATGACAGGCAGCCTTGTTGTGTTGCTGGAGGGTGGGTGCTGCGTGCAGGGGGAGGTGTAGCTGCCACGCGAGTCCTCCCTTCGCATTCCTTCCCTTCCATGAGGCTGGGGAGAGTTTCTGGCAGCAGGAGCCATCGGAGGTTGCTGAGCYGGGCAAGAGCCGTGTAATGAAGCAGGGGGAAGAGGAGGCAGAGATGGGAGAGGGGAGGGGGCCTGAAGCTGCTCTGCACCCCAAGACAGTAGGAAAAAACGAGCAATACAGGGAGGAAGAACTCGGCAAGGGATGGAGTGTTCGAAATTCCCCATTAACCTGGAGTATGTGTGGAATGAGGCGGGCGGGAGGTGAGTTAGCGAGGGCCGGCCTGGCCGCTCCCCACGGTGCCGGCTCCGAGTCCCGGCGCCACCGACGATCCCGCTCAGCGCAAGCAGCCCCGCGGGGCTGGGATAGCAGTYGGCAGGGGCTCCGCGAGCCTGTGCACGAGCAGGACCCCCTGGTGTTGCTTTGGGGAGGAAAAGCTGTTCACACCTCAGTTATGGCCACCAGGATGGTGTCTGGCRTAGCCAAGGGGCAGAGCGAAAATTCAGTTTTGAGTTTACCTTCTGACCATCTGAATAAGAAGCTGGCTGAGCCGGAATATCATTCAAGATAGCGGCCTCCTTGTCTCCCTTCTGTAGGCACAATTTTGCCTTTGTCTAAATCCAAAAAATCACCTGTACTGTACTTAAAAGTTTATTGTGATGTGCTTTAAGTCACTTCCAACTTGTTTTGTTGTCTTAGGACAAGCAGACAAGCAGGTTATTACCTTATGTTTTAAAGGTCAAGGTGATGTCTCGGCAACACCCAATTTTGCTTGGTCACAAAACTCTTGTTTCCTTCCGTTTTATTGTTTCATTTTGTGGTCTTGCCTTGCCAGCGTGGGACGTCGTGCAGGGAGAGTCATGGAGGTGTGTGAGCAGAGGGTTTCAGGCTCTAAAATATTAATGGGTCCCTGGACATAAAATGCAAATAACATGATTTTGAAGTTAAAAAAGCATTAGAGAGCGTTGGGGGAGCGTAATGGAGGAGGCCCAGACCGGAGCTGTGGGAGCAATTCCATGGTTGGAAGGAAGGTGGGGTGGGGTGGGATGCGTGACGACTCGGCCAGGAAGAATCATGTCACTTGGTCACCTGTGAGGAGGGGAGGCTTTGCTGGAGGCCCTGGGGCTCCGTGGGGCTCCCGAGGCTCTCGGTGATGGGATCTGCCGTGTTTCCCGTGCAGGTTTGAGCTGATGCGCATGTGCTGGCAGTACAACCCGAAAATGAGGCCCTCCTTCCTGGAGATCATCGGCAGCATTAAGGACGAGCTGGACCCGGCCTTCAAGGAGGTCTCCTTCTTCTACAGCGAGGAGAACAAGCCTCCCGACACGGAGGAGCTCGACCTGGAGACTGAGAACATGGAGAGCATTCCCTTAGACCCCTCCTCCACGCTGCAACCCAGCGACAAGCACTCAGGACACAAGGCCGAGAACGGCCCCGGCGTGGTGGTGCTTCGGGCCAGCTTCGAGGAGAGACAGCCCTACGCGCACATGAACGGCGGGCGCAAGAACGAGCGGGCGCTGCCGCTGCCCCAGTCCTCGGCCTGCTGATCCCGCCGAGCCGCAGCGCGCCAGCGGAGGAACGACAGGAACCTACAATATATTCACAAGCCTACTGTACCTCAGTGGATCTTCAGAACTGCCATAGCTGCACTTGGGAGAACCCTTTTTTTCAGTAAACCAGTTATCTTCTTTTTTTTCCTTCTTTTTTTTTTTCAGTATGCAAGCAGATGTTTGTTTCGGCAAAGGACTCCGTTCACGGGGCGCACAGTTGGCCTTCTAAAACTCTGGTGTTAACACTTAATAGCAACCGAAAACTTGAGATCTGATGTTTTTCTCTCTTTCTCTCTCTTCCCTCTCTSTCTTCTCTCTCTTTCTCCTGTCTCTCTGCTTCGTAATGGGAAACATATCTGCGTGCAAGTTCAACCGTACGGCACTTTTATCAGATCAAAGATATCGCAGGCCAGGTGGCTCCCCGGTACCCCGCAGGCACCTGCCTAACACTGTAGGTCTTTATAAAAAAAAAAAAAAAAAAAGAAAAAAAAAATTAAAAAAAACACACAAAAAGGCAGAAAAAAAAAGATTAAAAAAGACTGGATTTTTAATGTCGCTCTTTAATCTTTTTAGGAATACGTAAAAGAATAAAAAAGGGCCATCATTCGTCCAAGGTTGTTACCATTTTCAACGCTGCCAAATTTTGCCAAAAAAATGAACTCTTTGTTTTTCTTTTTTTTTCTTTTCTTTTTTTTTTTTTTTGTAGGCGTGGAAGGAGCACAGTAATCAACTGCTCTGTTTAAAAGAGATCCTGACCAATACGTTCTATTCAATCATACACTGGTATAAAAAAAAATCAAATTGTCTAGATCTTTTTTTCAAAACTGGACAAAATGTGATTTTTTTTATTATTAATTTTTTTTTCTTGTGATGGAGAACAGAGAAGGGATGGGGTAAAGAAACAGGCCTCCCTCTACCCCGACCYCATCCCTATGAATTCTGGACAAAACTGGCAGTGGTGAGCTAAGCAAAAACATGCGTTTTGTACAAAAACCAAGTCAGCCGCACGCCAAAAGCGAGACATGAAAACCATGAAAATACCCGGCAGAGATCTCCATCATTGCAGCCTGCCTTCCTTCACAGGCTTGCAAGGAAAAAAAAAACAGCTAGAAAAAAATATTGAGAAGATTTAAAAACAAAATTTTGATCCGCAGTGGCCGGATTCAAGTATATGATGCTTTGTTGACCTTTTCTCTTTATTATTAAGACTTCTCGAAGGGTCTTGCAGTTCTATGTTAGACCATGGATCATTTGCATACACATTGTCTTTTGTGTCACTTTTATAACTTTTTTACGGTTCAGATACTCATCTATATGTCTGTACAGAAAAAAGCTGCTATTTTTTTTGTTCTTTATCTTTGTGGATTTAATCTATGAAAACCTTCAGGTCTGCCCTCCTTCCCTTCCCCTGCCCTCCCACTTCAACAGATTTTCTTATGCTTTGTACTATAGTGTGTAACTTTAACTTCCTCCTTCCCAGTAACTGATACCTTTCAGATGATTTGCCATGAACTGTTTAATGCCTTTTGATAAATACATTTCCTCCTTTTTTTTTTCCTTTTTTTTTCTCTTTTTTTTTT